>NC_081418.1:111493835-111822258 GCF_949786415.1 Peromyscus eremicus | reverse complement strand
TCTGACAGCACCATCCTTTAAGTGGTGCAGTCACCCTCTGCTCTGGCCTTGTGCCCTGGCACATCTGGCTCATCACACACACCAAGCTCTTTCTAGCTCAGCCCCTCTGTTCCAGCTGTGGCTGTGCTGATCAGTCTTCTCTCTTACAGCTCGTTCTTTTTTCTGTTCTTCCCATCGCCCTCCTTCTTCACTCCAGAGGGGTCGGAGCCCCTTGGAGATGGGTTTAATGAGTGAGGGTGTTTGTTGCAGTTGACTTTTAGGTTTGTGTGGTCATTTGTTTGGGTTCGGCTTCCTGGGCCCAAACACAAGCTCCATGCCGGCAGAGAAAGGGAAGCAGGGAGGATGAGAAGGAGAAGGCCGAAGGGAAGAACAGTTTCGCATCAGCCCCACAGCTGGGCAGCCTTGGGTCCCACGGCCAAGTTCAGTCTTCCCAGAGTGAGCAGCCCCGTGTCTCCCTCGTGCGGAAGGAGTGGAAAGGGCCCGGTCCCCGTTGAAATATTGGGGAAGATGTACATCTGGCAGTGCCCACGCATACATAAAGAGGTGTATTAGCTCCCTGGTTCGCAGTGGACAGCCACAGCTGCTAATGGTGGTGTTGCTAGGCTGTTCTGTCGGGCATGATTTTCTGTTCCAATTACGGCGGTGTTGGTGATTTAGCAGCCGGGCTGGCGCAGAGTTGTTCCTGAGAGGTTGGTTCTAACTGCCGATAGAAAAAAGACGGCCTGGGTTTCCCACCTCGATCTCCCGCTCTCCCTCCCTCTCTCCTCCTCACTGACTCTCTGTCTTCCGGCCTCCCTTTGTCATCCCACTCCTGACTCCCACTCTGACTCCGGCTCCGACTCTGGCTCCGACTCCGGCTCTCCTCCCCTCAGTCAGCTTCTCTTGTCCATTCAGACACCCTGGTTTATGCCCTGGCTCAAGCCTCGCTGTGGGTGAACTGGACTTTTGTCAACTTGACTACATCTGGGATTTACTAAAAACCCAAGTTGCTGGGCACACCTGGGAGGGATTTTTTTTTTTCTTTTTAGTTAATTGGATCATTTGGGATAGGAAGACACACCTTAAATTCAGATCATTTGAGATCAGAAGACCCATCCTAAATCTGGACCACACCTTCCTGGGGCAGCCTCTATAAGGGACAGGGAAGAAAGGCGCTTTGGCTTTTTGTCTGCTTTTCCTGGCTCTGGCTTCACTCATCTTAGAGCCAACTTCTTCAGGATTCACCCCATGGACTGAACAACTACTGGATTCTTGGACTTTACATTTGGAGACAGCCATTGTTGGACTAGCTGGACCACAACCTGTAAGGCACTGTAATAAATCCCACATATATATATATATTCTATCAGTTCTGTTCCTCTAGAGAACCCCTACTACAGGAGTTTATGGAAGAACTTGGTAAACACTGGGCATTCACTGTTAGTCTAGGGTGGGACTCGTTATTCATATTTTATCCCTGTGACAAAGTGCCTAAGAAATACCAACTTAAAGGGGAAAGGCTTGTTGGGTTCTGGTCCCAGTGGCTTTGGTCCATGGTCACTTGGCTTGGTTGCTTCTGCTTGATGAGACAGGACATCACAGGGTGCATGTGGTGGGGCCAGGTGGCTCACTCCATGGTCCACAGGAAGCAGAGAGAAAGGCAGAGCGAGAGAGACGGGAAGGATGCAGCCATAGGCGCTTCAGAGACATGCCCCAGTGCCCTGCTGCCTCCAGGGAGGAGCCCCCTCTGCAAGCCGATTCATCTTTGATGTTACTAACGGACCCATCCATTGATGGGGTTAATATCCTCATGGTCCAATCAATATTGCCGCCATTTGGGATCAAAGGCTTTAAGCCAGGATCCTTTGTAGGGACACTTCATAGCCAAGCCACACAGTGAGCTGGAACAGCGTACAGAACATGTGATCCTCGGCGTTACTCTAGAGAGAGCGACCACTGCACCAGGCAGTACTCAAGCTTCCTGCCAGGTGGTTCCAGCGCCGTTTTGTTGGCGCCTCACAGGGACCTGGTGCCTGCTATTACAATCGCCCACATTTTACAGCTGAGAGCAGCTGGGGCTCAGAGCTGCCTTTAGATCGGCTATCTAACTCAAGTGAGAGAGTTGGCCCCAGTGAAGCATGGGCTTGGCCCAGATCCACCTGATAACCCACCTGGAGCTACTTAACAAGTCTCTGCTACACTGGCAGCCCTGTCTGTTGCCTCATCCCCTCATCACTCACTGGCTCTGCCTATAGCACTACCCAAAGGCTTTGGGGTGAAGGACAAGATGTGAAGGGCACAGGCCTGGATAAGAAGGGGCATGATGATGTTCTTCCAGCACCTAGAGACACCTTCCTGTAAGCAGGGGGAGGCAGGTTCTACTTTACCACCTCACCCAGGGTATCTCTCTCCCAAGAGCTGTCTCTGGCATCTCCTACTTGGTGGGCTAGAGAAGTGCTGTGACCTCACATGGATTTGTGCAGGAAATTTGTTACTTAGTGGTAACAAGCCCTTTCTTTAGAGGTCTCCGGACTCAGTATTCATTCTTTACTCGTGTGCTGAGCACTCTGAGTCCAGGGCCAGCTTCATGGACATGAGGGGCAGTCATAGTGATAATAGGAGTGTCAGGTACTTAAGTCCTCTGCCCTCTGAACCCCATAGTTGGTAATGCCCTTGAGTCAATAGGCCAGCTATGTCCCCTAACTACTTCTCAGCCCTGCTCATGGCATACATTCCTAGTTCCTGTGTTCAGTTCTTTCCTGGTTGAAATGCCCGGGGGGACGGTTGTTTCTAGAACCCCTCAGTAGCACACCCCTCTCCTAGTCCCCTCATTTCTGCCATCTCCAGCAGCATATTCCAGAAGTCCTTCATTTCCCTTTCCCTGTGTGCCTCTCCTCCTTTTCCTTTGAGGTGGTGCTTAAGTTGGATTTCTTTCTCTTGCAACTGAGGGTGCCTGACCCATGTGTTAGCTCATTGAATCCCCCTAACACCTTAGAGAGTAGTTGTTATTCACTTCATTTACAGAGAAGGAAACTGAGGCTCCAGGCAGTGGAAGCGTGCTGCTGGCTCTCGGGCTACCCTGTGAATTAGAAAGGAGCACCTCATCTGCAGAATACATCTCAAGATGTCTCCCACTGTGAGTGGGTGAGTACCGAAGGCAGAATGACGCGTTCTCCCTGGCTCTGGGGAAGGAGCCCCAGAGGGCAGAGCGTGGAGGGTTTTAGCCCCTGTACCTTCTAAGCCAGATACCAAAGAGAAGAGAGAGAGGGAAAGACAGCCTACCCGAGCATCCACAGTCTCGGTCATGTCCCTCCTTGGTCATGAAGGTCTAAGTAGTGATAGAGTTGGGATCTGGACTCAGTCATTTCCCTTCTCTTTCCTCTTCCCTTCCCTTCCCTGCCCTGCCCTCCCTTCCCCTTCCTCTTTCCTTCCCCTTCCTCTCCCTGCCCTTCCCTGCCCTCCCCCTCCCTGCCCTTCCCTGCCTTGACCTTCCCTTCTCTTCCCTCCCCTCCCTTCCCCTTCCTCTTTCCTTCCCCTCCTCTTCCTTCCCCTTCCCTTCCAGTTCCCTTCCCTTCCCTTCTCTTCCCTCCCCTCCCCTTTCTCTTCCCTTCCCTTCCCCTCCCCTTCCTCTTCCCTCCCCTCCCCTTCCTCTTCCCTTCCCTTCTCCTTCCCTTCCCCACTCCTTCCCTAATTCAACACTGTACTATGTTACCAGATAATGAACGTGCCCATGCCATTGCTTATTTAAGTGTCTATGCCTGGATGTTTATGAATGTGTGCTCTTAGTACATCATGCTGTGCTGTACTTTCAGTAACTGTGTATGGGATGACTGGATGAATGAAGAAGTGAATTAGCTGTTTCCTCAAATAGATTATAATCACATGACAAGTAGGGGCTGTGGTTGACGTTACGTAGACACTTCTATGTTCCTATTTATTTTAGTCACTCGGTAAAGATACCTTGTCAGTGGTGAGGATGATGTTGCGCTCTAATTGCTGACAGAGTTTGCTGTGTGCTGTGGGGTTGTGTTGAGAAATTTCCATGGTGAATGTGGAGCCTGACTCAGACTTGAAGAGTAACATTCTGCAGAGGAAGGAAGGAAGGGCAAGGAAGGGCATCCATCCTTCGCTGGGAAATCTCTAGGTGAAAGGGGCGTGGTGGGTTTTAAGGCAGTCTGCAGGGAGTGTGTTCTGAGACTGCCTGAAAGTCATCCCAACCTCAAGGAACCCAAATCTCTGTTTACAGAGAGGAATTGGAAGCCAAAGACACAGGACCTACGCACCACAGTTCCCTGGGGATACAGTAACATGAGTGACCATCAGTGTCCTTCAACGCTAGGAACTTGCCTACCTGTCAGAGAACGTGTCAGAGGCGTGCTATCCCCCTGGCATGCAGCTAGTGTTTCAGGCTCAGTGAGAGCGTGGGGATGGAAGGAGTGAGGATGGAGCGCAGTGACTTGGTTCACCGAGCAGCCTCTTCCCAGCCTGCATCAGACCTCCACACCACCGCTATCTAGAGCTGCAGCTGGAGGAGGCAGGCTGGCCACCGGCTCACAGGCTTGTCCTTTGGCCCTCACAGCACTTTTCACGTGGCAAGACTGTTTTACAACACTGTAAGCCCAATGCATTTTACACGAAAGCTCCAACTTCCCTCGGCCATTACAAATCAAACTCAAGCTAAAATGAGGTCAGGTACCCTCATACTCCGAGTCAGAGGAGGTGAAAAAAGCCATGCCTTCAGAAAGGACTCTTTCTCCTGCCTGGGAGGAAGACCTGCTGGTCCCAGGCACCAGCCACACTAGCTCCCACTCCTAAGGGGAGAAAGGATGAGGCTCCGTCCCCCCACCCCCTCCCTTTCCCTTCCCCCCAATGTGTCTGCCCACCTGCCTGTTGATTTTATTGTCCTAGTTACTTGCTTCTTAACAAGGCATCATAACTTCTCAACCTGATTAGAGGATTAGCCAATTGTCGAAGTAAGCAAACCCAATCCAGTCTATACTAGTTTAGGCAGGAAATGGAACTGTACAAGGACATAAAGAGGCCTGTGAGAACTCAGTGGGGGGCACATGTGTGGTCCTCTGAAGGGTCTAGATTGGTTCTCCTCTCTGTTCCTCACTCCTTCAGTGCTGTTCTCTCTCTCCTCCCTCTTTCCCTGTCTGTCTGTCTGTCTGTCTGTCTCTGTTTCCCTCCCTACCCTACCCTCCCTCTTCCCCTTTCTCTCCATTTTCTCTCTCCCCTTTCCCACTCTTCTCCCCCCACCCTCCACCCACTTCATGTAAAATCTCCCATCTACCCAGAGCACACATTAAAGATCTAGACACCCCAAGAAAACAACTCACTCTCCTTTAGTCTCCATCCATGGTTCCTGGGAAGGATCTCTGCCTCACAGCACTTTTTCTTGCAAGACAGCTTTATTCAGAGGCCCCTGAAAGGTACTCACCTGTAGTCCTGGGAGGGACCCCATGGTAGCCTGTGGCTGGGATAGCCAGAATTTGAACTGTGCCCTCACAGGCTCATGTTTTGAAAGCTGTGGAACCGTCATGATATGGGACCCTGCTGGTAGAGGCAGGTCAGTGGGAACGGGCCTTTGGCCTAGCCCCTAGTTCTGGCCACTCTTCCACTGTGTGAACAAGCCTCCATCACCATGAGCCCCGCCCACCCCGAGTGTGATGGACTTAGGGCCTCTGAAACCATGGGCTAAAACAAAGCTTTCCTCCCAGCAGCTGTTTCTGTCTGGTATTATGGTCGCAGGAACTTGGAAATGGCTATCGTGGGTGTGTGGTTGTTCAAGGGAGACCGCTGTGAATAAGCAAGGGCTCTACAAGTGTCCAGGATGGGGTGTCACTGAGGCAAGGAAGGAAGCTGCCACTGTACCCTGCATCCAAGCCAGTCCCGTCACAGCACATGGACCAAGGGTGTTCCGAGAAGCTGGCAGAGGGAACGGCACTGGGAGCGGGCCATGAAAAATTCATTAAATGCCCACCTCTCTGCGAGGAAGCCATGCCAAGCTTCCTTCATGCTCATCATTAATTCAGTCCCCGGCTGGACTCTTTGGCTCAGTGCTTGCAGTCTTAGAACTTGGATGAGCAGGGAGCCTAGGGTCCTCTGCAGGTGATCTATGCCCACGCTGCCATGGCTCTGGCACAGTCTCCTCCCAAAGTGATTGCCAGTTAACAGATTCTCCACAGCCCTAACTACCCCTTGGAGGACATTTGGGGCTCCAGATTCATAGTTAGCACCTTTCTCTGCTTAATTACAGCGATCTGGAGAGCTTCACGCCCTCTGTTTGCTTTGCCTGGTGAGATTCTTGCTCAAAGCCAAATGCCACCTGCCTGGCTCTAGGGAAGGCTGGGGAGGCACCCCTTTCATCACACAGAGCGGAAGTTGTCTGCTTCAGGGAGAGATGCCTGGGAGGAGCAGGAGGGGGGGACACCAGGTGGAGAGTTGACTCTCGGGCTTCTGGCTCTCCAGAGGCAAGGCTGTAGACGGGACTCTTTTGTTGTTCTTATAGTTAAGTGGCTCCTATGTCCGAGTTATTACTATGTACCTGTCATTCTTTTATATGGTGACCAGTATCTAAGAGACCAAGCCCCCCATGGTCCTGCCCTTTGTGCATTTGGATAGACCCACAGTTAACCAGAGCCAGCCTTTGCTTGTGACTAATAGAACTCTCCAGAAAGGACAGCATGCGATCCTGAGGGTAGTAAAAAGACATTGGGGCTCCACCCTTGGCCTCTTGGTCAACTTGCTCTGGGGGAAGCCAGCTACCATGTTGGAAGGACACTCAAGCAACCTCCTAGAAAAGCTCGTGTGGAGAGAAACTGAGGCTAGCAGCCAGCACCACCCTGCCAATCAGAGTTTGCAAGCTGCCTCAGTGGTGGTGGGTGTCCTAACCCATCAGTTCCCAACAGCTCTAGCTTTTGCGTCTTCCAGCTGTAACTTCTGTCACCGAGCAGGGATGAGCTGTCGCCACTGTGCTCCAGTGGGCTTATCCACACACCACAGAGCGCAGTATCTCAGTTAAGATTTCTATTGCTGCAATAAAACACCATGACCAAAAAGCAAGTTGAGGAGGAAAGGGTATATTGGGCTTACACTTCCACATTGTAGTCCATCACGGAAGGAAGCCAGGGCAGGAACCTGGAGGCAGGAACTGATGCAGAGGCTGTGGAGGAGTTGCTGCTTACTGGCTTGCTCAGCCTACTTTCTTATAGAATCCAGGACCACCAGCCTGGGGATAGCACCACTGACAATGAGCTTGGCCCTCTCCCATCAATCATTAATTAAGAAAATGCCCTACACTGTATCTTATGAAGGCGTTTTCTTACTTGAGGTTCCCTTCTTTTGGATAACTCCAAGTTGATGAAGACTAGCCAGACATGCAGTAAATGAGCACTGGTGATTTAAGGCATCTTTGGGTAGCGCTGCCATTCAGCAGCAGCTCATTAGCATCCTCTGTTATACTTTATGATTTCCCTTAATGGTCACTACCGCCTAGCAGATAGATGCTAACAGCCATCCTCTGTTGTAGAATATTTAAGGTGTGTTACCTTTGTTTATGTTGCATTTGTTTAGCTCTGTGAAGCTGTGTTACTGTGCCTACCTAAAACACCTGATGGTCGAATAAAGAGCTGAATGGCCAATAGCAAGGCGGGAGAGAGAATATATAGAAGGAGAAATCCGGGAGGAGAGAAGGAGTGGCCAGCCACCCAGCTACACAGCAAGACACTGAGTAAGAGTAAGATTTGCAGAAGTAAGAGTAAAGGAAAAGCCCAGAGGCAAAAGGTAGACAAGATGAGTTAAGAAAAGCTGGCAAGAAACAAGCCAAGCTAAGACCAGGCATTCATAATTAAGAATAAGCCTCCACGCATGATTTATTTGGGAGCTGGGTGATGAGCCCCCCAAAAGAGCCAAACCAAACAACACTCCCCATTTTATAGATGAGGCAACTGAGGCTCAGTTTTCTCTTGCCTCCTCCACGTAGGCAAATCCTAGGCTAGTGGTAACCCATCTGTGCTTGGTCCTCATCCTTCCAACAGCAAGGACCTATAGTTCCCCTACAAGAGCTTTCTCACCTCTATGTGGGGTGGGTGTCTTAGTTAGGTTTCTACTTCTGTGCTAATTACCATAACAAAAAGCAATATGTGGAGGAAAGGGTTTATTTCATCTTACAGCTTGTTGTCAATCACTGAGGAAAGCCAGGTCAAAAACTGAAGCAGACACCATAGAGGACCATTGCTCACTTGCTTGCTACCCATGATTTGTTCAACTTGCTTTTTTATTCCACCAGGGCCACCTGCCAAGAGGTGGTGCCACACCCAGTGAGCTGGGCCCTCCCACAGAGATCACTAACCAAGAAAATGATAGAGGAGGCATCTCCTCAACTAAGATTCTCTCTTCCTGAATGACCTTTGACTGTGTCAAGTTGACAACTAACTGGCATAGTGGGCCAGAGCTGCAATGGACCTAGTTCTAAAAGCAGCCTCCAGCAAACGCAGGACCTGTGTGCATTAGGCAATTAGCATGCCAGACTTTGGGGAGGATCACCTTGAATCATGCTTTATACAGTCTTCCATATTCTCTAGCAAGGGGCATCTCAGCTGCCCATTGGAAACCTACCAATAACATCCTTTATGGCCACTATCCTTTCCCCAGCCACAGCTCCCCAGTTACCCGCTTCCATTCACATCCTTATCTTGGAGTCAATTTCTAGAATGGACCCAGCCGAAAACACAGAAGAAATGATGGGTGAGCAGATAATGGCATCTGGTATTAAGCCTGATATTCTAAATTCTGTTCCTGGGACTCACACGGTAGAAGGGAAGATGTGACTCACAAAATCATCCCCTGACCTCCACATGTACACTGTGGCATGTTCATGTCTATGTGGGTGGTGGTTGTGGGCCCCGTATACCACAATAAATAAACACAATTTTTAAAAATTAAAAAGAAATGACCACACTGGGATTTGAACCAAGAGCTAGTTCAAACATGCGCTGTTTGAGAGCTTGACACAACTGAGCAGCTTTCCAGGCATATCCTCCATCATATGCAAATACAGACTGTGGAGCTTTGAAAGAACATGGCCCCAAAGGGAGTGGCACTATTAGGAGGTGTGGCCTTGTTGGAGGAAGTGTGTCACTGTGGGGGCGGGCTTTGAGGTCTCTTTTGCTCAAGCTTCCCTCAGTGTGACTGTCAGTCAGCTTCCTGCTGCCTCTGGTCAAGATGTAGCACTCTCAGCTCCAGCACCACATCTGCCTGCATGCCTCCATGCTCCCTGTCATGATAAGAATGGACTGAACCTCTGAAACTGTAAGTGAGCCACCCTAATTAAATGTTTTCCTTATAAGAGTTGCCATGGTCATGGTGTCTTTTCACAGCAATAGAAAACCCTAACTAAGACCCAGACAGACCTAAACCCCACTAAGACTTTGTGGGTACTCAGCAGCAATCTTCGAGGAATCGGACGTTCTAATGGGCTTTTGCATGGCAGGATAAGTAGAGGTAGATATTTAGTACTTCCCCAAAAGGCAAGAGAAGATGATTTTGAATGTTGTCATAACAAGGGGATGACTGGGGAGATAGCTAGGTTTAATCTGACGGCACAATGTATGCAGTATTAAAATACCATGAATGATTTCATGCATATTATTGTGTTTTTATGTACCAATAAGAAGTTTTAATTAGTAAGATTTTGGGATTATCTGTCTTTAACAGTTAGCCACATGCCTGAGCTCCCTTTTCTTGTAAATCTTTGAGGATTCATTCATTAAATGGGGCAAGAGAATACTACCTGATGTCGACTGTGCTTTTGTGTTTAGCATCAGATCACCAGGTTTATACTGAAACTGGCTTCATAGCTTCAGGCCAAAAAGATGATGTGAGCCCAGATCCTCGTCATGTCAGCCAGCGGTCCCTGCTCTTGGAGGCTGAGAGCTACAGCAGCCAACACCCCAGAGAACAGCAAGAGCAGGTGCCACATCAGCTCACGGAGCGGAAGTGCCCAGGTTCATTTCTCTCCCTCTTGTAGCTAGAGTTTTCCTGCCTGGCCCACAGTCAGGACAAATCTCTCTCATCTACCAGTCCCACAGCAATCAGACCCAACCAAGTAAACACAGAGACTTATATTGGTTACAGACTGTATGGCCGTGGCAGGCTTCTTGCTAACTGTTCTTACAGCTTAAATTAATCCATTTCCATTAATCTATACCTTGCCACATGGCTTGTGGCTTACCGGCATCTTCACATGCTGTTTCTCATCATGGCGGCTGGCAGTGTCTCTCTGACTCAGCCTTCCACTTCCCAGCTTTATTCTCCTCCTTGTCCCGCCTATACTTCCTGCCTAGCCAATGGCCAATCAGTGTTTTATTTATTGACTAATCAGCAACACATTTGCCATAAAGACCATCCCACAGCACCCTCTGGTTTGTTTAAAAACATCAGTGCCTTCATCTGCCCCCACAGGCTGGGTCAGGAAGCCAGAGACTCTGAACAATCCACCTGGATCTGGAGAAAGCTCAGGCTTTCATCTGTCCTCCAGAGAGCCTGGAGAGTCCATGGTCCATGGCTCCTGGGCTTCACCTTCCTAAACCAGGCAGAGTCTGGCTTCTAGCAGGCACCACCACCCTCAGCCTGCATCTTTCTTTGCTGGTGGCTTCCTGCTCACACCTGCCTCTTCTTTCACCTCCAGCGATAATCTGGGATGTCTTTCCCTTCTCATCAAAGAGGATCGAATAAGCAGAGAGGGAAGTAACAGCTGAGAAACATCTGCCTGATGGAACCTTCCAATAAGTACCATTCTCTACCACCATCATCCATCCACAGGCTGTCTGGGCTGGATGAGGGGTGAGGGTGTTCTGTAGCCATATATACCTAAAGGAATTTTTCACACAGAATGTCTTCATAGACTAACAATACACATTAGCATATTAAAAGCCCTAGCATATCCTAGAACCAAGAAACCGATTTTTAACCTAGTGTTTTCCAAAAACAGCACTCGCATCTTTTAAAAGCACCTGTAAACATCTGGTAAAATGCCCATGTTCTACAAAACAGTTTGCAATCACTGTCCTAAATATTCAAGTTATTGCCTAGCGTAGGATCTTTCTTGGAGACTGATTCCTGGTGGAGATCTTCCTTTTGTGAAATGAGCCAGATGAGGCCACTGTCCTCTGAGTCCCTGCCAACCTCTTCAGATGGCAGAGGAATTAAATGAGCATAGGAATGTTGGGTGGAGCACACAGCACTACAGATGTTGCCTGTTACTGCTTGGAAATTCTCAGTGGTAGTCTTGTTTATAAGCACTGTTCAGAGGGGAACATCTAACATCTGTGGCAGGTGAATGCCAGGAATCGACGTTAAGATTCAAGACCTGCCAGATGTGTCTGTCAGTGGCAACACCTGAGGAAAAGGGGAGTCTGAAGCAGACTGGGCTGTGATGCATTCCAGTGATGTATTAAGGTCAGTCGATTGAAAAAAAAAAAAAAAACACTCTGGAGCTGGGCTTCAGAACTGTACCTGTGGAAGGCAGAGGAGTGGGTCATTTTGATTTCACATCAATGTTTCATTGGATACTACCACCCCAGAAAGGAGAGATGGTCATGAGTGGGGGGTTTCTAGTCACTGGAGGTGATCCTACCTACCTTAGGCCAGCAACAGTTGGGAGAGTAGATCATTCATTCATGAAGGGGAACTTGGGTGCTACCCCATCAGGTTCAAGCAGATTGTAGTTTTGAGTCGACTTCCTGGGACTACCGATTAACAATCCAATCACCGAGGCTTAATTGATTAGGAGAAAAGATTAATGTCTTGCTTCTTGGAAGTGATGTTTAAGTACTAAACAGGCAATATATAAAGAGACCTTGCTATGGACTGATGATATTTGTCCCAGTAGACTCATGTGTCACTTGGTCTCTAGCATGGGAGTGTGGAGGAATCGAACCATTAAGAAGTAGGGCTCGCCGGGCGATGGTGGTGCACGCCTTTAATCCCAACACTCAGGAGGCAGAGGTAGGTGGATCTCTGTGAGTTCGGGGCCAGCCTGGACCACAGAGTAAGTTCCAGGAAAGGCGCAAAGCTACACAGAGAAGCCCTGTCTCGAAAAAGAAAAAGAAGAAAGAAAGGAAGAAAGAAAGAAAAGAAAGAAGGAAAGAAAGAAAGAAAGAAAGAAAGAAAGAAAGAAAGAAAGAAAGAAAGAAAGAAAGAAAGAAAGGAAGGAAGGAAGGAAGAAGGAAGGAAGGAAGGAAGGAAGGAAAGAAAGAAAGAAAGAAAGAAAGAAAGAAAGAAAGAAAGAAAGAAAGAAATGGGGCTCAGTAAGACAATCATTAATCATTAGGTCATGGGCTCTCCATGCTTATGAATGAATAGATGAATATTATGTTATAGATGTAGGTCAGATCTGGTAGGATCTAAATAGGTCTGGGAGAGTAGTTGCTATAAAAAGAGCAAATTTGGCCCCTCCCTGGACTCTTGCTTCCTTGCTTATCTTGTGACTCTTCTGTGCACATGCCCATTTTCCTATCTGCTTCTCTGCCATGCTGTGATGCAGTGGGAGACCCTGACCAGGACACGGGCACCACGTTGTTTGGACCTTCCAGCAACCAGAATTGTGAGCCACACAAACTTCTGTGTTTCAAAGTTTTCTGAGCCTCAGCCATGTTGTTACAGAATCACAAAACTGATGAAGATAGATGGAAAAATGTAATCCTCCCCTTGATGTATGGTAATTAGGGAAGGTCAAATGGTTTTTATGAACATAGCCATCCATCCCTCTCAACGATCCAAGGGATATCTTGGGACCTTACTCCCCTGTGTGCATAGACCTTTACTTCTAAGATGAGTGCCTGACTCTCCTTTGTTTCCTGACTTTCATGCCATGTATCTGGGGGTCCCCTGTCCTTGTAGCTTGTGTGGTGGACTTCAGCCGTTGGGGGTACCACTAGGAGGACAAGAGGAAGGTTGGAGGAATTTCCTTTTTTTTGGCTATTGTAGCCCCTGGCCAAGGGTAGTGGCCATGCTTATCCAAGGCCAAAATGATTGGGTTGGTTCATGTTGATCCCAGGAACTGCCCCTTTCCTGCACACTGTCCACCCAGGTATGTGTGAGGGAAGCCCCTTTGCTTTGATAGGAGATGGGCCTGGCTTCATTGTTTAAATCTCCATTTCTTTTTTTTTTTTTTTTTTTTGTTTGTTTGTTTGTTTTTTGAGACAGGGTTTCTCTGTGTAGCTTTGCGCCTTTCCTGGAACTCACTTTGGAGACCAGGCTGGCCTCGAACTCACAGAGATCCACCTGCCTCTGCCTCCCGAGTGCTGGGATTAAAGGCGTGTGCCACCACCGCCCGGCTTAAACCTCCATTTCTAAGTTGGACTTTCATGAGGGTCTCATTAACTGCCAGGTCCCTGGCCATCTATGTACTCTCACTGACTTTTCTCAGGCCCTCCCAATGCTCCTGAAACACTGAAAACCACACTGTATACACTGAATGTTGTGTATCCCAGGCTTGGGAGCTCTGCGTGGAGCAACATAAAGTGTGGCACTTTTTATAATCTCTACTTTCTCTGTTTTACCTTTTTTTTTTCCTTTTAAAGATCCTTCATTTGTATCATGTTTATTTACATGTATGTGTATGTGTCTGTGTGAATGTGTGTCACATGAACATGGGTACCCACAGAGGCCTGAAGAGGGTATTGGAAGACCTAGTGCTGCAGTTAAGGCAGCCCAATGTGAATGTTGGGAGTTGAACTCTGGTTCTCTGGTAGAATGGCAAGTACTCTTAACTACTGAGTCATTTCTTCAGTACCTTGCCTTTGACCTCCAGTAGTGTTTCCTGGCCACTGTAGGACAGGTGACAGCCATTAATAATCACTCAAGGCTGTACCTAGTTTCTCTACCCCCTCTTCTCATTATATCATTCTCTGTAAAGAACGAAGAGTGAATGCATTGCTCTGAGCCTCAGTTTCCCCTTCACAAGAAGAGAATAACCCCATAAAATGCTTCTAAAGAACGTGTCATTGGTAGCTCAAGTTCACAAAGGTGGAAACTAAGGATCACGGGGGATAAGGAGCTTGTTCAACGTTACCCAGCTATGAAAGAACAAAGTCCAGAGTGAAGAGTTTCTGACCATAAATATGGGGCTCTTGGTATTGTACCACAGCCTTCCAACCTTCTAGTGCGATTAGAAATCCAGTGTGCCCTTGAAGAGTCGGGAACTGAGATGAGGAGGGGGGTGACTTTTGTTGCTATAGCAAAATACTTGAGAGAAACTATTGGAAAGCAGGAACAGTGTATTTGGACTCATGGTCACTTGGCTCCTTTGCTGCTGGACTCCTGCATGGTGAAGCAGACATCTCAGCGTGTGAAAGAACAAAACTGCTCACCTGGGCAAACAGAAAGCAGAGAGAACGAGAGGGGGGGGCCAAGGACAAGACATCCCCTTCCAAGGCATGTCCCCAGTAATCCAGTTCCTCCAACCAGACCCCACCCCCTAGTTTCTGCCACCCCCACCCCCAATAGTGCCATCAAATTACAAATACATCATCATGTCACTCTGATAATTAAGTCAGAGCCTTTATGAGCCAATAACTAACAATACAGGCCTTTTGGGTCTCTTTTGGGGGTGGGTATGTTTTATTTGTGCATTTGGGATATGGTCTTGGCTTATCAAGACAGGAACTCCTGAAGCCCAGGCTGCCCTTGAACTCACTGCGTAGCTGAGGATGACCATGAATTTTTATCTTCCTGATTCTTCCTCCCTAGTGTGGGGATTACAGGCTTGAGCCACAACATCCAGTGTATATTGGGCTGGGGATCGAACCCAGGCCTTCATGCAGGTGAATGAGGCAAGCATTCTTCCAATGGAGTCCCAGCTCCCGCGCCCTTCACGCTTTTTGTTTAATTTTGTTTCACATGGGCCTATGTGTGTGGGAGGGTGGGGAGCGACACATCATATCTAATGCAGAACAGATTTCTCACAATCTAAGAACACACTGGAGAAATCTCATTTAAGTTTCCTTTGGGATTTGGGGTGTACACTTCCTCTTTTCATTGGGATTGTGGTTCCAGGAGCCTGTTATTACACAGACCTTCTCGGGGTCCTCAAAAGCATTCCAGGATTTTTACCTGACTTCAAGGGGACAGAAACTCATGTGGATTTTAACTGGGATTGTGCCACTTGCAAACAAGCCTATTTCTAAATCTCCAGCTTTGGTTTCTGGCCTGTAAGGTTGTGGGGGTGTGGTGTGTGGGTAAGTTACCCGAGTGGCCTGAGTAAACAGTATTGATGATACTTTGTGCAGAGACTCTTCTGAGGAAGACCCACATCCCACCCCACCCCCACCCCACCTCCAGGGCGTCCCACCTACTCAGCTGAGCACCACTGTCTTGGGGAGAGTGTTCCAGGGAGAGGGAGGAAACCTCCATCAGTCTCCAGCTTTGCTGTGTCTTTTGGAAGGCATGCTGCCTTACACATCAGCCAAGGTGTGGAAGGAAGTTATGTCAGGCCTTGTCAATGTGCTGGGCACCTTCTCTGAGGTCAGGACACTGTGAGCAAAGCCTCAGAAATCCCAGCGTGCAGCTCAGCAGAGTCTTGTCAGAGTTGACAGCCACCATCTGATGTGAATTACCTCCAGCTAGGGAGAGCTAAGCCATTCACAGGAGCTTATTTCCTAAGGAACTGAGACACGCAAATGAGGCTGAGGAGAAAAGCCAAGCATTTGGAGAGGATTAAAGACGTCAAGAGCGAGCATTTCCTGGCCCACAGGACCCTGCCAGGCTGCTGGGGCAGAGGTGGAGGGATCTAGAAATGGTTTAGTTACAATGATAACCTATTCCTGTTGGCTGCTTGTGTGGAGTCTAAGGAAAGGCTAAGCCACATTATCCTTAGATACAAGCCAGGCATGTTCTGAAGCAAAAGCCTAGACTCTGCAGGTTTCCCACTAAAGCAGCTAGACTTCTCTCTCTTCTCTGCTCCCTAATACAGAGAGAAAGTGAAACAGACAAAGGAGGAGAGGCCAAGCAGAGTTCATCCCTGGGCTAATCAACCATAGCCGAAGGGCCCTTCAGTGGCTCAGCGGCACTCCTCCCTGAGGATGGAAGCGAGGCCTCAGAGATGGAAGCCCATGAGTTGGACTTGTTTGCAACAACAGGTTAAGTTCCAGGTAGCAAGTCCTTGCTGCTCATGCCTGCCTTCCCAAAGTCCCCAGTGTACCACATCCTTTGCATGGTTTTCCGGAACGTCTTTGAGCTTTCTCACTGTGCCGAGCTCTGTCCTGACTCGGGGCTGTGGAATGCTCCGTTCCTTCCATGCTTCTGGCTGTTTCTAGCCTCTGACTCGTGGTTCCCACTCCTTTATCGTTTCAGTTCTCAAGTTAGAAATCAGATCGCAGACCCTGGGCTTGGCTCACACTCTGACAAAAATCTCTCCTTTGCCAGGTGGATAGAATGGCTAATTCATCTGTGTCATCGTTTCATGTCTGTGTCTCGGATTTCTTGTTTTCCCGCTCTGTTCCCGTTGCCGGCCATATTGTCTCGAGTGGGTAGGTGCTTGCTCTGTTTTCTGTTGTTCTGTGGTGTCAGGTTTCCATCACTGTGACAACATACCTGAGGAAAAACAACTTAAAGGAGAGAAGGTTGGTCTTGGCTCGTGGTCCCAGTCTACGGCTTATCGGCCCTGTTGCTTTGGGCCTGGAGAGAGTTAGGGCATCAAGGAGGGCTAC
This sequence comes from Peromyscus eremicus, assembly GCF_949786415.1. Classification (NCBI taxonomy): domain Eukaryota; kingdom Metazoa; phylum Chordata; class Mammalia; order Rodentia; family Cricetidae; genus Peromyscus; species Peromyscus eremicus. The sequence continues at coordinate 111,805,567 of NC_081418.1, read as the reverse complement.
ATGGGGGGCGGGGGGGGGGCAGAGCTGTTTGCCATCATGGTAGCTGGACAGTAAAGCAAGTAGGGGAAGGGGCTGAGGTCCCAGTACCCCCTTCAGAGACATGCCCCCAGGGACCTATTTCTCCCACATGGCTTCATTCCTCAAAGATCCTACATCTCCCAGTGACACGAGGGCTGGAGACAAAGCCTTCAACCTGTGGATTGTGGGGGACGTTTGAGATGTAAACCAGAACATGGAATTTACAAACCCTCGAACGACCTTTTCTTAGCATCTTCGTTTTTCAGGTAAGGGCAGAGGTTGAGTGAGTATAAACTGTGTGTGTTGAGCTGAGCAGCTGCAGGGAGGCCCACAGTGCAGGATGCTGTCGCTGGAGCTGTTCAGGTCAAAGTCTGGGCCCTGGCAGCCCTAACAATGCAGGCTCAGCCACCCGACCCCAACCAGGCCCATTAGAGAGACAAGTGATAGCGAGAAGCAGAGAGAAGAGATATATTCAATGTGGCCACCCTGGGAAGAGGAACAAATGGAGATGTCTCATGGCACTTCTGTCAAGTCCATTTTTGGGGTCCTGACCTGATGTTTAATTTTAATCACAGAGTAAATTATACATAGTCGTGGTCAAGGTATGGTCCTGCCTGTTACTGGCCCATCATTGTCTGTCTGGGCTCCAGTCTCCTACAAGGTGGTCTGAAAATTTGTCAGAATTGTATGAAATCCCTTCCGGGGAGATGCATTCTTCCTCTGACTGGTACTAGGCCTTAGCTGTTTTCTTCCCCCAAGCATTAGGTTCCTCAATCATCTGGTAGCTAAAAGGAGGGATTTAAGTGTCTCTCTGCAGAATACCTTCCCTCTTGCTGGACTGTTACAGTAGCAGAATCTCTAAGAGCCCATTGTTCCCTCTTTTCATCTATGTTGTCTTTGTAGAGACTGCTGAGGCCTCCAGCTCTGAGCACCCCAGATCGGTGAGGATATCCACCCCCATGTAGTACTTCGCTTTTAGAATCCAAGGTCCTGGGAGCAGAGGGCCTCAGAGCTGATCTATAGTTTTCTTTCACCCCAACTCCAATTAGCTAATGAAAAGAACCACATCCCTGGCCCCATGTGCAAGGCTTTGGCTCAGTGAGGCTGGGCAAGGCTTTAGTTCCTGCAATTTTTAACAAGCATCCCCCAGGTGAGTCTAACACATATCCATGCTGGAAACTGGAAGCCTTAGGGTATCTGGTTCCTGCCTGATTTTTCTGGTTTGGTTGTGGTTACCTGGAGGGGGACGGTGGAGAGAACACTGTGGCTGACCGAGAAGAAAAGCTTTGTCGACCTTTTTAGTCAAGAGGAATAAAGGGGAACAGTGCTCCAGGAAGGCAGCAGGAAGGTGGGAACTGTCCTTTGAATTGCCTGGACAGGGAATGTCTTCTCCCCTGCTTGCTTTGGCAGTCTCACCAGGGCCAGGCCTAGGAACAGGTGGACCTCACAGGGAGGCTTATGGGCTCCAGAATTGGCTTGTAAATAAGTCATATGCACAGCTGGGCCTCCAGTCTCATAAATATTGACCAGCTGTGATTAAACAGTCCACTCCGGACCACATTATCTAGCAGGAAGGCTCCTTTATTAGGCTATTAAATAAGCATGAAGCCGCACCTGCTCTGTCTGACCATCCTATGAAGTAGGATGCTCTGGCTGGGCATTACGTAACTAGATAGATAAGAAGAGCCATTGATTTCATTAAGGAAGTTTAAAAAAAATGATTTATTTGTTTCATTGGCATGTATGTGTCTGTGTGTATGTGCACGCACATGCACCTGTGTGTGAACATGTAGAGGCCAGAAGGTGTTGAATATTTTCTTCTGTCACTATTCTCCTATTCCTTTGGATTGGGGGGGGTCTCTCCTTGAACCCGGGACCCTCATTTTCTTAGTCTGGAATCCAACAAGCCCTAGTGATCCTTTCATCTCTGTCCCCCTCAGAGCTGGAGTGACAGCTATGTGCAGGATACAAAGCTTGTTATGTGGATGCTGAGATCTGAACTCCCAAGTCCTCATGATACAGCAAGTGCTCAGCACTTCAGAACCATGCCTCCAGCCCAAATCATTAAGCAACTTTTAAAATTTAAATATTTTTGATAATTTTATATGTGAGTACTGTATTTCCACCATTCCCACCCCATCTCTCCAACCTCCAACTTCACCTGTATTCCCCTTTTTCTTTAAATTATTGCTGTCACATATATACACATACGCACACATCCTTCTGAGTCCATTTAGTGTTGCTCATTCATATGTATATGTGTTTAGGGCTGACCATTTGAGATTGGGTAACCTATCGGAGGGCTCATTCCTGGAAAAGACTGATTCTCCCAGCACCCATTGATTGCCTGTAGCTCTTCATCTAAGCGGAGAGCCTCGTGGGATTTCCCACATCCACACTGGCCTGGTATCATTACACAGGCATTATTTAGGCAGTTCTATTGTTGACATTTCATGGGTGCAACTTCCATGTCATAAATGGAAGACACTGGCTCACCGCAGACATCCTGGTCCTCGGGCTCTTAAAAACCTCTCCTGCCCACTCTTCCATGATATTCCCTGAGCCTTGAGTGGAAGGATTGCATTGCAGATGCATCAATCAGTCTATTGTTGTCTGAATTTTGACAGTTATGGATTTCTGCAATAATCTTCATCTGCTACAGAGAGAAGCTTTTTTAATTGAGCAAGTTTTAAATTGAGTCCTTACTGTATACAAGGTGCTAGGCTAGGAGCTGGGGGCAAGATGGATGGTGAAGATATTTTAATTTAACATAAGACACATTCAAAATAAGTTTCCTTCCTTAAAATTATCAAAACAATATTAAAAAAAATGGTGTCAGAGAAGGAAGCAGAGTTCTTTCAGCATGAGAGTTGTGTTTCCCAGATGTGAGAATAAATAAGGACAGGCCGACAGCTCCGTGTATAGCAAGGGGATGGGTTACTGTCTCCTGGCTGTGACTGAGGCTCACCATCTGGTGGTGGAGTGGGAATGCTTATGTGTAGGGGGGAGTGTAACCATCTTATCAGGAATGAAGATATTCTAAAGAGAGACTCGTTTGCCCCTCCCTTTGATTGTCAGACTCTTGAAACAGTGGGACCCAAGAAATTGGAAAATTCCCAGGACTCTCAAGTGGGAAGCCCAATGCGGGATGCCCATCAGAGGAGGAGCTTGGATTTCACATCGTTCTGACAACTTGTCAGCAAAGACTGAATGAGACGACGATGATGGGTGGGACCACACCTTGACCAACACTACTTTGATTTGCATACACCTTGCCTACTGTTTAAATCTAAACCTTGTATCAGGATGGACATGGGATGTGAGTTCCTCTCCCCATTGTGGCCACAGTGAATGAATCTCCTTTCTCTGCTTTTTACTATTCTTTAATTGGCGTATTGGGGAGTGATGGCTGAGCCTAGGACCCAGGCCCTGATCCTATTGACTTCAGTAGTGAGCAAGCTGTGAGCACACCCTGATAGGAAGCTCTTCAGGCATCCCGTATGACTGGACCGGAGGGCACCAGCTTTCTGTAGCTGAATTAATCTAGAAATGGGTAGAAAAGATAGAGAAGAACTCTCAGTTCCAAAGCTGCCTCCCAAGGGCCTGTTGTAAGAAAGAATGCTGGGCTTCCCTGGGCTGCCTGCTGTAGACAGGAGCCCAACTTTCAGGACTAATTAACAGAGGTGGCAGGATGGCTTCTTCAGGTGTGTGCTTCAGGGGGATGAGTCAGGCTTCTGTCCGACTGATACTTTTCCCGTCATCCATCTCCATCAGTCACGCACAAAGCTGGCCTAGCCAAGCTGCACAAACTGCAGGGCTCAACAGAACAGAGGCGTATGCTCTCCCTGGTTTCGAGAGGAAAGTAGTTGCTGACTTGTGCTCTTTCTGGAAGCTTCTGGTTGTTTCCAGTTGCCCTTTGTGCTTCCTGCTTTTGTTGTGTATAGCTGGAGTTATCTCCAGTCCCACCCGGGCCCCCAGCCACTCAGACCCAAGTAAACACACAGATGCTTATATTATTTAAACTGTTTGGCCTAATGGCTCAGGCTTCTTGTTAACTGTTCTTATATCTTAAATTAACCCATTTCTATTAATCTATAAGTTGCCACATGGCTCTTGGCTTACTGGTACTTTACATCTTGCTTCTCATGACGGTGGCTGGCAGTGTCTCCTCACTCAGCCTTCCACTTCCCAGCATTCTCTTCTCTCCTTATCCCACCTATACTGTACTTCCTGCCTGGCTACTGGCCAATCAGCATTTTATTTATCAATCAATCAGAGCAACACATTCACAGCATACAGAAAGACATCCCCAGAACTTCCCCTTTTCTTTTTTTAAAAAGGAAGGTTTTAACTTTAACATAGTAAAATTACATATAACAAAATGATTATCAAGCAAGAATTATAGTTATAATATCTAGTCTATTTATCATATCTAGGCTATTTGTATTTGGCAAAATTAAAGAAGATATCCTATCTATCCTATATTTGTGAGTCTAAAGTTTTATATCTAACTTATCTTTTATCATAACTAAGGAAATTATAACTATCTAGTCTTCAACTACATCAAAGACCTCAGAAGGATATGATATTACCTGAGAAATGGGAGAAGGATGTAAGCAACTTTCTGGAGTCTTGTGAGAGTAGACAGAGACAGTTGGCAGCCTGGACAGTCATCCAAAGTTCCTCTGTAAAGTTGGGGCATCTGTCTTCAGCCCACAGGCCTAGAGTCTCTCAGTCACTTCTCTCTGTGTCCTGTAGAAAGTCTGGCAGTTTCCTCTGTGAAGCAGGAACCTGAAGGACCATTTCACCAAGAAAAGTTCAGTGGTCACCTTCCAATGGGTCCTGCATGTCCAGTCGATCAAGAAGTCCAGGCAAGAACAGTTTCTTGCCCAACTGGCTATTTTTGCCAAGAAGAAGATAAACTCCACATAGAGTGTCTTCAATGCCCATCTTCCTTTCTGAAGTAAATCGGTGCTGCCAGGAGCAGACATGTCTCATTGTCCAGAAAGTCTAAATTTTTAGAACATTTTAAATGCCATATTCTGTATGTCTTTGAAGTGTTTAAAGATTACCTACCTAATTGAATTATATCTATGTATACCTAGAAAACTTAACATGACTATAAATTTGACTATCATAGAAGACTAATTATTAATCTGTATTTTTAATTATCCATTACAATCTAAATGAGTTACAGAAACATAATACCTCAAATGAGAGTAGAAATATATATGCAGAAAGACATGCCCAGCAGTTGTGGCAGGGTTAGCTCCCTGCATATCGGTCACCCTGAAGACCTTCTCTCATCTGTGTCTATAACTCAATGCATGTGTGAGTGTGCAAATGTGGGTGCAAGTTAATGTGGAGGTCAGAGGTCAACCTCAGGTGCCATTCCCCAGGAGCTGCCCACCTTGTTACTTGAGTCAGTCTCTCTAACTGGCACTCTCTGATTTGTCTAAGCTGGCTAGTCAGTGAGCCCCAGGGATCCTCTTGTCTCCACCCTCAAAGCACTGGCCTTCCAAGTACATGAGCGGTGGAGAGCAAACTCAAGTCCTTAGGCTCATACACAAAGTACCCTACCAACCGAATCATCTCTCCAGACCCATCTATAGACCTATCTCTTCTTTAAGGGACACTAGTCTTACCAGAATGAAACCCGTTATAATGACCTCAATCTGATGTCACTTGTGCTATGGTTTGTGTGTGTGCCATGTAGACTACTATGTTGGAACCTTCCTTCTCAATGCAGTGGTATGAGAGGTGAGGCCTATGGGGGAGGGTTTGGTCCAGGGGAGTAAGGCCTTCCTGAATGTGTATCAATGCCTTAATCATGGCAGCGGGGTCAGCTAGTTGGAACTTGGCCCTTTTCTTTTTGCATGACTTTATCCTTTCCTGATTTCTATATCCACCACTTTCAGCCCACACCAGATGCAGCTGCCTGATCTTGGACTCCAGAATCATGCCCATTTCAACTTTGCTTTATTTTTTATTTTTTTTTTGTTTTTTTTGGTTTTTTGAGACAGGGTTTCTCTGTGTAGCTTTGGAGCCTGTCCTGGAACTCTCTCTGTAGACAAGGCTGGCCTCAAACTCACAGAGATCCACCTGCCTCTGCCTCCCAAGTGCTAGGATTAAAGGCGTGTGCCACCACCGCCCAGCTCAACTTCCCTTTATAAATCACCAAGTGTTGGGTTTGAAAACGGACCAGGACAGGCTGTGAATACCCCTATCTCCAAATAAAGTCATATTCCCAGGCACCAGAGAGTGAGGACCTGAATATGTCTCCACTCCTGTGTACCCTTGGACAAAAGGTCTGTCTTAGTCACTGTTCCGTTGTGGAAAAGACATCATGACAAAGGCATCTTATAGAGGAAAGCATTTGATTGGAGGCTTGCTTCAGTTTAGGAGAGTTAATCCAGTGTCATCACAGTGGAGAGCCAGAGAACAGGCAGGCATGATGCTGGATCAGTAGCTGAGAGTTTCATATCCTGATCCTCAGGCAGCAGGCAAAGAGAGAAAAAGCCTGGGCCTTGAAATCCCAAAGCCCACACCCAGTGACACCCCCTCCAACAAGGACACACCTTCTCAACAAGGTCATACTTCCTAATCTTTCCAAACAGATCATCAACTGGGGACCAAGCATGCAAATAAGAGCATAAGTGAGCAGAGGGGCAGGACATTTCCCTTCAAACCATGACGGGGTCATTTTTATTTTTTTTTTTGAGTCAGGTCTTTCTGTGTAGCCCTAGCTGTCCTGGAACTTGCTATGTAGACAAGGCCGACTTAGATTTCTATCTCCTGCCTCCTGAGTGCTGGGATTCAAGGCATGCAGCACCATACCTGGCTTTGCAAAAGGTCTTGAGTGGTACTAGAGTAGACAGGAGGTTGTAGGTTGCCTGGATGTGGGACTCCATCTATGTAGCTTGCCGGAGGGTGTCACCCATGCAGAGAGGGGACTTTGTAGTGATGCAGTTTAATCTACAGTATAGGGCTTGAAAAGGAGCCAGAGGTGCTGAGGGCGTGTGCTTGGGGCTCCTGTGGCCTTTGGCAGGAACAATTGGACCAAGGTGAAGTTTCCAGGATAGTCAGTCAAGGGTGGTTCTCAGGAGGAAGAAGATGTTCTCGAAGGGTTTTGCAGCCATTGTGTTGACAGTATGGACTTTATTAATACCAAGGAGGGGAGCAGTTGGGGGGAAGGTACTATGTGGGAGGGGATGGGAGGAGCATTGGAGACTAAGGATACAGGAGGGCCCCAGTGGGAAGATGCTATTCCTTCAATGTCTCTCACAGAGGTGTTTATTAGAAATGGCAATAATGTGTCTTACCTGATTATTGTCAAGACAGGATGCTGAGAATCCTGAGGAGAAGGATGCAAGAAGGTTCCCACAGCAATAAACAGCACTGCTTCCATCTCTCCAGGAGTGTAGTCAGGCACAGCATATTTAATTGTTACTCTGTATGAAGAGGGAATGAGTTAGTGGGGCTTCGGTAGATAGCAAAGGCCACCGATGCTCAAGTTCCTTCCACCAAATCAGGCAGTGTTAGCACACAGCCTAAACACATCTCCTAGGTTCCTCATAAAACCTCCTAAGGGGTAAATGCTATATGAATCATTACATGCTGTTGCTTAGGAAATGGTGGTAAAAGATCGGTCCATGTTTAGCACAGACACAGTCCTTTAATGAGATTTTTCAGTCCACAGTTGGGAGACTGAGAAAACGTGGAATCCACGGGAATGGAAGGCTGTTGGGGGATGCTGTCCTCCAGGATGTTATGATCATTGTCATCTTTACAGCATCTTTGATGGCTTGAATAAGACCCTCACAAGATCAGGGCTGCTGATGTTCCCTTCTAAAAGGAGCTACGTGTGGTCCTTAAGAATTGCCTGAGATTCCAGCCACTCACTCCCTTTGGTCCCCATCCTCAGCTGCCTATAGTCTTAGGAGGTGCTACTGGGCATGTCCAACCTTTCTTTATGGCTTTAGACCCTGCAATCAAGTCAACAAAAATTTTCCATAATGTTCTAAGTAACTTTTACATTGTGTTGGGTCCTGCTCATCACTGTCCTCAGTGCATGTAGCCATCAGGCTGCTTGTTGGGCACACCTGCCAAGAGAGCTAGAATATAGAGAGGGGGAAGTTAACTAAGGGAGATTCCATCTATGAGGCTTTCAGTACGTCATCACCCATGCTGGGTGGGATTTCTCAAATGGAGCTGTTTGGGAGGGTCACCAGGCCCCACCCATTCTTTGTAAGTAAGCCTAGCAAACTCATTGATTCACCAGGCTGGATTTGCTTTGGTCAGTCATTAATGCCCTAGCTGGGGTGGATAGACATGTGTTCCATGTGTCCCCAGAAAAAGCAACACTACAAGGATCAATGGTATCAATCTTCTGGGGCTCCAACATAAAGTAGCAAAGTCTATGCTCCAATCCACAAAAATTCACTCTCTCACAAAATCCAAGTGATGGTGAGCTGAGTCCCTAGAGGTTCTAAGGGGAATCTGTCACCCATTTCTTCCTGGCTCCCCCTGACTTACAGCTATGCTACCCCACACTCTCTTTCTCCACACAGCATTCTACCTCTAAGGCTGTCTGTCTCTAAATGTTCCTTTTCTCACATGGTCACACTTATGGAAGATTAAAGCCTCTACTAATTACTTCATCTTCACCCAATAACATCTACAGAGACCCTATTTCCCAATAAGATAAGGTACAGGGTTAGCACTGCCATGTGTCACTGTGGAGAAGGCAATTCAATCATAGCACGGGGTACAGGATGGCAAGTGCTATAAAGGAGAAGAAAGAGGAACACTTAGGAGATGGATCTGACCTCCTGGAAGAGGGGACATTGAAGTTGAGAGACTGTCTTAATTAGGGTTACTATTGCTGTGATGAAACACCATGACCAGAAGCAACTTGGGAAGGAAAGGGTTTATTTAGCTTATATATCCTGAGTCAAAGTCCACTGAGGGAAGCCAAGACAAGAACCAAAACCAGGTAGGAACCTGGAGGCAAAGACCATGAGCATGGAAGATTGCTTCTGGCTTGCTCCTCATGGCTTGCTTAGCCAGCTTTCTTATAGTGTGGTGGTATTGTGTTCCCCAAAATATTGTGCGCCCTAATAAACCTCTAGAATAGCCACTAGATACAGAGGCTTGAAAATGGTGGCACTCACACCTTTAATCCTAGCATCCCAGAGGCAGAAATCCCTCTGGATCCTTGTGAGTTCAAGGCCACACTGGAAACAGCCAGGCATGGTGATACATGCCTTTAATTCCAAGAAGTGAGCCTTTAATCCCAGGGAGTGATGGCAGAAAGATATATAAGGCGTGAAGAACAGAAACTAGAAGCTTTTGGCTGGTTAATCTTCAGGCTTTTGAGCAGCAGTTCAGCTGAGATTCATTTGGATAAGGACTCAGAGGCTTCCAGCCTGAGGAAACAGGATCAGCTGAGGAACTGGCGAGGTGAGGTAGCTGTGGCCTGTTCTGCTTCTCTGATCTTCCAGCATTCACCCCAATAACTGGCCTCAGGTTTGCTTTTATTAATAAGACTTTTTAAGATTTCTGCTACATTATAGCACCCAAGACCATCAGCTCAGGGATGGCACCACCCATCATGGGCCAGCTTTCCCACATCGATCACTAAGAAATGCCCTAAAGGCTTGACTACAGCTTGATCTTAAGCAGGCAGTTTCTCATTTGAGGTTATCTTCTCTAAAATGACTCCAGCTTGTGACTCGTTGACATAAAACTAACCAGCACAAATCCTGTGGGTGATGGTGATTATCTAGATGTGATGGGAAGTGTTCATTGGCAGCTTGACAAACAGTAGAATCACCTAGGAGATGGACCTCTGGGCATGTCTGAGTGTGTGTTGGGGGTTATCTTGATTGCATTAGTTGAGGTGGGAGGACCTGTCCACTGTGGGTGGCACCATTCCCTGGCTGGGACCCTGGGCTGTAAAAGTGAAAGAAGGGAGTTGAGCAGCAGCAGTCACAGCCTTTTTATCTGTAGATACAATGTAACCAACCAGATCTCACTTCTGGGCCTTCTCCACCATGATGGATACTAGCCTTGAACCAACACACCTTTCTCCTTAGGTTGCCTTTGTCAGGGTGTTTTGTCACAGCAATAGGAAAGACACCAAGGCACTGGGCTAAATGAGTTCCAGGTAGGGAACAGCGTGTGCACAGATTTGGAAAAATACCAGGGCCTTTATGGAATGCCCAGTAGTTCAATGTGGCAGGAGCTTTGAGAGCAAGAACATGAAAGTAAAAGAGGAGCATGATGGGAAAGAAATGGCTCTGGGCAAGTCGGAGCTTTCCAGAAGAGCATGTGATGGTAAGAAGAGGGATATACCCACTAACCTTTATCTGTAGGCAGTTTTTCCTTACCTCAAGCATCTAAGTGTAGCTATTTCTACATATGGTACCCACCATGAAGCTTAAGATCTAAAAAGAAGGGCCTAGTAGAAGCTTCCAGAGTGTCTATAAAATGAAAGGACATTGCTCCATCAGTTACTAATTGCATACTCCACAGCTAGATTATTACAATCTGTCTTCTGGGAGAGGGAAAGTAATCAAATAACCCATCAAATGTCTAATTATAGACTTCAATAATAACATATTAGCATAACTTGTAGAATATTTTCCTTGAAAAAAATCAGTGTTTAAATACATCAGCAGTTGTTTTCCCTCTAAATCTAGAAATAGTTCTCATGGTTTCCTTACAGCTATCAGGTCTGTCCGCCATTTTGATCCACAGTCCGTAGGCTATTATTCCATGTTGTAGGATGGCTGCAGGCACTCCATCTGTCAGGATAATATACTAGGAGGTATGAAGAGCAGAGGGCAGTACCAACCAATCAACCAAATTCTCTGCAGATGCCCTCATCAGAAAATAATCATATGACCACCTAGATGCAGGAGAGGCTGGGAAATGCAGGCTTTGAACTGGGATCATTGCCACTTCAAAATTAAATCACAGTGATAAAACCAAGGACAAAGCGGGCAGAATGGAGATTAGGTGGTATTCGGCTGCCTCTGTCACAGGGAATGTGAACCGAAGGAGCATCATTCTGTGAAGACATGATGGGTGATGCTGATGTTGAGAGATGCGTGGTGGGGAAAGGCTAGCCCAGCCAAATGGAAGGCGTGGGCTCCCTAACAAAGAGCAGAAGAAATACTCAGAGACAGATCAAGGGAGTGTACAGGCTTAGCAGTGCAGGGTCTCATTAAGATGTGATGCCATGCTTGGGGAGATGGCTTGTCAGGGATCTAAGTTCTGTCCCCAGAGCTCATTTAGAAGATCTGGGCATGGTGGTATGCACTTGTAACAATGCTGAGGAGGTGGAGACAGGAAGACACTGGAGCTTGGTGGCCAGTCAGCCTCTCATGAAAAAGTGAGTCTCTCAAAAGAGACAAGGTGAGGGTAACTGAGGAAGACCCTAGAAGCTAATCTCTGGCTTCCGCATGCCTGTATGCACACATGTATCCACACACATGCAATATTCCCCTACCCTGGCGCATACACACACACACACACACACACACACACACACACACACACACACACGATTTAGAGCATTGTGCTAACTTCAGGGGAAGCTGCTCTACTCTGGTCAGCCTCAAGCAGGGACATGGGAGCCTGGTCTTCTGTGTGTGCTCTGGATACCTGTACCATGCCTGGCACCAGAGGATACAGAGAGGCGGCACACTTGCGGGTGGAGCCTGATTCTGTAGAAGGATGATCCTATTCTGGACCACAGCTCAAAGAGCTACGTGCTGAGCTGTGTGCAGGGAAGGGTGTGTGTCAGGACTGGCAGCGAGGCCATGTCAGCTACTCTTCTCACGGTAGCTGTGACGGAATTCTTGGCAGCAGCTGCTTCGGGGGAGGGAGGTTTATTGGTTCACAGTTTCAAAGGGAGTAGTCCATCCGGCCTGGCAGCAGGAGTAGCTCCTTCTGTGACGTCAGAAGCATGCAGCAGAGCTTATTTCTTATCTTGGTAGATCAAGAAGCAGGGCCAGGCTATACCTCTCAAGGCCTGTTGCTAGTGGCCTCTACCCACCAGTGAGGCTCTTCTTCCCAAAGGTCCCACAGCCTCTCGAACGTAGACAGTGCCATCAACTGGGGACTGAGTGTTCAAACCCACGTAATAGGAGCCTGTGAGGATAGTTCAGGTTCAAATCTAACAAGCAGTAACTCATAGTGATTGTGTGTGCTTTCAGCAGCACGAAAAGGAGGCCAAGGGAATGCCAAGGAGATCTGCACAAACGCTAGGAGAACCTTTCCAAAGGTGAGTTAGTGCAAAGAGGCACTAAGAGAGGAAACAGTCTAGCAGGGGTTAAATGCACAAGGCTTTGTCAGTCTGGCTAAGGCACTGAACAGTGTAAGATGTGCCACTTTTCTCATTGCTGTGATCAAATACTGCCGAGAAGCATGTTGAGGATTGACTTTGGCTCAAGGTTTGAGGTTACAGACCATCATGTCAGGGAAGGCGTGACGTCAGGAATGGCCATGGCAGAAGAAGCATGGAGTTACTTGCTCACAACTGAGCATATTAGAGAGCGGGTATGTGACAGGAAATGGGACCAGGAAGTGGGATGAGGTTATAAGCCTCATGGCCTGTCTCCCAGAGACCACTTCCTCCAGCAACCCTACCTCCCAAAGGTTCTGCCACCTTCCAGAACAGCACCCCCAACTATGTGCAGCCAAACACAAAAGTCACATTCACCTTTAAACTACCACAGGGTGTCGTGGTCATGGCTGCTGTGAAGTCAGGCAGTGATGGGAGGCAAGCTGTGTTTTCCTGTCAGTTCTGATGACAAAACATGGAAACATGGAGGCAGAGCTGCAGTTACTGAAACAGAACCCTGCCTTTAATGATCCTGACCCCTTTTGTTATTGTTGGGGGACACCTTCCTGGCCTCTTGCTGTCCCTAGGAAATACGGGCCAGGCCTGCTATTGCTTATCTGAAACTGGGGCACACACAAGGCTTTGGGAGCAAAGCTCATTTGAGGGCAAGACCCGAACCCAGCTCCAGTCTGTGCCTGTTCACTCACCCTCAGTATGGATGGTTGTATTTTGGGTTTCAGATCAAATGGGTTTAATCATGGACTATTTATTATCCATCAGAGAGTATGTACATGTCACCCATCTTTTTAAAAATCCTACTTCCTAGACTATGTTGACCCAGTAGTTTTGGTAGAGTATCCCTGCATATAATAGGAGCAGTTTCTCACTAGAGTTTGAATTTGTGGACTGTTTGGCAGGTCCAAGGAAAAGCAAGTCCGTGCAACCTACTGTCAACTCTGCAGCCCATATTTCAATGAGTCATGGTAGCTATAAAACAGGCCAGCTGCCCGAGAGTTCACCTACCTTTATGATTAGTCGGTAGCAAATAGAGAAGAGGACTTGGGGTTACTCAGGGCATAGCCACTGTTTTTATGATGATGGTGTCATCTATAGCCACAGGGTACCTTGTCTTATTGTTAGTGATGTATGCACATGCAATGGTTTAGATCACAGCGGGAGTTTGTGTGTACACGTGTATGTGTTGCAAGCATGTGCACCATAGCACTACTTTTTTTTTTAATTTACTTTTTTCTGGGATCAAACTCAGGTCCTCACACTTGTGCAGCAGGCGCTTTACCAACAGCCCCTCCCCAGGCCCACTGCTTCTGCTTCTGCAGACGCTCCTCATTTAGTTCTGGGGGCAATCAGGAAAAGAACACATCGGCATTCCCCAGCCCAGGGCCCACACCTGGAGACGATAGAGGACTTGTTCAAAGTCTTTCGGGCAAACCTAATCCACCCTGGCTAGGTTCTTCTGACTCTGTGCTCTCTGCTCATCTCCTCTTCAGACAGTAACTCCTTGTCTGAAGGATGAGCATGTCTTTTAAATCAGCAGTTCTCAACCTGTGAGTTGCCACCCCTTTGGGGATTGAACAGCCCTTTCACAGGGGTCACCTAAGACCATCAGAAGACACAGATATTTACACTACAATTCATAACTAGCAAAATTAGCAATGAAAATCATTTTGTGGTTGGGGTCTCCACAGCATGAGAAGCTATTCAAGTGTCACAGCATTAGGGAGGTTGAGAACCACTGTTTTAAAAGCATCTGTTGCAAAGCGCGGGCACCATCCGTTTCTCTCACAAGGCCACTCCAGCTTGGCAGCTGTGGCTGGATGACCTGCTCAGCTGAGGATTCTGAGGCTATTTCTAGGTTCCATGGGGACTTTAGTAAGCATTAATCCTGAGTAGCAAAAGTACCAGATGACAGCATGGGGGATGAGTGGATGGCTAGGCCATCCATTTGTAAGGATAGATTTTTCTTGTCTCTATTCACTCAATAAAATAACTGCTTGCATGTCTCTCTCTCTCTCTCTCTCTCTCTCTCTCTCTCTCTCTCTCTCTCTCTCTCTCTGTCTCTCTCTCTCTGTCTCTCTCTCTGTCTCTGTCTCTCTGTCTCTGTCTCTGTCTCTCTCTGCGTGTGTGTGTGTGTGTGTGTGTGTGTGTGTGTGTGTGTGTGTGTGTGTTCATGTGCACACAGGTAGACACATCCTGGGATCCTGAGTGTCAGATCCTGCAGGATGCTGTAGCTAGCACCATGCAGGCATAATCCTACATGATGCTGCCCCAGTAGCAGGTGCAAAGCATTTTGGGATATGTCAGTGTCACCTGCAGCCCTCATGCATGGTGGCAGGGAAATGACAGCCGAGAACCGTGCTCCCTGCACAACCTGGGCTTTAGAAGAGGGCATGGCCTGCTGAAAGGCGGGTGGTAGGAATTCACATGTGTCTTGGGCTACACAAGCCTATAGCCACCCTCCTACTAGCTGGGGTGATACAGGGGGAAGGGCTCAGCTTCTCTAGGCTTCAGGTTCTTCAGTTCAGAAAGGAAAAAGAGGAAATCGTAGTAAGCTCGGAGACATAAAAACACGGATGAAAAGGATAGTTACCACCGGTTGGGTGTACTGTTTGGTAGACATTGCTTTAAACCCTTCATATATTCCAACTCATTCTATCTTCAAAGGACCCACTGAGGCCGCATGTGGCAGGTCCCACACCTAGCAGACATTGAGTGCTGGGAAGGACGCAGCAGTACTGTCGTGGTCCCTGGCTGCAGGACTGTCCAGCTGTCAGGCGTCACTGCCTAGGGACAGTGTCTGACCTTCCGACGCAGGTTTCGCTCCTGCCTTTCTGGGATTTCCCACAAGTCACAGGGGCCGGGTTTCCTCTGCAAGAAGAAAGGCTTACGTGAAAGGGATGATTAAATGCCCCGGGGAAATCTTTAAAAATCAATCCCTGGGCCCCATTCCCAAAGGATTCTGAGCTGGTGAGTCTGAAGCTGAGCCTGAGACTCTGTACGGCCTTAAACTTGATCATGAAAATGTCCAAAAAAAATCAGACTCAAAAATAGAAAGGGTGATGCCAATCACCAACTCCTATCCTGGTGTTAATAGCTCTCCGTTCCTCCACCTCAGGGCATACACAGCCCACAGCAGCAGCTTCTCTGGCTTTTGTTAGTTGGTTGTTGGAAGGTTCTTTTTTTTTTTTTCCAATCAGCATCTCACTGTGTAACACAGGTTGGTCTTAAAGTCAAGATTGTTCTGTTGTTATCTCCCAGGTCCTGGGATTTCAGATGTGAGCCTCTATGCCCAGCTTCCAGGCATTCCTAACCATCCCCTCTCCCAGTCCTTCGGGCATGGCTGTCGGTGCATTTATTTCCGGCACAGCCCTAGACCTTCCCTGCATCTTTATCAACGGCACCTGCTCCCTCCTTTCCACGCGCTCCCATCCCCTGTGGGGACCTGCTCGTCTTTTTATTTTGATCTGCATAATTCTAAAGCCACTCTGGTGTCACAAATGCCACTATCCCACTCAGCAAGACAAACAATGATTCCTTAATCTCAAACACCAGCAGGCAGCTGTGAGTTGGAGATGCCCCTTGGGTCTGTGAGCACTCGAGTTTGACAATCACTGGAGTAGCCCACCTCCGAGAGGCTTTCCAGATCAAACAAGCTGCCTCTTGAATCTGCAAAGAATCTCCCAGTTAATAGACTTGAGCCAGTCTCCACCTGGTGGTCGAAAAACCCACCTAGACTGGAAACTGGTAAATTAGAACCTGGTCCTACCGGGAGGCAGTGTTGCCATGGAAACTTTCCTGGAACATCTAGGAAGTGGTTAGGACACTTGGGCCCGGCTCTACCAATGGGATAAACAGTCAGGTGGATACTGAAGCCAGCACTGCCCCGTGTTCATCTTTCAGCCACTGAGGCGGGGCGTGGCCACCCACAAGACCAGACCAGTGAATCAGGGTGTAAAAGAAGGCAGTCAGTTCTCTTATTATCCAAGACCAGACGATCATCACAAACGCTTTCATCTTTGAACATTTGGTTTACTTCCCCAGACCTCAGATCAAACCACCCGTGAACAAACAAACCCCTGAGACTTGTCCGGAAACAGACCAGGTATGGAGGCCGTCCAGCGGGAGAGGCCACAGGTGGGGAAGGTGAGGACAGGTCTGCACACCTGTGGCTGGGCCCCCGAGCAGCTCACTGCCTGAGACAAAGGCTGGGGCCCTTCGTTTATGCTGGGGACTTTGGTATCTCTTTGTGTGTTTCACAACCCATTTCAAGCTGGATTGGTATCTTGAGGCTTGTAATCCTAGCTACTCAAAAGGTTGAGGCAGGCGGATCCAACTTCAAGGGCTATCTGGGCTAGTGAGTGAGGTCAAGTCCAAACCTGTGATTTTTCTTTTGAATTAGTGGAATATCCAATCCAGTCTCCAATGCCTGCAATTCCAGACAGCACATTTTAAACCTGCTGATGTCAAGCCCTTTTGAGAGGAAGCATGATTCTTACAGCCAGGACTTTGTTTAGTTCTGTGGGAATGCGTGCCTGTTGTGTTTGTGACTATGCGAGTGTATGTATTCATGTGTATAGAAGTCCTATGTCAACCCACAGGGGTTGTTCCTTAGTTACTTTTCAGCTTTGCTTTTGAGCTAACAACTCTCTTATTGGCCTGGGGCTCACTGGTTAGGCTAGATTAGGCACAAGGATTAAAGGTGCTGGTCACCATACACAGCCTTTTTATTTTTATTTTTTTTATTTTTAGTATTGGTTCTGAAGATCCAACTCGTCTTCATTAGTGCACAGCAGGCACTTTACTGAGTGAACTATCCCCCAGCACTGCTACATGTTTAAAAGCGAAACTACACTTCTTAAAGGTGAACAGGGGAAGGGCTAGTAAAGGACTGTAGTCCCAGCTATTTGCGAGTCCCACTTAGGCAGGAGAGTGGTGAGTTCAAAGTTAGCCTAGATAACTTGGTGAGCGCCTGTTTGAAAAATAAAGAGTAGGAAAGTAAAAAAGAGATCTGGGAATATAGTTCAGTGGTAGGTCACTTGTCCAGCATATGATAGATTCTAATTTCAATGTCCGTACACACACAGAGAATGAATGTACTGTTTCATCCCTACTGTGCTAAATTATGCTCCTGAACCCCGAAGAAAGAGTTTGCCCAGAAAAACTCCATCCATGCTTAGAGGAACAGAAGTTGGCAGGGGATCAAAGCATCTCATTGCTTAAAGACGAGCCACCAGGGGCATATGCATATGGCTGGGTATTTGGCAGGCTGGTTCCAGGCAACGTTTTCCTCGTTAGCTTCTACATGAAAGCATTTTCTGCTGAGGCTGCGATTTATATTATTCCAGTTTTCAAAGCACATCATTCAGCAGCCAGGCTACTAACACCTAACC
Source organism: Peromyscus eremicus (assembly GCF_949786415.1). Taxonomy (NCBI): domain Eukaryota; kingdom Metazoa; phylum Chordata; class Mammalia; order Rodentia; family Cricetidae; genus Peromyscus; species Peromyscus eremicus. The sequence goes on along the minus strand of NC_081418.1, from coordinate 111,787,789 downwards.
AGTCTTCAGGGGCTCTGCTGGTCCCCAGCCACCTCCGTGCTGTTCCCACCAAGGAATGAGCTTACATGCCAAAGAAGCAGCTGTTTGCACTCCATCACCTGAGTGAGGAAACTGAGCTGGACTTAGCTGTGAAGTTCATTTTGGTGAGAGAAAGTGTCACTTACTGTCTACAACAGAAACATGCTCTCCTCTTCCATCTGGATTGGGCCTTCTGAAGTCCCCTGTGGCTTCTATCTCTGTCACCACTTAATCTGTTGAATAACAGTATCTCTGGGAGTCAGACAAGCTGTTTGGCCAGCTATGGGGGCAGCTAAGAGAGATCTTCTTGGCTTTGGGCATGCAGGATCCAAGGCCAGCTATGAATGCAGCCCATGTATTTGTAGATGACGATGCCATGTCTCAGTGTCAAAAGGTTGGGTACACTTGCTGATATTGAGGTGATCTGCAGACAGAAAGTGATGACCCAGGAGACCCCCACTTCCTGAAGAGGTGGGCACTTGAGCTGTTCCCTGCATTGGGTCACTGGACAGGAAAAATGCAGAGTTTGGCTTCCCAGCACTCATGTGCCAAGGTCCCAGTCCAGTAACTTTCAGGAGCCAGAGGAATCTGGGCATCTCCTTAATGATTCCCCCTCATTTCTGGGATTTGGGACCAGGAGTGGCAGGAAATGGCTCAAGACCTTCTGAGTTGTTCTAATAGCCTGCATTGAGTTGACAAGTTATGATGCAATGTGACTAAAACCTCTTGCACCTGCTGGGCAAATCAAAGGCTGACAGGGGCAGGCTTGATCTCTACACTTAACGCATGCCATGGGAGCACCAGCTGTTTGAATCCACTAGAAGGGTTTGCTTTCTTGAGATGGGGGTGTAGCTCAGCTGGTAGAATGCTTGCCCAGCATGCATAAAGCCCCAAGTTCAATCCCCAGCATTGCCTAAACCAGGGATGGCAGCACACATATGTAATCCCAGCATTTATGAGGCAGAGACAGGAAAATTGAAAGTTTAAGTTATGCTATGTAGGGGAGTTCATGGCCAGTCTGAGACCTTATCTTTAGAAAATATATTGATTTCCTTGGAGGTAGCAGAAGGCTCCCATTGGACTTCTAGAATGCAGAAGTGGTTAGTGTGATAATATATTATGTCCCCCAATATATTGTGCATCCTAATAAACTTATCTGGGGTCAGAGGACAGAACAGCCACTAAATAGACATAGAGGCCAGAAAATGGTGGCATATACGCCTTTAATCCTATCACTTGGGAGGCAGAGATTCATCCGGTTCTCTGTGAGTTCAAAGCCACACTGGAAATAGCCAGGCATGGTGACTCACACCTTTAATCCCAGGAAGTGATGGCAGAAAGCAGAAAGGTATATAAGGTGTGAAAACTAGGAATTAGTGTTGGTTAAGCTTTTAGGCTTTTGAGCAACAGTTCAGCTGAGAGGCATCCAGTCTGAGGAAACAGGATCAGCTGAGGAATTGGCAAGGTGAGGTGGCTGTGGCTTGTTCTGTCTCTCTGATCTTCCAGCATTCACCCCAATACCCGACTCCAGGTTTGTTCTTATTAATAAGAGCATTTAAGATCCCTGCTACAGGTTAGTGATGTCGGTGGGCCCGGGCTGGTTACTTTTTGTCAGTGTGACACAAGGCAGGATCACCTGTGAAGAGAGAACTTGAGTTGGGGAACATGTCTGCTTTAGACTGGCCCTTAGCTAAGTCTGGGGGGGGGCATCTTCTCGATTAGCGATTGCTGTGGAAGGGCCCAGCCCATTGTGTATGGTGCCGTCCTGAGAAGGTGACCCTGGGGTGTGTAAGAAAACAGGCAAAACAAGGAAGGAGGAAAGGAGTTAGCCAGGGGGAGGCAGCATTTCTCCGTGGCTTCTGCTTCAGTTCACACCTCCAGGTTCTTGCCTTGAGCTCTTCAGTGATGGAGGAACCTGAGAGAGGTAAGCTAAAACAAACCCTTCCCTCCCCAAGTTGCTTTTGGTCATGGTGTCCTATCCCAGCAATAGTAACCCTAACTATGACAAGGCTTTAGGAAATCATTATGAGGTCAAGGCAGTAAGGAACAGGAATCTAAGAGTTAAGAGCACTGGCCTTGCTCAATGGCATCTAGACTCTGTTCCTTACCCAGCTATGTGACCCTCACATAAGTTATTTAACCCGAGTTACTCATTCATAAAACAGAGATAATAACAACTTAGCAAGGCGTCGCATGAGGACTAAATAAAAAGCTTACACTTAACAAAGTACTTACCTCTGTGTGTGTCCCAAGCTATACCCAGGGCAAGACAGTGTCTACTGTCATCAATGGATATTGTCAAAGGAGATCAAAGTGCTAAGCTATTAGGAAATACATCGTCAAGTTACTCATGGCCACCTCCGCTTCTGCACAGGCCCAGGCAACACATGTTTCACTCCAATGCTTGCAGGGGTGCCAAAACGGGTATCCCATCCCACTCCATCATACTTTATAATTCCTCCATGGCTCCCTACTATTCCCCTCTCAAAATCCTGTACAGTGTCTACAGCTTAAGTGTAGTTTGAGGGTCCAACCCCAAGGCTTTATGTGTAGAAACTTAGCTCTTGATGTGAGGCACTTAGTTCATTCCCTCTCTCTCTCTCTCTCTCTCTCTCTCTCTCTCTCTCTCTCTCTCTCTCTCTCTCTCTCTTCCCTCCCTCCCTCTCTCTCTCCCTCTCTTTCTCCCTCCCCCTCCCTCTCCCCCTCTCCCCACCTCTTACGCACACACACACACACACACACACTTGAGCATGCACGCAAGCACGCATGCACGCATGCATACAAGTGATGTTTGCAGCTGCCTCGAGACTGCAGCAAGTGGGCATCATCACACAAGTCAATAGACCTTCCATGTCCAGAACTGGGTACTAGAATAGACTCCTCTTCTTTATAGAGAAGCCTGCTTCAGAGCAACAAGGAGTGGAACATGGTGATCTGGGGCCTCCTCACTTCTCCTACTTGAAACCTCAGAAATAGTAATATTCTTCTGCCGTAGGGCTAGCTCACCTCTGTCTCATCACTTCCCTCCTCCCTCTATCTTCTGTTCTATCCTCCCTCCCTCCTTCCCTCCCTCCCTCCTTCCCTCCCTCCCTCCCTCCCTCCCTCCCTCCCTCCAGGGTTACTTCATCCAATTCTTCTCCTCTTTTGAGATAGTCATTCGTTCCCCTCCCTCACCCCCAGAAGCTCCCTGGACCTCTGTAGTGTCTTCTGGAGCACCTCCACGCTGTATTCTGACTGCATTAGCATCACCCCCATATCCATGGCTCTCAATTTTCCTGCTTCTTAGAATCAGCTGGAAGCGCCATCAAGCCCTGATGCCCTGGCCTCACCTCAGACTAATTAAACCGTTCTATGGGCATGAGACTCAGACATCAGGAATTCTTACCTCCCTGCAGGTGGCTCCAGTGTGCAGCAAAGATTGAAGACTGCTGTTCTCAGAAGTGCCTTAGATGCACCACAGGTGTGTACAGTAATGTATCTCATCCATGTAGGAAGGCAGGGCATTGAGTTTGGGAACTTCTAGAACTATGTCATCATCTAGGAGAAGAGAGGTGTTGTTAAAGTCAGGGGGGCATGCCAGCTATAAAGAGCAGCTGGGCATCATAGTGAGAAGTTGGGGCAGGAGTGCTGAGATCGACCTCTGGAGATCTTCCGATGGCTGATCTGGGAGTGTAGGGCACAGAGAACTGGTCCACTTGGTTATGACCACGTCCAGCCCATCCAGAAACACTTCAGCTTCACCATCAACCAGGAGGACTCGAAGGCACCATGCTGTACTCAAGTTGTGAGACTGACTGGCTTCTGGATACTTCTCTGGGCTGAGGAGAACATTGTGGCTTCTCCACATCCTTCCTTGCAGATGTGGCTATGCCCCTGTCTGAGTCCCCCATCTTAGGATTCCTGTCCTTCCACGTCTTGTGGACAGTGGAAGAGAGCTCTGATGCCTTAACCCTATCCAAGGCCCCCCAGGAGTCCTGGCCAATCCCAAACCTGCCTTCATCTGCAGTCCCTAACTGCTGAATCCTCGTTCCCAGCAAGCCCATATGAAAATAAGCTGAGACACCCAGCCCCTTACTTTCATGGGGCCTCGCCCCGAGAAATACGAGAAATACGTGGTTCCTCCTCATCACACCCTCTCTGAAGAGGACAACAAGGTCTTTGCATATTGACACCTCAAGCCTCCTTTGTCTTGGACCTCGGTTAGTAAATCTCAGAATCCTGTAGAGCTGGTTGGTAAAGACCTGGATCATTTCAACTGAAGAGAACCTAAGAAGTGGGGAGGTAGCTTGGAAGACAGGGACTAGGTCGAGGGAAAGTAAACATCTGTGCCTGTCCCCCTGGAGCCTGGGAGGACAAGACCTGGGTCCTGTGGAGAAGGGACTCCCTCTCCCCCAACACATTCTTCACAAGAGTTGGACTTGAACCTCCCTCATCCTGCTGGAAGCCCTTTAGTGGCGGGTAAACGACAGTAATTACCTGACCCCCCGCACTGGGAAGTGCAGCACAGGGTGGCGAAACCTGTGCAGATCCTCCAGAAGTGACGGGGTCACTAATCCTGGCTTTGGGCCTCTGGGTTGATGCTTTACAGGTAGGAAATCATTTCACCTACCTCAACTCCATCTCTGGTGCTTGCCAACCTCATTTTAGGCACCCCAAAGCATAGACAGATAATCATTTAAGGGGACAGAGCTAGCAAATGACAAGCCACCCCTGGCTATCCTATGAAAGGGCTCTTTTCTTCTTTTTAGGAAACTAATGATTGTGATGTGTGTGTGTGTGTGTGTGTGTGTGTGTGTGTGTATCTGTGTGTTGTATGTATATGTGTGTGTATTCTGTGTGTATAGTGTATATATGTTGTGTGTGTGGTTTGTGTGTATATATGTGGTATATGCATGAGTGTGTGTCTCTGTGTGTGATGTGTGTCTTTGCATATATTTATGTTTGTATATGTATGTTGTATGTGTATATGTGTATGTATGATGTGGGCATATATATGTGGAGTGTGTATATGTGTGTGTAATGTGTTTTTATACATGGGTGTTTGTGTGTGGTATATGTATATGTATTATGTGTATGTGTGGGGGGATGTTTTCTGTGTATATGGGATGTATGTGTTCTGTGTGTATATTGTGTGTATGTTGTGCGTGTGGTGTGGGTGTGTAAGTGTGGTGTGTGGGTGGTTTGTGTATGTGTATTGTGTGTGTGCTGTGTGTGTGCTGTGTTTATAGGCATCTATTATGTATGTATACATGGTGCACATATGTGTGTTGTGTGTGTATTGTGTGTGGTATGTTTATATGTTCATATTGTATGTGTATGGTGTGTATATATGTATATGTGTATAGTGTGCATGTATTGTGTGTATATGTATATGGTATGTATATATTGTGGTGTGTATGTATTGTGTTTGTATGTGTGGTGTGTATATGTAGTGTGTGTATATCTGTGTTTTGTGTTTGTACGGTGTGTGTATATGTCTATAGTATGTGTATATGTGTGTGATGTGTGTGGTGTGTGTATGTGTGTCTGTGTTTGGTGTGTGTGTGTGTGTGTGTGTGGTATGTGTGGGTCAGAGGACAACCGTGGACAGTCAGCTGTCTTTCTTCTCATTGGTCCCAGGGATTAAGCCCAGGTTTTCACGTTTCAGGGCAAGTGTGCAGAGGAGCTCTCTTCCAGGCTCTTTCTTCTTGTTTGGTTCATTTTGGGTGGTGGTAGAAGACACAAAAACTGGAAAAATGGCTTGGGAATCAGCAACAGACAAAATGTCACTTAGCACCGTTTTTCCAAAAAAGTGTCTCGCAGGAGAGGCACACTACCGGAGACAAGGTGAGGGTCTGGACCAGGCCCTCAGCCTCCTGGGTTCAGAGTGAGAATACACAGGCAGTGGTGCCCTTAAGGGAACCTGAGAAAGGTCCATGAGAAAGGTAGCACAAGGTTGGTGGACATGCTAGACACTGCGTTCCATGGGAGCTGAGAAGGGCGTGTGTCTCAAGAGGATGCCGCTGTGCCTGAAGCTGCTGGCCTGCCTCTCCAGGAGGGTACCGTGCCCCTGACGACACCTCTGTTGGGAGGGTGACAGCCAGCAGGGGCAGAGGACGCAGGCCCGTGGGAAGGTGACTGGCTCTCAGTCCCGACCCAATGGCTGAGCCGGGTGCCTGCCTCACCTGGTGGGCTCTCCAGCCCTGTCCACAGCGGACTCCCTTTGTTTCTCCAGATGCTGAAGAGCTCTTTCTGTGGTTCATAAAGAAGGTCAAATCCCATTCGGTCAATAACTGTGGCACAGCTGGAAGGAAGTACCAAGGGGTGAGAGCAGTCTAACATGAAAAATAAATAAAATTACAAAGAGTGGGGTCAGCGAGCAGCTCAGATCAATGAAGGCCAAACTCTTGGAAAATGTATCTGTGTGTGCACCCCAGGCTTCAAGGAATCAATCAACAGCCCTTGAAAAATTGTGTCTTCCATAAAAATGTCACCCAAGCCTTCAGTGTCACAATGAAGGTGCCGATAGCCAGGCACAAAATAGATGGCCCATTAATACTCATTGATGGCTTTATCGATTGGTATGTCCAGTATAATTAGCCCCAATGATCTTCAATCAATACAGCAGGTGGGGGGGGGGGCTGCTGGAGCTAAGGAATTCTGGATAGGAATGGAAAGCTGTGCTCTGCCCTAAGGGTTATAGGCTTACCATGTAGGCTGGAACCTTCCTGAACTCATCTGGGCCTGGATTTCCTCACCTGTAAAATGAGAGGCTTCCAGGCCAAGGTTTCCCATACTGATTTCTAGCAAACCTTAGTTCTTTGAAATGTTAGCATCACAGACGCCCACATACGCAAATGTGTTAAGTGGCCAGATTTGAGAAACACAGGTTTTAAGCACATTATGCAGGACTTGCCAGAGATTTGGGTGTGCTGGGGATTGCAACAGTCTCTGGCGGTTATTATAACACTTGCTTATTCATTTCATCTATATTAGAGTGTACTAGGCAGAAGCAAGGTATTATGCAAGGGGCTGAGGGGATCTAGCAATAAAAACCCAAGTCTCTATGTTAATAAATTTGCATTCTAGTGCAGGACTGCAAGCAAAGTGTCTGTCAGTCAGCGAAGATAATATGACAAATGGCAATTAGTCACATGAAAAAAAAAAACCTCTCTGTCCCACCAACTCCCACACAACAACACGGAGACTTATTATTAATTATGAAAGCTCTGCGTATAGCTTAGGCTTGTCCCACTAGCTCTTATAACTTAAATGAACCCATTTCTATTCATCTCCATGTTGCCACGTGACTCATAGCTTTTTCCTCTCCTCCTGCATGTCTTGTTCCCTCTGTGTCCACTGGTGACTCCACCTTTCTTCTTCCCAGAGCTTTCTCTGTCCAGAAGTCCTTGCTATTCCTCCTGACTGGCTATTGACCTTTTTATTAACCCAATCACGGTGACATATTTTTACACAGTATAATGAAGTATTTCACAACACTTTCCAAAACACACTGTTTGTGGTACCATTTTGTTGGTAGGAGAGATGAGACCTTCCTCTCTGATTAGGGGATGTTGGCCCAGCAAGGAGCCAGGTGTCTAGAGGGTCACGGCCAGTGCAAGGTCCCTGAAGTGGGCACATGTTGGTCTTGATCCTGAGACATCAAGGAGGAGAATGTGGCTAACATGGCTATAGTGATGAGTGGCTTTTCTCGTCACTATGACAATCCCTGACATGAACCATTTGAAGGAGGGTATAGTTCAGCTCGTGGTTTCGGAGGGCTTCAATCCATGGCCACTTAGCCCCATACGCTTGAGCAGAACATCACAGTAGCAGTGTGGTGGTGGAGGATCTTAACTCATGATAGGAAGCAGAGAGGGGAGGGGACCGGAGACCCCGTGTAAACTTCAAAGGCACATCATCCCCCAATGACCTAGTTCCTTCAACTAGGGCCCACCATCCAAAGTTTCTGGAACTTCTCAAAATGATACCCCAAGCGGGGCGCCAAATATTTAGCATTAAGTCTGGAGGGAGGGGCGGTTCACATTCAAGCCATACAAAGGGACAGGTGGCATCTTGGCCTTGATGTAAGGGGACTTTTCCTGTTGTATCTCTGATCATCAGAGTTGGATGAGTTAGATGAGTGCCAGCTAATAGGAACAGCATGATGTCCCCAAACTTGTCCCAGCAGCTCCCACAATTCTTAGAACCCAACATCCCACTAGAGTAGAGGTTTTTCGGTACAGAGGTAATGGTACAACCCGAGGTGGCAGAGTTTAATGTTCTAGGCTGGCCCGTGGGAGAAAACAGATGTTGGCATTATGAAGCAAGGGCTGGAGAGATGGCCCAGTGGTTAAGAGCACTGGTTATTCTTCCAGAGGCCCTGGATTCAAGTCTCAGCACCCACGTGGCAGCTCATAACTGTCTCTAATACCAGTTCCAGGGGATCTGACACCCTCTTCTCACCTCTGCATGGTACACAGACATTCATGCACACAGAACACGTTTTGATTGATATTTAGCTCCTCTAAATCAGAAAGAGTACTGAGTACCAACCCCTCATTTGACTATCTGTGTAATGTTGGGCAATTATTTTGTCTTTCTGTGCTTCAGTTTACACATCCGTAAAATAGTGAAGGCCAGTGTGATAATTTCCTGAGATAATGCAAAGAACTTAAACCTGTCCCAGCTACACCATAAATGCCAGCAAATGTTACCTGCTGTGATAATCACTATTTAAAAGCCTGAGAGATGGGCCTGGGTGATGCTAGCGTCCCAGAGGACCTGAGTTCAGTTCCCAGCACCCACATCAGGCAGCTCACAACCACTTGTAACTCCAGCATATGCCCTTTCCTGATTTCTGTGGGTGCCCATATACATGACATTCTCTCCCTCCCTCCTCCCTTCCCCCCCCTCTCTCTCTCTCTCACACACACACACACACACACACACACACACACACACACACACACACACAAAGTAAAATAAATAAAAAAATATATATATAAGTAAAAACTAGAGGGAAGGGAAGGCCGGGCGGTGGCGGCACACGCCTTTAATCCCAGCACTGAAGGCAGACCCAGGGGGATCTCTGTGAGTTCGAGGCCAGCCTGGTCTACAGAGCGAGATCCAGGACAGGCTCCAAAGCTACACAAAGAACCCCTGTCTCAAAAAACAAAAACAAAAACAAAAAAACTAGAGGGAGGAGGGGTCTCTTTCTGGTTTCCACCCAAACCCCTCTTCATACTCAGAAAAAGATGACATGAAGATAACATCAAATGCTGGGACAGAGCTCTGTGACTGTCCTGTGAGCATCCCTCGTGGTGTCAGTCATCTTTCATAGCATCTATACTTCCACTATCACATGGAGCAGCAGCCATGTTCCCTGGCAGCTTCTGCGTTGTTACTTACTGGGGTGGGGCTGTTAATCCAGTAGAGGGCAGCTAAAGCCTGGGGTGGGGCTGTTAATCCAGTAGAGGGCAGCTGAGGCCTGGGGTGGGGCTGTTAATCCAGTAGAGGGCAGCTGAGGCCTGAGGCAGTTGAGGCCTGGGGGCGGGGCTGTTAATCCAGTAGAGGGCAGTTGAGGCCTGGACTAGGTGTTTGGAGAAAGGAAGCTTCTGAGCAGAAGCCACACAGTCTGGTGGTGTCAGCCATCTCATGGCTATGAAGACAGCCAGCCTGGCCACATAAGACAGCAGAATCCAGAGGAGACTGGAGAATGAAAACCCTGGTCATTCATGACACCACCAACCTAATCTTGAAATTATCAAGGCCTAGAGGCAATAAAATGCATTGTTTCTAAACCAGGGGAAGTGGATTTTCCTTTCACATTATAGCCTGAGGCATCTTAACTGATAACCATCAGCCCAGTTATCACATCAGCATCAAATCTCCATGACAACCTTCTTTAAGATGCATCTATTCCCAGCCACAAAGGAGAAACAGGTGGGGAGGATTTACTGTTGGGCTGTGTTTCAGAACTAAATTTTAGAAGAGTGGAGTGTGTGTGTGTGTGTGTGTGTGTGTGTGTGTGTGTGTGTGTGTATAAGACCTCAGCTCTAAGGTTTGTTATGTACTCGATTCTCTTCCTAGAGTGGAAAACGAATACACTTCTTTTTTTAATTTTTATTTATTTTATTTTATTTACTGTTATTATAAGAAACCAAATCACTTAGATTTCTTAGGTTCCTCATTCCCAAGACGGGGCTCCTGCTTCCAAGTTCAGTCTTTTTACATCTTGCATGCGCTGGCTTGACAGACTCACACTGTTCTTAGATATAGGTACCTTTTTCTGGTTTCTTGTTTATGCTGAGAATTTGTTTAGCAAATGGTTTCCAGTGAATAAGGATGTAAAGCAGTGCCTGGTCCTGACTCCAGAGCTGAATTGCAAGTCGTAGGCTTAACCCCTCAGCTGGTCTGCTCCTGGCTCTGTACCCATGCTGCATGCTTCAGCTTCCACCAGCTTCATGGACCCCCAAGGCCTATGCCATCTTTGTGGTGTGTGTGTGTGTGTGTGTGTGTGTGTGTGTGTGTGTGTGTGCACATGTGCTCATGTATGTTTGTTTGCATGTATGCTTGTGTGTTTGCAGGTATGTATACTCAGGATGTGGTCTACTTTTTCGTTGTTGATTTGTTTTTAATTACTAGTGGGGTTGGGGTGATGGTTCAGTGGTTAAAAGCACTGGCTGCTCTAACACAGGATCTAGGTTCAGTCCCCAGGCATCTACATGGCAGCTCACAATCATCTGTAACTCTGGATCTAAGGGATCTGACACCCTTTTTCTAACCTCTGCAGGCACGGCATACATGTGTACACACACACACACACACACACACACACACACACACATTCACAGACATAGGCAAAACACTCTTACACACAAAATAAAGATAAATGATGTAAAATTCATAAATTCAAATTCATCAGTCTTGAAACTTGTGGATTTTTTAGACTTGACAGACTTTTTAGACAGGCTGGACTTGAACTCCGGATCCTCCTACTTCAGCTTCCCATGTTCCAGGATTGATTGTGTGTGCTGCCTCAGCTGGTTTTGTGAAGTGCTGGGGATCAAACTCAGGGCTTTGTGCATACTTAGGCAAATTCCTAAAAACTGAATTCTGTGCACAGCCCCCATCTTGATTTTTAAGATGGTCTCTCATTGGCCTGGAGCTTTCAAGGAGGCTAAGTTGGCTGGCCAGGTCCTTAGACTTGTAAAGTAAGCGTGTTAGCAACCGAGCTGTGTCCCTGCTCCAGCCTATGCCATTTTCCATGGTGGGTTAATAAAATTTCTGTGTTCTCTTAGCATCTCAAATGTATATTTTGTATTTTCTGTCTTTGGGGATTAGAAACATAAACATGTGTCACCGTGAAATTTTCTCATATTAAGAACAACTTGGAGGTAGAAGCCCCTGTGGCTATCAGGGGAATGGAAGTGAGAGGCTGTTTGTCACTTAAATAAGAGGCAGGAGATCGGCCCTCACCATGAATACAGAAGAATGATTTGCCTAAATGATTCAGAGATGATTTGTCTAATATATTAATCGTGAGGAAGAAGAATTGTGTTCATCTTAGCACGGTTTATATTAGAATGCCTCGCTTGTCAGGCCGGCCTGCATTTTATAAGTACACTATGCAAGGAGAAAACACGAAATAGATTTATTCTTGTGTTGGATGGAGTGTGTGCTTTATTGTACACACTTTGCTTCTGGCTACAGACAGAGTCATTTATCTGCAAGTCTTCTGTTCTTCTCATTTGCAATGACTGTAAGATTAACCGATGGTGTAGCATCCTTGTTCAGGCCGTATTTATGAAGGGTAGCTGTTTGCACGCAAATAACTTCCAATATTTTTAAATCGTAGCATCTTTCATGAAGATGTGATAGTAAGCCCTTCAGGCATAAAAGCTGAGATATCATCTCATGTTAACAACTTGGAAGGAATTTTTATTAATTTGCTTGAAAGGGGAGAGAGAAACAACAGCCAAGGGCTGGGGGAACAAATAAATAAAACTTTGTAATCACAATGGCTCAACTTGAACCTCTCAGGTATCAATCAGGCTGTGTGTGTGTGTGTGTGTGTGTGTGTGTGTGTGTGTGTGTGTGTGTGTGTGTGTGTGTGTCTGTGTGTAGGAGTGTGGATGTGTGTTGTGGGGATTAGAAAATGATGTCAGACTAAAGGTCACCTCTGGATTAGTGTAAGCAGTGGGTAGAGCATAGGGTTGCCACTTGGTTTTTGCCCTCTGATCAAGGGCCCTGAAGACATTTAAAGGCTGGTAGTATGTCCTTGCTGCTGACTGCAGCCTATTTATATTGTTCTCATCAGTGCCAACTATGGGGTCTCATGGCAGAAGAAATGCTGCTGAGGTTCAAAGTCCCCTGTTTCTATCATCTCTGGAATGCTTTTGCCTCTGCTCCCTCTGTTCTGTTTATGAAATGCTTGCTCCAGTTTTCTCTGCTGAAAACAAAAACCAACACAACATAGCCCCCCAGCTGGTTTGACTTAGCATAGGGTTGACTGGTTGGGTTGCTTTGTGTTTGTTTTCTTTTTCAAATTAAATAATTAATTCAGGCTAACAACCCGTGTTTTCATTTAGTTTCAAACTGAAAAGGATGAGCAGTCATGCTGGCTGTATTCCTAGCTTGGTGGACCTCGGAGCCCCAGCGATTCATTTTAGATAATATCGTGACTCCAAAAAGTCCTGGCTGGGAGGAAGACGAAGTCCTTAAAAACATTTGCTGCCACTGCGCTGGCTGGCTTTATAAATGCTTCCCGGAGTGCGTGGCAAGGGAGACTATGTTTCCAGAAACCATGGATGGGAATGCCTTGCCCTGGGCTGCGCTTCCCACATCGGGACCTCATATGTGCGCACAACGGACTTGACTGAGGCTTTCTTATTCAGAAGCAAAGCTGGGCCCTTCATGAGCTCTTCAAGGCCAAAGCCAACTAAAAACTTGAGTCTGAAATGTGCCCCTGGGGTGGAAGGCTGGGGGATGTCGAGGTTAAAGATTCCAGTGTTTCCCATGTGCACACTGCTCTTCATAGAGGAAGCCACAATTCCAGGCTGTAGGCTATTGTGAAGGACACTCTGACCTGTGTATGAAGTCTGATGGACAATGATTCGGAGAACATGGTTATCAAGGAGTAAGTGGTAGACACCACGGCAGCTGCTCCAAATGGTCACATCTCTCAGGGAAAAGAAGCAAGGTGCATAGAGCCAAGGGAAGTCCAGGACTCTTGCCTCTCTTTAACGAGTCTAGCTTAAGACGGTCCTGGGGTTTTGGACCCTTCTCTGTCCCTCCCTTTCTTCCTCTCTCTCTCTCTCTCTCTCTCTCTCTCTCTCTCTCTCTCTCTCTCTCTCTCTCCTTTTACTCTCTTTTTCCTTCCCTCTTTTCCTTGTGAAATAAATCTTCTCCTGTTCCACCAGCTGTCTGCTATTTCATCAAGACAGAGCCAAAATGAGTCTGTTCTGATGAACCAACGTTCTGTCAGTTCTCATATGCCTCGGCAATGCTGGGCTTTGTCACACTGCTACCCTGTTTCTACCTGAATTCCCGCAGCTCCCTGCCCAGTCACACCTTCTCACACCCAGTCACCCAGTTCACACCAAGTCACACCAGCTCAGACCCAGTGACCCATCTCCGAATCAGACATCCTCCTTCCCACAGGTGTTCTTCTACCTTCACCTTGACAATCCAAGGTCACATCTCCCTCTCCCGAGTACCCATACCACCTGCAGACAGGTGTCTACATGGCAGCTGCGGGGCATTTTTCTCTCTCTTAGCAAAATAGTATTTTAATAACACACTTGTTGAATTATGGTAAAGTAATACAAAAGAAAAGACCCCCCCCCAAATGCCTAAAGACCCCTTCTCCTGTGCCTTGGCCCCACTTTCTCTTTTCAAACACCCACCCATCCAATCCTCCCTCTAGGTTTTTACACAAGTACACTCACATGTGGACAAATGGTTTGTTTTAAACTTGAATATGTGGAATCACACTCTATGTATATTGTGACAACCTTGATGAACCAGCAGGCTGATACCTCAATTTTTAAAATATTTGTTTATTTTACATATGAGTGTTTTGCCTGCATGTATGTATGTATGTATGTGCACCATGTGCATTCATGCCTGGTACCTGTGGGAACTAGGAGAGGGAGCCAAATCACCCTGGAAACCGAGTTAAGGAGGGTTGTGAGCTGCCATGTGTGTGTTGGGAACCGAACCTGGGTCCTCTGCAAGAACAGTAAATGCTCTTAATGCTGAGGCATCTCTCCAGCCCTCAAGTGCCTCATTTGTGTTGTCCCTTTTCTCATCGTACACCACACATCCTGACCAGCCCCTTTAATTCTACATTTGCTTGTAGACATCCTTGTAGGCATGGCTTGCATCTCACTGTTCTTGGAATGAGCATTTCTACAGTGGCTAGTGACACTGAGACTCTTCCTACCCTTCTTAGACATCTATGCATCTCATTCGAATCCTTTGCTTATTTATTTAAGCTGGGTGATTTGTGCTTTTATATTGACATAAAAGATTCCTTATTTGTTTGAGCAATAAGGCCATTACTAGGGCTATGGTCTGCAAATATTTTCTTCCGATCTGTGGATTATCCTTGAATATACTGTCTATTTTAGTTAGCTTTCTATTGCTGTGATAAAGCACCACAACCAAAGCAACTTGGGGAGGAAAGGGTTTATTGGCTAACATGTCCCCATCACAATCCATCATTGAGGGAAGCTGAGGCAGGAACCTACAGGCAATAACTGAAGCAGAGACCATGGAGGAACACTACTTACTCTCAATGGCTTGCTCAGCCTGCTTTCTTATACACCTCAGGTCTACCTGCCCAGAGGTAGCACCGCCCACTATGGGCTGGGCCCTCCCACGTCAATCATTAATCAAGAAACTGCTCCACAGCCTTACCCACAGGCCAATCTGATGGAGGCATTTTCTCTATTGACACTCCCTATTTCCAGATGACTCTAGCTTGCGTCAAGTTAACAAAACGACTAACAAGCGCAGTGCCCATTAGAGCTCCAAAGAGCTTAATTGTGATGAAGTCCAACTTCTAGTCCCATTGCCACCTGTGCTGGTGCCAGGATGACCTTGCCTAAGTTCATGAAGACGTCCCCCATGTTCTCTTCTAAGAGTTTTAGAATTCTGGTTATTGCCTTTGAGTCTGTGATCCATTTGCAGTTAACGCCTGTGTATGATGCAATGAAAATGTCCAACTCTATTCTCCTCACCATTTGTTGAAAACATTATTCTCTCCCCATTTAATTATCTTGGCACCCTTGAGAGAGAAAAAAAATCATTTGACCGCGAATGTAAGAGTTTACTTATGAACTCTCATTTGCACTGCACGGGCCTCTATGTCCCACCTTAGGCCTATAGTGGATGGTCTCATGACTGCAGCTTCTGAGTGAGCTTTGCAATAAGGAAGAGTGAGTACTTTTCCCCCATCTGTGGGGTCTCAATTATCCCGAGCTCAGGATATTCCTCGTGCCCAAGTGGCATATGCTGAGTGGATCTAGTCAACAGGGAAAGGAAATGTCTGACTGTCAAGTGAGCAGATGAGTTGAACAGTTCAGGGTTAGATTTGATTGAAATGTTGACATTTGAACGAAACGCATCGGTGGGAGCAGCCTGCCTCACTTTCCCCTGCTGGCAATGGACCAAATTTCTCCGAGCTGGATCAAAGCCTCTGTCCCTCTGCTCCAGTGAGGCCCCGACAGAGGCCCAGTCTGAGATGTCACAGGAGGAAGAAGGCTGCCAACACCAGCCAGCGCTCACAACCTATGGGCATGGATGGAGGCCACTGTGTCTAAGGGTTTCATTACTCCAAATAAGGTGGACAAAAGGATGTGCCTCCCTGGATGGCGGTCTCTGATCAGCTGAGAGAAAAAGAGTTTTAATTCGAGGGCTGGTTCATTTGGAAACTCTGAGGCCCTTCTGGTTTCCAACACAGTCCCTGTCATCCTTCCAGTCTCCGGTTACTCGGGGACCCTGTACTGAGCTTCGGTTTGAATTAGCTTCCTGTTCTTTATCTTTTTGAAAAAGGTACCATCTGGGCTGGGAAAGGGGCTCTGTGGGTGAGCATGCTTGAGGTGCAAGCATGAAGAACTGAGTTTGGTCCCCAACAGCCATGTAAAAGCCAGCTGTGGCAGCACACACTGCATTTCTGGTGCTGAGGAGGCGGAGGCAGGAGGATCCCTGGGACCTGCTAGCCAGCCAGGCTAACCAAATCAATGAGCTCCAGGCTCAGTGAGGGATCCTGTCTTAAAAAACAAGAGGGGAAATTGAACAACACACCTAATATTGAACTTTTGCCTACACACACACACACACACACACACACACACACACACACACACACAGACACACCGCAGTTCAGTGATACCCTATAACACCGTATAATCCATTTAAGGCTCTGGACTAAATGTGAAACCAAGAAGAGCAATTAGTGCCTTGATGAATCAAGGCCGATTGACACTTTGCTTGTAAAAGGAAGTCGTTTGTTAGTGTGAGACCTTATGAGTTAATTACTGCCTCCAGGTCTCCAAACAATAGACCGGGCCTGGGTGTTTGTACTCCAGACAGTTAGAGCATGAAATCAGCACACTTAACTTGCATGTGGCTTTAATTTACCAAATACCTCAGCTGAAATAAATGACTGGCCTTGCAACTGAAATGGAAACAGCATGCCTGCTAACTGTTTTCTCCTTCCCTTCCTCTCGCTCTTGTCTCCAAACCCAGAGCAGGTCATGCCCCCACAGAGGGATGGGAGGCCACCACTCCTCCAGCGCCACACTGTCCCAGACCCGTGCTCCAGGGACACCCGCCACAGAGTTGAAGCTGTTGCTATTCCAGTCCTCGGGCAGGACAGCGCACTCGGGGTTGGGGGCGCTGCTGTGGGCTTCCTGGGGCAGCCCAGGTGGGACTCTCAGGACTGTGGACATCCGAAAATCACTCCCAGGGGTGCTAGTGAAGGCTCTTCATTCTTAGGAATCCCGAGAGAAATTTCCAAAAATTCAAAGAGCCCAAGTATAGCCCAAACCAGAACTGTACAACTGGGTCTTAAAGTGTGCGAGCATGCTCTCCCTCCCCCTCCCTCCCTCCCTCCCCTTTCTCTCTTTCCTCTCTCTCTTCTGTCATCTCCAGCTCCCCCCTCCTCCTGCTGCTGCATGTCTCTCTCTCCTCTTCCCCTTCCTCCCTCTGTCTGCACACACATTGCCTCTTTCACCCTCTTTGTCTCTGTGTATAGCACGTACCTCCTTCCGCCACAAACCTTCCCCTTCCTCTTCTGCCATGAGCACATCCTCTCCCAGGCTCGGTCACACATACATAGACAATCTGGGTTTATGTAGTATGTGCATAATAGTCTTCTCATCTCTCTCTCTCTCTGTCACACAGTCTTTGTGTCTCTCTGTCACTCACAGGATTTTTTCCTCTCCCTCTCCTTGTTCCCCCCTCTCCTCATTCACTATGCTCTGAGCCTCCCCTCCACTCTCTTTGACTTGCTTCCTGGCCCAGTACTGACGTCCCTGAAAGACCTCACGTTGCTGCTCTCCTCGTCAGCCCCCAGCTACCTCGGCTCTTAGGATTTGTGTAGCTGACGAGTCTTTCCCACCCACCCTCCGCCCAGGGACAATGACCACGTCCTTTCCAGAGCTCTCGCACGCCATTCCTCCACCTGCCTGGCTGTATAGTGGGTGGCAGCTGCCCCAGTGGGTGGCAGCTGCATCGTGGACAGAAGCCTGCTGTCTTATCTGGCCGCTTCAACCTCGTCCCCAGCACACAAAGAAGAGAAGGCTCCCACAATGTTGCAAGGGTAAATGAACATGTACAGACCCTTGACTGAGAAATAGTTTGAGTCTCCTTGCCAAACCACAGTGTCTATGCAATTTTTAAAAATGTGGCTGGAATTGGTGCTATAAAATACTGTCTGCCAGGCTTTGGTGGCACCCCACCAGAGACTGGATAACAACACAGAACTGCCATCCAGGTCTCCATTCTGGGACAGTCTCAGCTCCTCTTTGGCCTCATACACAGGGGAGACACTTGGCCCAGAAGTCGGAATGCCAGGGTCCCAGGCTCAGTGGTGCCCTGGCTGTGCCCTGGATGCTCAGCACCCTAGTTCTCCAAGGAGGCCATTCACTGGAAGCCCTGCTGTCCAATCGGTCTGCCTGCTCTGAGCACAGAGACTCATCACACCTGGCCTCTGGCCCTGCCATTGGTTTGCTGTCAGCCTCCCCATTGATTTTAAATTTTATTATTGGCTTGTGGAGTGCTCAAGGGCCTGAAGCTTTCCTTCACAATCGATTCTCCTGTTCCCAGCGAAGGGAGGCCGAGAGCTTTGCCATCTTCATCCCTTGGCTACTGACCAGCCCCTCTGTCTTGTACTCAGACCCCTCAGCCTGTTCTAGGCCGAGTCTGGCAGGCAGGGCTCATTTCCTCAGACATCTGTGATGCTGAAACACTGATTCAAGCCGTGCTGAAGGTTTTGTGTATTTGCCAGGACCAAGGGACAAGGGGTAACCCTTCCTAAGTACACACTTGGTGCCACCTCCCAGGGAATCACTTGATATGCTTGCCCATATGGAAACCATCTGAGATTCTGAGGAAGTGGGTGATTAATTGATCACCAGTCTACAGAGAAACTGAGACTCAGACACAGCAGCCCAGTGACCTTAGGAGCAAAGGTATGACCTCTGCGGTGGTGCCACTCATTGTCCCGGTCTGTGTTGAAATGCCTCGATATAGTGACAGACATAGGCAACCGCATAGACGTGAGGTCAGTGGTTCTCAGGCTGATCTGTGCCATGATCCACGAGTCACACAGGGTCACACCTTGTGCCATCACAGCAGCATCAGATCAGATTAAAGGGGTCTGACCTGGGGTGGGAACGTAGCTCCGTGGGAGAGTGTTTGCCTCGCAGGCTTGAGGCCCCGAATCCCATCTCCAAAACGACTGAAGGCCAAGCCTCTGATTCTGCCCCCTCCATTCTGTGTTTCACCCGGCCGCTGTGGATCTGCTTCTCATGCTGCTCCAGCCCTGTGTGTCATAACCTACATTGGTAAATGGCCACGTGCTGTTGAAGCTTACTGAGAAGCTGGCTCTGGGCTGAGGCACCTCCTCCCCTTTGTCTCCAGGTGTCCTCCGAGGCCTTTTGTTGGGAAGATGGGCATGACAAGGAGTGAGCAGAAACTGCGGCAGCCTAAAACATAGTACCTTTACAACAGACGTCCCTATTGTTTGACCTGCAGTATAAAGTTCCCCATGGGAACAAGAAGCTGGAAGGAAGCTCATCCATGGAGAGAAAGCTCAGTCAGAAACTCTGGCTGCCTCATGGAGGCTTCCCTAGTCAGTGTCTCCTGGATGCTGTAAGCCCTAGTCTGGTGATGTCACCTTCCTTCTCTCTCTCCATCATGCTGCTCCTCCGATCATCTCTGCTGGATGCTGTAAACACCTCGTTCTATGATTCTGTGTCCTCTCTCTGCTGCTTACTTCTAGCCACTACTTGCTATTTGTTCTTTTACTTTTGCTGGCTATATGCTTAATAAACCCACTCATTCAAAACTGAAAGTACGTCCATTGTAGATCATCCCCCCCAACCCCCAGCCACGTGGAACACCTTGTGTGCTCGTGTTCAGTGGCTGCTGGAGCACCTGGGTAGCTGCTTGGTGGTGGTGTGGGTAGAGAGGTCAACTGTACTGTGTAGAATTCTGGCTTTTTTTCTGCTGTTTTGTCCCTACTTACTTCTGTGCCTGTCATAACCCCTGTAAGAGTGAGGGTGTGCCTGCCAGCTCCCAGCCTCTCAGCCTTGAACCTCAAAGGAGATGTCTGTCCAAACCCATGACTTTCCAGTATGGGTCAACTCACTTGCTCCTGATTTTCAAGTCCCATCAACCCAGCACGCCTGTTTGCAGTCCTCTGCCTTCTGATTTGTTTCTGCCTCCTCCTCCCCCTCCTCCTTTCCCTCCTCCTCCCCCTCCTCCTTCCTCTCCTCCTCCCCCTCCTCCTCCCCCTCCTCCTTCCCCTTTTCCTTCCCGTCCTCCTCCTTCCTCCTTCACCTCTTCCCTTAGTCCCTCTCCCTCTTCTCCTCCCTTCTCTCTCCCACCTGTCTTCTCCCGCTCTGCTCTCTTCTTCCTATCATGTAGCAGACCATGTTTTCTCACGTAGCCATCAAAGCTGGCATATCATGGCAGCCAGGAAGCAGATACACCCAGGCACAGTTAATCCTGTGTGTGTGAATCTGGGCGGGGTTGTACAAACCAGCAGCCCAGAGCTAGACCCAGGACCAGCGTCATGCAGGAGTGGGCTTTTCTCACGGCAAGCTGAGATACTGCTAAGAGGCCCCTGTGAGGCTCAGGAGGAGGGTGGTCTTTGGGAGGCCCATTTACAGGAAACAGCCATCAAAGGGAGACTGTCATTCCCCTAGGCAGGAAGGATGTATGAGCTCATTCAATTTATAGAACTATTCATTGGGTTCTGTGATAAGGTTGGATTTTTCTAGTTTATGTCAGCTCTGTGTGCCTCCTGGAGCTCAGAGGCCTAGGTATATGCTGCCCAGGTGGGCATGGCAAGATGGGCCAGGTTTACATAGATGGAATCTGTAATGGCCTCCTCACCAGTGTCCCCTTTACTAGCAAGGAATTTAATGGACTAGGGGCTACTTAGACCAAGCTCAGCTACATCAGCTTCCTCCAGTGCACCCCTCTTAGTCCCCCCTCTATCTTCTGTAAAACAAATGACAGGCACCCTACTATGGCCATCTGTAACTGTAATTCCCACTTCCCCAAATGAGGTTTATGCAGCACTTTGAGCTATCAGGGACTACATGTAGCATATCCAATATGATGGACACACATTAACTAAAGGGCCAAGCCTTTCTTCTCCACCACCACCGCCACCGCCATAGAGTAGAAGCGGGTCCCCAAAACTGGGTTGCCACTGTGGGCTGTTGATTCTGGGCCAATAAGGCTTTACTAGGCTATTGTTAGGTCACAAAGTGGTTTCCAAAATGGCAGTGCTGCTGGCAATGTCCCCATGATGCCAGCCCCAGGCTAGATCTTGGTAACCAGGTAAACAGAAATCTATACTCAGCATCCCTCAGGAACCTTGTGAGGCAGGTTTATGTTTATCGGGAAAGCCATGCCTTTCTAGTCAGCTGCTTCCTGCAGGGGCATCTAGTTGCCCATTAACCTGCAGACCGCATCAGCTCAAAGCCCCTGCTGACTGTCATAAGATCTGCTTGCTTTCCTGAGGAGTCTCTATTCCCAAGAGACAGCCCATATTTTGTTCCCCAATAAACAGTCTTAACACAGGGAGTGGTCTAGTTCAGTGGTTTCACTATACTTGCCTACAGTTGCTAGGTTGAGGCAGGGATATCTTAGTTACTCTTCTGTTACCACAAGACACCATGACCAAGGCAACTTATAAAAGGAAGAGTTTATTGGGGGCTTATAACTTCAAAGGGCTAGGCAGGCAGGCATGGTACTAGAGCAGTAGTAGCTGAGAGCTTACATTCTAAGAAGCAACCATGAGGCAAAGAGAAAGAGATAACTGGGAATGGAATGAGATTTTGAAACCTCAAGGCCCACCCCCAGTAGCATACCTCTTCCAACAAGGCCACGCCTCCTAATCCTTCCCAAACAGTTCCACCCACCCACGGATGGGTGAGGAGGGGACCAAGTACTCAAACACATGAGCCTTTTGGGGCCATTCTCATTCAAACCACCACAGGGGAATCTAGTCAGTCCAGCTGTTCCAGCCACGAGGTGTTCATGGACTTCTCCATCCTGGTAGTGTCTGAGCTGAAGTTCCAGGAAACACAGTCCATATAGATCTGGTGGAGCCTTCAAGGGTTGGTGGAAGAACATAAAAGTTATGGCTTCTAAAGGAGGTACCATGAGGTGATGTGAAGGGCTTGCAGTAGGCAGTCAAGTGGCGTTGAACTGCTGTGCTTAGCCTCCACCAAGACGTTCACCATTGTGAAAGTCTCCGTTTGCCCTTGTTTCTTTCCGGTCATGTCCATCTTTCATTTTCAGTGCCTCTCCTGAAGACCTCAGGGTCTGTACAGAGCACAGGAAATGCTGATTCGCACCAACCTCTGAACCAGCTCTCATGCTGCAGAGAGCCAAAGCCCCGTCCTCAGTGTCGGATGACATGTGTCTTTTAGAGGCTCTGTTCTGCGTCAGCCCTGCTCTTTTCAGCCAGAACAGCCCATAAAATTCACACCTACTAGCCTCATCTCGAAGAAGCTTTTATGGCCCACCTGAGTCTCTTGATTCTTGGCTCTCCTCCAAAAACATCAATTCCCCCAGGGAGAGGATGGAAAGAGACCCCACAGCATAGTGGTTGTGTTAGTTTCCAGGGCTACTATGACAGAGGAGCACATACCAAGGGACTTCAACAGCAGGAAGTCACCCCTCAGAGATCTGGAGTCCCAGTGTGAGGTGACAGGGAAGTCCAGGGCATTGAGGATCTTCTAATGCTTTCTAGAGCCTCAGACATTCCTTGACTTGTACCCAAGTCACCTCAGTCCGCGCTACTTTCTCCTTACCGCCTTCCCTGCCTCTCTCTTCATGTGGTACTTCAAAAGAGCCCAGTTCTGGAGTGTGAAAACTGGCCACCAGAGGCAGAGGGTGCAGAAAGAGGCCGACAGATCCAGGATTGCAGACACTGTGATCTATTAGGGACTTACAGATGGGCAACAGAGAAGCAAATCCCCACACCCCAAGGCAGGAGCAAGAAGCTTATAGGCCAAACTAGACAGAGATGCATCTTAGCCAGCCAGAGGCACCTGAGATATATCAAAAGTGATTTTGATGTCAAACATCAAGAGACAGTCAGCATAGAACAAAAACCTCCACTGCCAATCTTTCTTTTAAAGATTTCTGTAATGTGTATGTGTGTGCCTGTTTGTCTTTATGCGTGCAAGTGCCTGCGGAGGCCAGAAGAGGGCATAGCATCCCCGAGAACAGGTGGATGTGAGCTGCCTGATGTAGATGCTGAGAAACCAGCCCAGTGTCCACTTCAAGAGCAGCCAGTGATCTTAACCACTGAGTTACCTCTCCAGTCCCACTCCATTGCTACACTTAATGGTTATTTCTTGTGGAGGGTTTAGAATACCTGCCAGGGTCATGTAACAGGCAAAATGGTGGTTAATCAAGATGGATGTGTTCATACTAAGCTAAATCCCTACACATGGCCATTTCTCTTCTGTATCCTTCCACCTCTTACAAAGACACTAGTCATATTGGACTATGAACCCAGTATGACTTCATCTTAGCTAATTACATCTGCACAAAAACCCTATGTGTAGATAAAGCTACATTCTGAGGTTAGAATATATGCATACACACACACACACACACACACACACACACACAATCTTGGAATAGACAGTTCAGCTCATCACAGTACTTGTCATGCTTAATTTTGTGAGTCAGTTTGACTGAGGCATGGTGCTTGAGTACTTAGTCAAA
The DNA here is from genome assembly GCF_949786415.1 of Peromyscus eremicus. Lineage (NCBI taxonomy): Eukaryota > Metazoa > Chordata > Mammalia > Rodentia > Cricetidae > Peromyscus > Peromyscus eremicus. The sequence continues at coordinate 111,764,299 of NC_081418.1, read as the reverse complement.
TATTATTCTGGAGGTTCCTGTGTGGTTTGTTTTCTAGGGAGGATAAGATTAATATTAAAATCCCTGGAGTTGGAGTAAAGCAGACTTCCCTCCATAATGTGGGTGTGCCTCATCAGTTGAAGGTCTAAACAGAACAGAGTTTGACTTCCCTCAACCAAAAATTTATCCTGCTAGCTGAATGCCTTTGAACTTGGACTTCTGTCTTCCTTGAGTCTTGTTTCTAGTGTACTTATCTGTTGCTGTGATAAACATCATAACCAAAAGCCTCTTGGGGAGAGGGTTTATTTCATCTGACACTTCCAGGTCACTATCCATCATCAAGGGAAGTCAGAAAAGACTTGAAGCAGTGGATTTTTTTTTTCTCTTTTGGGGGCCCGGCACCAGCTCCCAAATAATTCACACATGGAGGCTTATTCTTAATTATGAATGCCCAAACTTAGCTTGGCTTGTTTCTTACCAGCTTTTCTTAAATTAAATTTAAATTAACCTGTCTACCTTTTGCCTCTGGGTTTTTCCTGTTCTCTTACTTCTGTAAATCTTACACTTCCTCCATAGCTTACTGTGTAGCTGGGTGGCTGGCCCCTGGAGTCCTCCTCCTGCTCTGGCTCCTTCTTCCTCCTTCTCCCAGATTTCTCCTTCTATTTATTCTCCCTGCCTGCCAGTCCCACCTATTTCTCTCTCCTGCTTTGCTATTGGCCATTCAGCTCTTTATTAGACCATCAGGTGTTTTAGACAGGCACAGTAACACAGCTTCACAGAGTTAAACAAATACAACATAAACAAAAGTAACACACCTTAATATTCTCCAACAGAGCAGAAACCATAGAGAGGCACTGCTTACTAGTTTGCTCTCTAAAGCAACTTGTTTTATTTTGGGTTTTTTTTGAGACAGAGCTTCTCTGTATAGCTCTGGCTTTCTTGGAACTCATGCTGTAGACTAGGTTGGCCTTGAACTCACAGAGATCCTCCTGCCTCTGCCTCCCGAGTGCTGGGATTAGAAGTGTGTGCCACCACCACCCACCTCTGGCTTGTTCTGTGATTCATTGTTATATATATATAACCCAGGACTACCTGCCTAGGCTGGGTCCTCTCACACCAATCATTAGTCAATAAAATCTCTCACAGACATGGTCTCATCTGATTGAGTCAGTTCTTCAGGTGAAGTTCCCTCTTCCTAGGTGACTCTAGGTGTGTGTCACATAGGCCTCCAGTCTTGTGACCTACTTTGTAGATTATGGACTTACACACACACACACACACACACACACACACACACACACACACTTCTGAGTCTTTTTCTGTATCTATGGAAAGCACTGACTAATGGTTAAGAACACAAACTCTGGTGTAGATAATCAAAAGTGAACTTTCTCTTCTCCAGTTACTGGCTATTTGGATCTGACTTCTCAGAGCCTCTGTTTCCCCATCTGTAGAGAGAGAATATCACTACCTGCCTCCCAGGGTGCCCTGAACACTAAATGGAGTTACTATGCACACAGCACTGAGAACAACAGCTATCCCATCGTAAACCCAGCGTCTGAAATTGAGACTGCATGAAAGGAAAGAAGTAGATGTCGTCCATCCGACACTCCTCCCCCTAAGTGCTTGGCGCTGCTGTGTGCTGACAGTGCTTGGCTCTAAGCGCCTCAGGAATCACTAGTGCCTCCTGCCTGCCACACCCGGAGTGATGTCTCATCTTTGCCACACCTCAGAGAGTCTTGTACAGTGTGGCCCTCTCAGAAACGCCATTGCATTTCTCCCCATCTCTCCCCTCTGGTCTTCACCCCTCTCTGTTACAAGTGTTAATAGCATGTCCAAAGCCGTACCCTCACGTGGTACAAGTGGTAACAGAATACATTTTTAAAGACCTAGGGTCTTGGAAGACAGTCTTCCTTTACCCTTAGGAAAAGCTCCTGTGGTCTCCTAATTATTTCAGAAAACACCATGTTATCCAGGGGCTAAGGGTCTCCAAAGCTAGCCTATTAATATTCAATAGTGTACAGTAAACCTGTAAGTGACCAGCCCTTCCTGACATCAACCAAAAGATTAAAAAACAAAAAACCACAAATGTAGCCCAATCCTCCCAGCTGCGGTTCTGCAGTTGTTACCTCCGTAGTATTTCAGTGATAAGAGAGCCTCAAAAAACCAGAATAATAAGCAGCCACACAATAAGGTAGCTCAATTATATAAGTTATCTCCACAGGCGGCCTGCTTAGGAAACTGCATATGAGTTTCCAATTAAAGGAATATTAGAAGAAGGCATCCATAAATTTCAGAGCCAGCTTAATTTTCTTGTTTGAAAACTGCCAAGGAAGAGAGTCGATTGCAAATATATGAAATATGAGAAAATGAGACCTAATGAATTCTAAGTTTATTCACCCGAGTATTTAACTATCCAAGCCATCAAGTGGGGATAATAAATTTGAGTGTGTCATAAGCCTGGGCCACTTTAATTCACATTTGTAAAATGAGCTATAAATAAAGGGCCTGATTTAGTGCTTAAGTTTTAGAGATGCTTTAACTCATAATGCCCATGCCTACAGGATGCCAAACACTGACGGCATGAGAAAAAGCCTTCCCTAATTAGTGGGGCGGAGGCTACCCCATGCTTGGACCACATAGCATTGCCTGTGATGATTCAGCACCTGTTGCCAGTATAACTATTGCCTTCTTGTCTCCGAAGGCAAAACTTAAGCGGGGGTGGGGTGGGGTGGGGTGGGGGGTGGTTACAAGATGGCCCTGCAAAGGGGTAACTCAGTAGGGTCATAAAGAAGACAAACCTTAGTTCATTTTATGGCACTGTCACCTAAACACCTGAGGCTGGGGTATTTATAAAGAACAGAGGTTTGTTTGGCCTGTGATTTTGGAGGGAGAAAGTCCAAGAGCATGCCTCCCTCATCTGGTGAGGCCTTTCCCTGTGATACCACAGTGTGCCAGAGGGCATCACATGAGGAGACAGCTCATGCTGCTCTTCATCACCAAAATCATCACGGGGTGCCCCCTGCACGGCCTCATTTTGTCTTATCTCCCCAAAGACGACCTCTTCCAAAAGCTACTAACAAGTGAACTTGGGGATCATGTTTGCAGTATGTGACGTTTTGGGGGACATACTCTAGCCATAACAAAGACTCTTCCTAAAGGTGAGAGCAGGACTGACATGAACCAGGGAAGGGCCATGAAGCCCATGGGTCCTAACACACCTAGGTCTGAAGAAAGCCAGTGTGCTCCTCCTATGCCCCTATACCCTGCTGTCTCTCCACAACCTTCCTCAAGGGAGTTAAGCATGGTGATTTTGTGTTGACAACACCCTAAAGAAAGTTAAAGTCGGGCTGGAGAGGTGGCTCAGAGGTAAAGAACACTCAATTCTCTTGCAAAGGACCCAAGTGCAGTTCCCAGCTCAAAGCCACCTGTGACTCTGGCTCCAGAGGACCTCGGATGCTTTCTTAGGGATACCAAAAGTACACACACTGGGGGAGGGGGGTGGGGGGGGAGGAAAAGAGTAAGTGAGTGGGAAGTTCCTTGAGCTCCCAGGCTGGCCTCTCTGAGAGGGTGGTTCTGCTTCTGAGAGCTTCTGAGAGCTGTGTAGGAGGAGCCAGCCAGTGGGGATGGGGGGGGGGAATGGGAGGAGATGGGGGTTGCTGGGGTGAATGAGGGTCACAGGGAAGTCCCAAGGGCTCACTGACAGTGAATGGAGGGAGGCCAAGGAGGTGAGAGCGAGGCCTTCTAGATGCTGTGACGTTTCTGGGCTACATTCTGGCTTGGTGGGGGACGATAGTGGCTTCAAATGAGGGAGCTGTGCCATTTGAGTCACATCAGACCTGAACACTAGTTGCTCGGAAGCAGGAGCTCAGGTAGCCAGTGACTGAAGCCATCTCGTGAGAGACAAATAAATGGCGCTTGCATCCGGGATGAGGAGCGAAAAGAGGGCACCGAGTGGGGCTGAGATCTGCTCTACTTACCCAGAATGCTCTCCTTCCTATAACTGGTCAACAGGAGCCTTCAGGCTTTGACAAAGTCACAACCTGACCATACAAGTGTTAAAAAAATATTTTTACATAGCCGCCTACGTCTTTCACATGCTGTATTTATACTTCTGAGTCTGAAACAACAAGGTAAACTTTAAAACAAATAACCCTTTCGCTGGGGTGAAGAGATGACTCGGTGAGTAAAAACTATAGCAACAAGAGGTCCTGAGTTCAGGTCCCCAGCACCCACATAAAGGTGCCTGTGACTCTAGCCATGGTGGGAGAGGGGTATGTGTCGAGACAAGATCATCCTAGCTGGCTTAGCTGAAATGGCAAGGTTTGAATTCAGTGAAGGGCGGGCTTCGTCTCCAACAGTAAGTGGGGAGCAGTGGAGGAAGACAGCTAACATACCCCTCTGACCTCCATGTGTACTTGTACACACACACACACACACACACACACACACACACACACACAGTGAGGCGGATTACCAAAGCTTGTGTCTTATGCCTGTGTCCTGTGTCCCATGTACAAGAGCGCACTGTCTGATATGTAATGGGCTTCTGGAACAGGGAAAAGCAAAGGGTTCTCAGAACTCATTTTCAAAAGCATGTTCCAAATGGTGGCATTGTATGTCCACACTGGTGACACCAGCTGGGACAAGTAGGCAATTTGGGAAACACTCAATAGCTACTCATAAACATCAGCGTGTTGTTGAGACCAGGATGAGATCCACAAATAATTTAAGAAAAGAAAACCAGTTTCGCTGGCGCTCACTGGTGTTTTGACCAATTGGTGTGGGTATGAGAGCTCTGTGCCAGGCTGAACAAAAACCTGGGTGAACATCTCCTTCAGACCACTCCACGTTCTTCAAAAGAGCATTCCGAGTCTTCTTCACACATCCTCTACCATGGGCAGAGCTGACCTGGGAAAAGATGAGCCCCGGCAGGCTGCAAGGATTCCAGTTACTGAGAAAATGTGTCCTTTCACTCTGTGAACTAATTTACATTTGCTTTTCAACCTCTTGAGATTATGGTGAGGAGGCTGGACCCTCTTACAAGTGGTGGACTGAACAGATGTTCACTGGCTGGATGAGGTTGCTTGGCTTGCAGAAGTGAGATTGTGAATTTGAAGCCTAGGGGCCCAACTCAGGGGCCACTCGGCCAGCAGGTCTTATGTGGGTGTCTGCCTGGCTTTCACACTGCGTCGATGCATCGACTAAACTCCTCTAAAACTTATACCTGCCATTTGACTGTGAGCTAACTACAAACTTTATCGGTGTGCTGAGCATAGGGTTTTGTAGCTTTTTGCCAATGTTTAGCAAATTGTCACTCACCAAAACTGAAAATGCTGTGAACTAGTCAGTCCCTTTCCCTTTGTTCCTGTTGCCATAGCAAACTGATGGCCTTTGCAGGAATCACTCCTTAACTAAATGAGAGTAGGCTGTAAAAGTCGCTCCCTATGTTGGTTAGACTGCTCGACTTGAGAAGGCAGAACTCTGGTTAAAGCCAGCATATACTCAATGGCTCTCTTAACTGGACATAGTTATAGCTACAGATGGCTGGGTCCACAGCTTGGATGATGTGGCCGGTGCCCTTTCATCTTCAACAGGTTCTCTTCATAAAGCCAGTGACGAGGGTTCACAGTGTTCACATAGTTAAGCAGGAACTACATTTCCCAGAATTCACATCTCAGTGTAGGTCCCAGTTGGCCAAAGACATATTTTGTATGAAATTTGGCAGCGGAAGTAAAGTTATGTTTCTTCTCATGCTTGGGAGGCCAGGGCTGGGCATGAGGCATGGTAGTGGCTGATGGTGATGGTGCTCCAGGTTGCTCACCCTGTAGGGTTACTCATGGCATCTGTAGCTCCTGAGCCCTCCTGTGTCCTCCCTGCTTCCCGGATCAGGTATGTGTTCAACTCCATGATGAAGGATGCCATCCTCTCCTCCAGTTCACTTAAAACTCCAGGAAAGAAACTGATGTTCATCCCAGTCTTTGAATTCCAGCTCAGACTTCCTGCCTAGCCAACCTCAGGGTCCTGTAGCAAACACATAGACAGCACCCTCACACAGAGTGATGAACCAGCTCTGCAGTCAAACACTGATTTTACACACACACACACACACACACACACACACACACACACACACACACCTACACCTAAAGGCCCTTCCTCTGAAGGAGCCTTGCCAAAAAGCAGTGGAAAGTGGCTACCGTGTCCATAAAATTTACACCTTACAGGATCAGCGTTAGAAGAAGCTTTTGTGATAGCTACACCCAGAAGAAAGTTCCCTGGGTGGACTCAAGGGAAGCAGCTTGAATCCCATACTCTTTCCTGTACCTTTCAGCATGCTTGAGAGATAATGAAGATAAAGATACACCCCCATGTTTGTAGCTGAAGAAATGATGAGGGGCAGGAGACCCCAACCCAACCCCAAGGAAGTTTTCCTGCAGAGGGCCACAGTCCCCAGAAGGGAAAGAGTGACGGGCGGGTGGGAGCAGGTGTCTGTCACGTCTTGCCCACCATGTGGTTGGCTGAGGTGCTGCATTCCTGGAGGAAGGGAGAAGCACTTGTAAAAAGCGATCAACACGCCCACAGCTTTTCATATGCTATGGTGTCCCCACCCCTGGCCCACGGGATATGTTAGGTCTCTCACAATGCCTGGATAGCGCCGAGTTGTCTGCAGCCTATATTTCTTCTTGTACTCCTAAACTTATGGTAAAGCTTCACAGATAAATAAGGCCAAGTGGGAGAGTGCCAACAGTAATTAATTTTAGAGCAGAACAAGAATAATAGGTACTGTAATAAATGCTATTTGAAACTTAGGAATCTTTATTTCTGGAATTTTCCATTTGGTGTTTGGGGACCTTTTTGACAATGAGTAACTAAAAGTGCAGAAAGCCCAATTGCCGCCAGAAGAGGCTACTGTCACCTCATTAGTCCCCACAGTAACTTCAAGAGCAAGCTGGAGCTTAGCCAGTGAGTGCAGGAGCTAAATTGGTCCATCTGCTTGTGCATTTAACTCCACCATATACCCAGAATTGTATTGGGGTCAACAACAAATAAATGCACTATTATATTGGTCTGGGTCTTGGTAATTTTGTACAAATTAGTCAATAGCTAAGGACACTCCTTCTTTCGCCCTCTGTGAAAAAGAAAACAATGCTACCGATTGAAGGAAATGGATAGGTATATAATTCTGCTCATCAGCACTCTGTAAGACAGCTCACCAATGAGGTGACAGTTGGGGTTTGGGCAGGGGAAACATCTTAATCTTAAGAATCCAAAAAGGTTAGGATATTTCAGAGTCTGGCAAAGAGACTTGGTTGTCACCCAAGTGCATCTGTAAGTCACTATATCATTGTTTGCAGTGTGCTGCTTTGGGTGACAATGGAGAAGTCTCTCGTGTGGTCGACTCCTTAACCACTCTTGAAATGAACTGGTGCAGAAGAAAGTCTTTAGCCCTAAACCTGTGTGTGTTTCATACGGAGAAGTAAGTGAGGGGGTTGGATACTCCATGCATTCCTGGAAGGGGATTCTTGCTTCTGTTCACTATGGAAGGTTCTAGGTGACCCCATTTCTTCTAGGAACCTTGAGATCCCTTTTCATACTCAAGAGGCAGAGTTAAGCGTGATGGGGCACACCAAGTGTACATACACTTGGGAGGGGCAGGCAAGAGGACCAAGAGTTCAAGGTTAGCCTCTGATATAAAGTGAATTTGAGGCCAGCTTGGGCTGCATGTGACTCTGTCTCAAAAACACAAAGGAGGGATTGAGAGGTGCTCATCTCTCACAGCTCTTTTGCGCATCAGAAGGTACAGAGGGTGAGCCCATGAATCGTGTTGAGTATGAGCCAGCATGTCAGGTAGGGGGTTCATTTCAGTATGCCTTGTAGAATGTGTAGCTCTTCAGTCCTGAGGCAAAGGCACTGGAAAAATCAGAAGGAAGTTAGGAGACCTTCCACCTGTGTCCGTTTATCCTTGGAACACTACCTGGAGAAGCCACAAAAGCCCAGGCTGGGATAGTTCTCATCTCCCGGGCCAGCTGTGAGTTATAGCTTTCTGAGCATGCAAGCTTGGGCCTTGAGTGTGAAAATCAAAATCCTAATTACTGGTGTCTAGCTTTCCTTCACGTCAGAGAATTCTTCCTCAAGCTATTTATTGTTGTCAGATAACAAAGACAGAATGGGGGTTGAGTTTGGGAGGTTAAGTACTTCTGTTTTCTCTCCTCTGTACCCAGATGCCCCAGCCCCAACCTTAATTAACAAGAAAGTCAGAACGTGGAACGATGCCGTGGTAAAACAAGGTGGAAATCAGCTGCTTTGCATGAGTTATCTCTTCTCGGGTGACACAGTCAGTCCAAGTGTCACTCTCACCAAGTGTCGCTCCCGGCTCAGGAGGACAGACTGCAGAGATACTCCTGGTGAAATATTGAGATGAAAACTCAGGGAGGGTGGAGCATACAGGAAGTGGCTCCATCTTGAAGTTTCTCCTTCAGTTGTGAGCCAGCCAACTGGGGAGAGCCACGGTGAGGACAGTGGCCATCAATCATCAGTCAGAGTGTGTGGGTCACACTCCACCCACCTTTCTCCACTTTAGGCTGTGTCCGTAACAGATGGAACCAAGGGACTTACACAGAGGAAACAGGCCCTAATGTTTTCTCATCCCGTCCTCAAAATGCATGAGGACCTTTAGCTAACAATGCCTCTTCACCCCTCTAGTTCATTTTCAGACCATCGAAGCTGACATTTCTCCTAAGAGTTCATTTTCATGAACAATACTGCTGGAGAGGCTAGCTCAAGGGAATTGGACATAGCCCACAGACCTCTCAGCCCCAATGGTGATCTTGTATTTTGGCATTTTATTTGTGGGTGCACATGCGTGTGTGTGTGTGTGTGTGTGTGTGTGTGTGTGTGTGTGTGTGCATGTGTGTATGTCTGTGTCCATACGTGTGTACACACAAGTGCTCTTGTCCATGCAGGAAACTGGCATCAGGATGTCTTCCTCAAGGAATTCATCACTTCAGCTAGAGTGGCTGGCCATCAAGGCCCCAAGAACCACCTGTCTCTATGGCACCATATTTTGGCATTTTAAAATGACTTTTCTAATAAGAGTCTGAAGAAAAAGACCATCTTCTAGTATTTCTTAGCAGCATTTCCTGGAATGGAGGTAGTGAGAACAAAAACTCATGAAAAGAAGCCATGTCCACAGATACTGATTGACTATTAGAACTGTTGGGGAAGTTGGAATGTTGCAGGTCCAGAGACTGAATACCTTATTTGGGGTGCTAAACCTTCCAGAACAGCCATCCCTTGCCCACCTCTGTGTCTGAACTAACATCCTGTGACTAATAGATTTAAAAAGAACCTTTTGGAGTCTGTTGACTTAGCAGACCACTGGCTTCCACCAACCCAAAAGCTAAGAACATCATCAGATGGCATTTGGAGCCTATGGAAAAACCTCTCCCATCTTGATGTAACCACCTCTCTGACGTACCCACCAGTGTATTTTAAACTTACCTTGATTTATGGCTTTCTTTCTTCCGTACAATTATGAGACTGCTTCCACGTCGGGACAGGAATTCGGGAGACCCTAAATCTGTCTTCCTGGCCTTGCTCACTCAAAATGGCTCCAGAAGAAACTATTTCCTATTCCCTTTAAGAAGAGAGCTGTGGGTTTTGCACAAGTTTGAATGTGAAGTGTCCTCCTCTTGTTTAACTGCTTCCCTCGGAGGTGGCTCTGTGCCTAAGGAGTGTGGGTCCTTTAGGAGGAAGGCCCATGTACAAATAGGTGGCTGGGCATGGGCCTTTGACGGTTACTTTTTGGCTCCTGGCTCCCTCAATCTCTCTCTCTCTCTCTCTCTCTCTCTCTCTCTCTCTCTCTCTCTCTCTCTCTCTGTCTGTCTCTGTCTCTGTCTCTGTCTCTCCTGGTCTGCGATGACGTGAGGATCCTCTGCCACACACTCCTACCTCCACGGACTGGGACCATGCCTCCTCCTCCATAATGAACTAAAGCCTCTAAAACCGCACGTTAACATAAACCCACCTCCGTCAGTTGTTTCTTTCGGCTGTTGTGGCCACAGAGATGAAGCAGCACTAATAAACCTTGTAAAGCAAACAGCTCAATAAAGAGGACCGTTCCTTCAGGGAAAGAGTTACACAGCTGGTGTAACGATGTCAAGAAATTAGACACCTCTGGGCTTCTTCAAATTGACTCTTTAACCCACAAAGTTCATTTGGGAATTAGAAGATTGTCACCACGAAGTTGTAATCAGCACCCATCCCTGAAGACACACAGCTCCTTCTGGGGTTTGGGCTTCGGCACTTTGGGGGAACAGGTCCGTTTAAATCCCGTGGGCATGAATAATTTACAGGCTCAGCACATGCCACTGTTAGAACTCAGCATAACATGACCTACCTATAAGACATTAGGTAAAAGTGAAAAGCAGAGCCTGTAACACTGGTCCCTTTGCAGGACAGTTCCTTTATGCAGAAGGGGTGGACAGCAGAAATGGCAGGACCCCATTGCTTGCTCCTACTACCCCCGCCTGGCTGACGTACACAGACAGGTCTTACTTCACAGTACGGAATCTTTCTTCAGCTGCCCCGGGAGCATAACCGAGGTGTAGCAGGAATCTTAAAAAGTTCTTATTGATAAATCAAACCTGTGGCCAGTTATTGGGGTGAATGCTGGAAGGTCAGAGAAGCAGAACAAGCCACAGCTTCCTCACCTTGCCAGTCCCTCAGCTGATCCTGTTTCCTCAGACTGGAAGCCCCTGAGTCCTCATCCAGAGTGAATCTCAGCTGAACTGTGCTCCTCGAAAGCCTGAAAGCTTAACCAGCCAAATGCTTCTAGTTTCTGGTTTCTGGTCCTCACGCCCTATATACTGCTTTCTGCCATCACTCCCTGGGATTAAAGGCTCACTTCTTGGGATTAAAGGCGTGAGTCACCATGCCTGGCTGTATCCTTGAACACATGGATTTCTGCCTCTGGAATGCTAGGATTAAAGATGTGAGTGCTACCATTTTCTAGCCTTTGTATCTAGTGGCTGTTCTGTCTCTGACCCCAGATAAGTTTATTAGGGCGCATAATATTTTGGAGAACACAATACCACCACACTGAGGCTTTGCATGCAAGGAACTTAGGTGGTGGTGGGGTGGGGGCAGGGGGACTGCAGAACCCTTGACTGAGAGAGTGGGGAAGTGAGCCGGGGAAAGAAAGAAGCCACTAATGAGGGGGTTGGCAAGCAGCCACCTTGGGTGAGTGAGTCTGAACCCCCCCTGGGGCACGGGGCACCAGTACATGGCATGCTCCATCACTTGTGGGGTGAATACAGCTCCCTGTATTCTTTCTGTGACTGACAGGAATCCTCAGGCTGCTAGGAAATGCAAATGATGGTGCTGGGTAGCCTGCAGGGCAATAGTCAGGAGTTGGGAATATGTGTTGATCATGGCCTTGACTGCTTCCAGTTAGGTTGGAGGGCTGACGGGTGCCCTCACACCCGCCTTCCTGTGGCTGTCTCCCAGGCCCCTTGTAGTCCTGCCACTTTGAACAGACAGCAGCTTGCCTGAGCCCCGAGTGCACACTCTGAGAAGTTCTTCCTTCTAGCCTCACTGTGGAGAGACAATTAATTATTCACCAACAGCTTACTCTGCTGGTAACTGTCTCCTTGGCAACCTCAGGCTCAGGGCAACAGAAATGAAGTTATATGAGGTGTGTGTGTGTGTGTGTGTGTGTGTGTGTGTGTGTGTGTGTGAAAATGCAAAGGTTCTTCTTTTCCTAAAAATGTCTTTAAAGGTAGTAGGGTTTGGAGCAGTTAAAGCTAGCAGATTTTGCAGCATCATATCAGAGTCCTCACACCCTCCCGCTGTGATGGTCTTACTGATGTGTGTTTCTAGGAGACAGCACTGGTCCTTCCTCTCCACTGAGGCGCCTGCTTCTTTAAATAGCACACAACACATTGGCATATAATGGCCCCCAAAGAGCACTGTGTTGCCAGTTACCAGCCTTGACCGGTTTGGCCACTTCTTAAGTGACTACATCTGTAAAAGCAGCAGGCGGGACATGAGGTGGTAGCAGCCATCCCCCTGCTGCCAGCTCCTCAGGACAACTGCATCTCTTGCCCCTGGTTCCACTTTTCTGTGAGCCTGAGCTCTGGGTTATATTCCAAGGACCTGAGCTGGTTGACTCTTCTACCAAGGCCTCCAAGCTCCTCGAGTCCTTTCGTGTTTCCTGGAGGTATGTATGCTACCATTCTATCTTCTCCGGGAGACTCTTATTGGAAGATCTACAGTGTGTGCCCCTCTCCTGAAGGTCTCAAATGGGGAAGCAAAGAAACAGAAGACCTTCCTGTACTTCCTTCTGCTGTACTGCAGCGTGAAGAGCGGGGCACCAGGCCAATTCTATCACCTTGCTGGCCCGTGACTTTGTAAAACTAAGTTGGCCTCCATGAAGCTTATGGGATAGCACATGCCTATAACCCCAGCACCAGAAGTCTGGGGTAGAAGTATCATGAGTTTGAGGCCAGCCTAGGCTACAGAGTAAGCCTGGTATAAAGCCATCCAGAAAAAAAAAAAATTTTTTTTTTTTTCAGAAAAGAAACAAGTTTGGTTTTTGAAGATTCAATCTTCTTTTCTTTCCCATCTATCCCTACCTCTTACATCAACTACTAGGAGTTGCTTTCTCCTCTGGTTGGATCTCGAATGTTCCCCCAAAGGATCAGTCCTCAGAATGGGTATGATTTAGAGTGTGAGGAACTGTTAAGAGTTGGGCCTGCTGGGAGATGGTAGGTCATCAGGGATGCATCCTTGAAGGGGAATCCAAGAGACGCGTGTCTTCTTTACCCCCTTTCTCTGTCTACCCATGAGCTGAGTGAGTCTGCTCTGCATGACACACTGTCTGCCAGTCACAAGTCCCACCACTCAGGCACCAGTACCACCTAAACTTGACCCCAAATAAGTTTTCTTGATCATAAGGTGATTGTCTCAGGCAATTTGTTATGGCATTTAGAGTACCACTAACACTAACCCTGACAATTCTGGGGATATTGTTATTAGTATTTCCTCAAGTGATTCTTAAATATTTGCAAGTTTATTTTATGGAATGTATTGTTAGCTATTTTTATTTCTAAGCACCAAAGGAAGACATAGTCAGTGTATAAAAATATGGATTAAAAAAGGCATAAAGAGCCGGGCGGTGGTGGCGCACGCCTTTAATCCCAGCACTCGGGAGGCAGAGCCAGGCGGATCTCTGTGAGTTCGAGGCCGGCCTGGGCTACCAAGTGAGTTCCAGGAAAGGCGCAAAGCTACACAGAGAAACCCTGTCTCGAAAAACCAAAAAAAAAAAAAAAAAAAAAAAAAAAAAGGCATAAAGATACAAGAAAGAAAAGAGGGGGGCTGGAGAGATGGCTCAGTGGTTAAGAGCACTGGCTGCTGCTCTTCCAGAGGTCCTGAGTTCAGTTCCTAGCAACTACATGGTGGATCACAACCACCTATAATGAGATCTGGTGCCCTCTTCTGGAGGGCAGGGGTACATGCAGACAGAACACTGAGGAAGAAGAAAAAAGAAAGCAAGAAGGAAGGAAGGAAGGAAGGAAGGAAGGAAGGAAGGAAGGAAGGAAGGAAGGAAGGAAGGAAAGAATCCCACAACCCAAGGCAGCTACGTGTTTGTGGAGGTGGGGGTAGGGGAGTAGGCAGTGTAACATGTGTGAGGATGCCTGAGGAGACCAGAATAGGGTGTCAGATGTCTCAGAGCTACATTTACAGGCATGGGTGCTGGGAATTGATGGTTGGATCCAGAATGTTTCCAAAAGGCTCATTCCTTGGGATGGCACAATTGCAAGTTTAAGGAGCCATGGAGAGTAGAGCCCTACTGGGAGATCTCAGGTCCCTGGGGATGATGCATCCTGGAAGAGATTATAGGTCACCTGTGAAGCTAGAGTTGCAGGCATGGTAGAAACCAAACTTGGGTCTTCTATGAAGGGTTAATGAGCTAAAACAAAGAGTTTCAGATAGGGAAAACATCTACAGGTGAAATTTTCCACTACAGAAGTTTCCTCCCCCCTTGCTGCCCTATAAACCGTCATGTCCACCGGGCCTGGGCACATAGTGTCCTTCCCCTGAGAGAGCCCTTCCCTGTTCTAATAAAGGACAAGCTGCTTCTGTTGAGGTAGCGGTTGCTCTATCCACCCCATCGAACACTCTGGAAGAGCAGCATGCACTCTTAATCTCTGAGCCTTGTCTCCAGGTCCATCTGCCCCTCACTCTCAACATTTCCCAGTAACCGTTCCACTCTGCCATTGAGTCTCTCAGTGATCGCCTCTTGTACATGCTCATGTCTGATGTAATATGCTGAACCATTACCCCATTGTGAGAGGCTTAGGTTCTTTTCATGTTTTTCTGCATCAAAAGTGCCACACCAGGCTCAGTCATGTCTAGCTCCCAGGCTCCTCTCTTTTCAAGTCCCTTTCCAGCCACGCCACAGGGATTCCTATGAGGAAATCTTTGCACAGCTCGGCATAGCTGTAAAAAGCAAATTCACTGGGTCTTCTCCCAACTGCCCCTTACCTGGCCTTGAAACGGACTCCCTTGTGGCCTTGTCATACATGCTCACAGCTCTTCTTTCTTCCTGTCTGGCAAATGTTAGCAACACCCTCCCTCCCTGCCAAGCCAAGAGTGATTCAAGCCTGACTGATCCTATCACCTCATCCAACCAGCATCAGTTATGGCTCCCACCTGGAGGGACGGGATCCAGGACAGACCCCTCAGAATCCCGCCCTGAGATCAACTCCAGAAGCCAGAAGGTAAAATGAAGAGCCAGCAGGAGACACTGGAGAAAAACTTCTGAGGTGACAGCCAGGGGGAACCAGGACAGCAGAGGCAGAGAGGGCACATGACAGGAGGGACCTAGAGCTGGGGACACCTTCTTATTCTGACATCTGCTCCCCTGTCCAGCTGCCTGGATTGAAAGACACCCCAAGGAGCCTGCTCAGCTGCCTGAGCCAAGCACTACCCTTCTGCCCTGAGTACAGTTCCTTCCTTGGGGTCTGAAGGGCTGGCTCAGTTGACAACGCACTTGAGATAAAAGCGTGGGGACCTGAGTTCAGATCGCCAGCACCCATGCACGAAGCCAGGCATGGTGGACACACCTGTAATCCTAGTGCTGAGGAGGTTGACACAGGAGTCTCGCTAGCGGTTCATGGCCACCCAGTCTTAGTCAGTGGGCTCCGGGTTCGGTGAGAAACCCTATCCCAAAAAGTTAGGAGGAAAGTGACAGAGGGGGTACCTGACATTGGCCTCTGATCGCCACATACACAGATACACACACAGGTAGACATGTATACAACACACAACACACCCCCCACACACACACACACAAATAAAATAAATAAAAACATTTATTTAAATAAATATGAAATAGTCCTTCCTAGAAGTTTCCCAGTGTAAGCGGATTTTTCTCTGTCCCAGTGGCCAGCTCCAAAATCATGACATGGAGACTTAATATTAATTATGAAACCTCGGCTGATAGATTAGGCTTGTCTTTAGCTAGCGCTTATAACTTAAATTAACACATTTCTATTAATCTATGTGCTACCCCAACACTCAATTACCTCATCTATGTACTGTCCATCCTGCTTTCCTGCTTCCTCTGTGACTCCACGGGACTCCACCCTTCTTCTTCCCAGCATCCTCTCTGCCTTGAAAATCCTGCCTAGCTATTGGCCATTTAGCTTTTTTATTAAACCAATGACAGTGACATATCTTCCCACAGTGTAAAGGAATATTTCACAACATCTCGGTGGATGTTGATGTTTTCCAGGTAATGTTCAAACACGTGGAACTTGACCACAGAGGCCAATTCACCTTTCTAATCTTCCAGAAAGAAAATGCGCACCTACACTAAAGAGCCTCAGAACCTCCTGCACCAGGTGAACACACCAAATTCCATATCACCACTGAACCACAGTGCCATGACACCACAGCCCCACTAGAGGTTAGTGCCCTGGGGAAAAGCCAAGGGGGTTCCAGAAAAGGTGAGCTTGCCTCTGGCAGCCACACTGGAACTACATAGGAAGAAATGATTAAGAACAAGACTCTTCTCCTGTCCAGGGTTCTCCTCTACCACTCTCCACCTATTCATTCGAGGCAGGGTCTCTCTCTGAATGTGGGGCTTACTTCTCTCAGCGAGGCTGGAAACCAGCAAGCCTTTGCAGTCCTGTCTCTGACCCCTCACAGCTGGAGTTACATGCATGCACTAGGCACAAAACTTGTCATGTGGGTGCTGAGATCTGAACTCCTCTTTCTCATGACTGTGTATTAAGCACTCAATTGCTGAGCCGTCTCTCTGGCCCTCTAATCTTGTGTGATGGTTTGACTAAGAAAGTTTCCCATAGGCTCATGTATTTGAACATTTGGTCCCAAGTCGGTGGCACTGTTTGGGGAGATAGGAGCTATGGTCATTTTGGAGGCAGGCTTTGAGAACTTAAGGTCTGGCCCTACTCCCAGTTTGTTCTCTCAGACTCATGCTACCACCGAAAATGTGAGCTCTGAGTTCATTGCTACAACCATCGTGCCTGCTGCTTTCTCCCGTGCCCTCCCCACCATGATGGATTCTTATCCCTCTGGAACCGTACACCCAGATGAATACTTTCTTCTAAAAGTTGCTTGGGTCATAGTGTTTTATCACAGCAACAGAAAAGTAACAGTTTTGATTACTGATAAAGTTCTGGGCTGAAATCTGAAGTACTGGAAGGCACATGTGTTAATTCCCTAATGTACGATACTCAGTCGACAGCCATCTGGGGTGAACCCTCACAGGAGGACCTAAAAGTCGGAGTTGCACAAATCCTTTATATACAGTTGTGCAGTGTTTAAGTAGAACTTGTGTGTGTGCACATGTACACGTACATTTTCGATCGTTTCTAGTGCTTTTATAATGCCTATGACATTGTTGATGATATGTAAATAGCTGTGGGGTCTGTGTCCTGTCGGGAACAATCAGAAGAAAAATTGTCTGTACATGTGCGGCACAGACAGAATTTTCCATCACATTTCAACACAAAGGTGGTTGGATCCATGGATTCAGAGCCTGCGGGCACATGGAGCCAGCTATGATCAGGCCACTCGTTCCTTCCCCCTGCTTTGTATTTTCTGTGTTAGTTGCTGTTCTTGTTGTTGTGACAGAATATCTGAGGAAGAACAGCTCAAGGGGAGAAGGTTTATTTCCACCTGTCCTGTGAGGGGACACCACCACCCTGGTGGTGGAAGCCTGAGGCAGCTGGTCACAGTCAGCATCAGTATACAGTCTGGAAGTAAAGAGAGATGAATACTAGCTCTCAGTTCAATTTCTACTTTTCACTCAGACTAGGACCTCAGCCGGTGGACATAGTTAGGGTGGGTTTTCCTACCCAAATACTGCCATATATCCAGACTGGAAAGGTCTTCATAGAGATGTGTCTCCCAGGTGGTTTCAGATCCTGTCAACTTGTCAATCAGTACTAATCCTCACATTCCCAGAAGAGTAAGTAGAATGCCTCCTTCCTGTTGCTGTGCAGATAAAATAAGACACACTTATAGCACCTTGGGCCCTGCCTGGTATGCTGGACTGTCTGGCATGGCTCCAGCGCTGGCTTTCATTTTCTAGTGACTGTAGTAGATTCGTGGCTAAGCCTGCTTTCCAGCTTTTACCTCTGGAAAGTGCCAGAGGGCTAATGTGTTACTTTCCTGCCAGAAGCAATGGAAGCCAGGAAGAACTTACTCTGGCTTACAGTTTTACTGAGTTTAGACTCCATCATGGGGGGAGGCACAGCAGAGGACCCAATCTGTGCCTGCAGCTGCTTCTTACATGGTACCAGCCAAGACACAGGGAGCCAGACCAGAAGCAAGCCAGCTTGTAACCTTTCCACGACCTCCAGTTCAAGACCAAACATACAAAACCCTCAGCCTGTGGAGACACCTCACATTCAGACTGCAACAGCTGGGAAGGCTGATGGGTGAGCATGTCTTTGTCCCCTTGTCCTGTTGAATATCATCTGCCATGCTTTGACTATGCCTTACACTAGCTCTAATAACTCTACAGGACTGCTAGCTGTTGCTGGGCAGCTAGTTGCCTCAAAACTGTGTGGCTTTAAACTCTAGGTATGTGCATTGTCTCATGCTTCTGGAAATTTCCTGAGCTCCTGCCTCAGGTCTCATGGGAAGCTGCAGTCAGGCAATACTTGGGCTAAAATCAATCCCCAGCATCTTTGTTCACGTGTCTGGTGGACAGGACTTGGGTTCTGCTGGCACTATGAAGCAGGCTGTCTGGACATGGCCTCTCCATGTAGCTTGTACTACCTTCTGATGGGGAGCCTCAGTTCCAAAAACAAATACACTAGAAAGCCAGGTAGAGTCTCCATAGCCTTCAGTGATGGGCTTGGGAGTCATACGAGGATGACATTTGTCATAGTTAGACTCAGAGGTGAGATCATAGACACCACCTCTCCAGAGGACAGTCATGGAGTTTTCAGACTACTGCTATGCCCACCCACCAAGTTGCTAACGGAACACCAACTGGCATCCCAAAAATATTGTCAAGCGCATAAAACACTAATAGTCACTGTGTTCTGGGGTTCAACTTCCAGAGGAAAGATTTGGACTCTCTTTTCTAGTCAATTTTGGAAGACTAAGAATGTTGATAGCAATGATCTCATGGTGTTCCGTGGTGAGGTAAGTACAGTGTGCCTAGCCAACATGAAGAAGTCGTCAGGGAGTGCTTCCCTGGCATCATAACACTGCTTATACCATCAACCAGATCCTGGGATTTCCTAATGGACTTCAGACTTGACCCACATCGCCTGATCCAAGAGCGCCCTTCTTAGGAATTGGAAGTCATTGCCAGAATAGCCGGCATTTGAGGACACCAGGAAGCCTGGCCGAGGTCTGTGGCTCTGCAATTGTTGCTACTGCAGCCAGAGAAGAAATCTGGCTGGCTTGGTCTTGCAAGGTCACCTCTGCCGCTGTCAGCTTCCTTTTCTTTCCATCCATTTGACTTCCTCTTTGTTCCTCGGCCACCTACCCCAGATGCTCTAGACTGTCCAGTGGAATCTGATGACAAAGCTGGTCACAGACCTGAAATAGCCATCCCTCATCAATAGTTCAGTAAGGGAACAAGAACAAGGGAAAGGCAATTCACATCGGTCTGTGGGCACCGGGAACTCGTGTTTAGCCACAGCGCAGGGCAGCCTAAGGCCAGCTGCCTTTCCTAAGGCAAGCTTCAACCTGCTATAACCTCCTAGCTAATATTTAATTAGACCAACAGCTCAGGAATGTAATCCCAGGTAAGTAAAATAGAAACTGTACAGACACACTTGCTATCCCCTGAATATGTCCCATGCCCACCCTTCCCATATCCATACCAACTCTGAGAGATATCATCGCTTTCATCTGCATCTTTTGGACTCCTAAAAAAAACAAAAGCAAAAACAAAAAGTTTGTGCATGCACACAGCTGTGTGCAGATGCATGCCTGTGCAAATATGAATCTGAATGTGGGTGCTTGCATGTGAAGGCCATTGGATAACCTCAGCTATTGTTCCTCATGTGCCGTCCACCTTGGTTTTTGACACAGATTCTGTCATTGGCCTGGAATTCACCAAAGCTACCTGGCCAGTGAGCCCCGGAGATCACTTGTCTCTGCCTCCTCAGCCCTGGGATCGCAAGTAAATGCCACCAGATCCACCAGGTCAGATTTTCTGAGTGTGGATTCTGGGGGATTGAACGCAGGTTTCCATGCTCCAATAAAGCACTTTGCTGACCAGGCCACCATCTCAGCCCCCAGTTGTGAACCCTTGCTAGGAGGCTCTACATCTAAGCGCATCGTTGTTATTGTTAGTAAGCTCCGTTCTCTTGCTCTGAGGGTCTCTCTATGGGGCTGCCTCATGAAGAGAGAATTGGATTTTTCCCAGGGTAAGATAGCCAAGAGCGTGGGGGGAGTGTATACCCAGCCTCTTCTCGCCCAAGCCCACAAACACATCCCGTTACTCTTCACACTGCGTTCTCCAAGTGAGTTGAACCAACAAACACAACAAGAGAGGAGTCTCCTTGAGAGGAGAAGATAATTAGGATGTGAGGACCACTCTGAGATATTTGAGAGGTTGCCAACACCATGTTTACATTGAAGCCATTATACCATACCCAATTTCTGCATCTTTTTTCAATCAGTAGAGTGTCTTAGAGATGTGGCCTTGTTAGCATGCATATATATCCCAATTCTTTTTAAGTACAGCGTAGAGCTCCATAGACCAGATTAGTGTTTCTCAATTCACATCTGGTCTTGTCTTTTTCCTTTCCTCCCCTGCCCCTTTATTTTATTTTCTTATTTTTGAGACAGAGTCTCTTGCTCTGGACACTCTATAGTTCAAGCTAGCTTGGAACTCACTGTGCAGTCTGACTTTGCCTCAAACTCACAGCAATTCTCCTGTTTCTACCTCCCGAATCTTGAGATCATAGCCACGAACCACCACAACCCACCTGCCTTCCTTCTTCCTCCCTCTGTCCCTCCGTCCCTCCCTCCTTCTCTCTCTTCTCTCATGCTTTCTCCCATCATCCTTCATCCTTCATCCTTCTTTCTGTTCTTCTTTTACCGATGTACACACGCCATACCAGGAGGTGGGCATCGGTTTCCTCTATGCTGAGGGTCGCAAGGGTGTTGAGGGTTTCTCCGTGTGTTTGTTTTGCGCAGTCGGGCCTGAAAACTACTTGTGGAGATGTCAGATAGTTTATTCCGCCATTTTTTTCTTTCGTCACTGATGATAAACCATCCCTTTTTCTGCTCTTACCAGTTATGCTGAGAAATCTCTGTCGCGTGCACGCGGGTAACAGTGGCATTATCAAAGAGCAGTGTGTTTCCATAGAGTATTTTCTGTCAAGCAGTAGGGTATGTATTTCATCCCCTGGAGGGACCAAATGGCCTTCAAGTGCCACTGCCACCCAAGAGTTTCTTTTCCCCAAAGTCTCCTCAGCATTTAGCTTCATCAAACTTGGGGCCAATCTGATGTTTGAGAATGGCCCTCCTTTCTATGCTCGCATCTTTGGGGCCATCTGCTTGTCTTCCTGGCCACTGCAGGACTCTTCACAGAGAACTGACTTTCGCTGTGGAGTAAGATAGGTCTGAGGAAACCCGTGGCTTCTGGGCTGATGTCCATAGGTCAGAATTCAGCTCTTTTCCAGTTCTGTTTCTTTCTTTTGGTAAAGTTAAAGGCTGAATATTTCCTCTTTTAATTTTGATGAAATCAAATACCTCTTAATGTGAAATGTTTCTTAATATGAACTGCTTCCTAATCATTGATTGAGTGATCGATGGGTCAAACAATTTGCTTTTCATGTTTTGGGTCTTGTGCTTTCTCTGACCCCAAGGATACCCATGCTGCTCTCCTAACCGTCTTAGTTCACCAACGCTCTCAAGGTCAAGTCTGGCCTCCAGCCTCATGCTAAGGAATCCTGATTTATAAGCTGGTCCCGGGTATTGTTTCTCTTACCATGTTGCCTTGAGTTTTTCTGGGGAAAAAAAGGGCGCCGCACATGCAAAATGATTATTATAATTATGCATCTGTTAAGCTAATTCCAAACAGCCCGCCATGGGGTTCTATTCAGAAGACTAGCGAGAAGGGAGGAGCTGCTTCATGGAAGAAGGCAGAGGAGGTTGCCCCTCAGCGCCGTCCCTTTGAAAGCCATTGCACCCGCACCCCCAATTCGCTCTGCGACCCGCTGATCTGTCCTCCAGTGAAAAGAAGGAGTTGAACATGCTTTGTGGAGACGTATTCATGCTTTGATTATGTCCCTTTGGGGGTCACACCACAAATAGAAACTTCTAATAACACCCTCTACGATCTCTGTGACTGAGAGAGCACAGGGTCCCTTTGCCCAGCAGTATCTCATCCTGTCACTGAGTTCTACTCTCCCTAAGTCCACTCCACAGCACTTATAAATTGTGCAGACTAAATATTAACACCTAAGTCCCAAGAGGAAATATAAGAAGCAGCCCCTCCCCCAAGCCTTGAAAGGGAAGGAAAAGTCATATTCAAAAACCATTTCCATTTCCTGTCAAGTCGTGAAGTTAGTAGCCAGGACACTTAGTCAATAGCAGCCCTTCCATAAAAAATGTAATTTGCAATATTTCTTAATGGAATGTTACCACAAGAAGCCAGCTGAGGTCTTGACTGGAAGATGCTCCGGAATATTTTGCTTCCTTTGGAATTTACAGTACTGTCTTGTTGAATCTAATTTGATGCTCTAACAAATGGAGCATTATATTAGGCTCAGTGAAGCAGAAACTTTACCGTGTCCCACGTCTCCACCATCTTGCCTTCAACTTTGTCTTATTCCACCAGATAATGTTGCACCTCATTCAATCACCATAAAAGGCGGGC
Organism: Peromyscus eremicus; assembly: GCF_949786415.1. Lineage (NCBI taxonomy): Eukaryota > Metazoa > Chordata > Mammalia > Rodentia > Cricetidae > Peromyscus > Peromyscus eremicus. The sequence continues at coordinate 111,741,930 of NC_081418.1, read as the reverse complement.
TTTTGATGTCTGAAACAAATCTTTTGTTTATTCAACGAATAGTTCTATCTGGAGGTAGCACTAGGGTTTAAGATATGCATTGTTAACTTATTATGGTCTACCTTTAAATAACATTGAACCATTGCACACACTTGTATACAGATTTTTACACATTTGCTTTCTGTTTCTAATTCCTTGGGTTATTGTTATCTTATACCTTATTTGTACGGATGTTCTAACATATACAGTATATTGTTATTTTTGCTTTAAAGAATAAATTTGCTTTTTTGAGAGCTGTATATGAATCAAAAAGCCTTTATATTTAGTAGTGCTTTCTATTAAAGGTATTCTTTTAACAATTTATTTATTATGTACGTACATGTGTGTGCCTGATGTGTGTGGGCATATGAACCATGGCGTGCCTGTAGAGGTCAGAGGTCAGCTTATGGGAGTCAGTTCCCTCCTTCCACCTTTGGGTGGGTTCCAGGGATCAAACTCAGCACCAGGCTTCCGTGGTAAGTACATGTTCCTGCTGAGCCACCGTACTGTTCCATTTAAGGTGTTCTTCACTTCACATGTAGCCTTTCATCTCACTTGTTACATTTCCCTTCTTCAAAACACTTCTATTCACAGTTTTTGTGCAGCTCCACCATGATGTATTTTGTTAGCTTTTATAACCTGGAAAATGAATTAATTTTTATTCAATTTTATTAATATTGATTTTTTTAATTTTTGAGAAATTCCTTTATTCGATTTTATTAATATTGATTTTTTTTAATTTTTGAGAAACGTGATCATCTCTTGCAAACATGGCTCCCATCCAACTTCATGTTGTCTTCTTTTTTAAGTCATTGAGGTACTGCACTAAGCCATATTAGTGCTGCCCATCCATGTGAGTCCGCATGTGGGGCCGTCCACCGGAGCGTGAGAAACCTAGAAGTGGCCACACGTCCAAAAGCAAGCCAGCAAGTGAGCAAGGAAAAAGTGGTTCTCCTTCTCCCAGCGGCTGCCAGCTGTCAGTCGTTCCTCACGGTAGGGCCTGTATAACACCTCACCTCCCCGGTCTAGGCCAGAACTTCGGATGGATTGTACACCTACTCATAGCTGGAAGGACCCACAGACTTCCTCTTATCCAACTTTTACATTCTTTCCATCCTCTCTTCCTCAGTGTTCACTGGGCCGTGCTGGAGGGGGTGAGGTCCCTCTTAGGGCTGAACACTCAGTCTTATTCTCAGCACTATGGCTGGTTCTGTAGCTCAGCATTGACTACTGCCCACTGCAAAAAGAAGCTTCCCTGGCCAAAACTGAGAGCAGCCCGGGTCTATGGTCATAAACACAGGCATTTAGAAGGCAATTTAAAAATATGACCATTGCGCAAAATAACAATAGCAGGTTCTACCCTCGGGCGTATGACCACCCCAGCCATGGGCTTTTGACCAGTATTACAGTAGCAGGCATGAAATTCCCTCCTGTGAAGCAGGCCTCAAGTCCCATCAGAGAGCCATCGGTCCCCCACGACAATCATGCGGCTGTTACGCCAGTGGGTATTTCTGGCCTGGGAGGTCATATTGTAGGGTCTATCATTTGGTTAAGATGGTATCTTTTCTCCCCAGCCACCTGCACAGTACTTCCTAGCACTGTGAAAGCTAGCCAGCGGGGAGTGCTTCCCAGTCAGTTTGAAATTGATTCCTCCTTGTCCTGCAGAAATTTCCCCCATTTCAAACAATATTGTCATTGGACAGAGAATCCTAGGTAGACAGACAGTGTTTGCTTTCTAGTGGACCTCAATATTTCTGCAAGAAGTCAGCTATAATTTATGATTGTTTTATGTTGTTCTGTGTGCTGGTCATTTTGGTTCTAAATTTTTATTTGCATTATTAGTTTTCAGCCATTTTCTCATGATGTTGCATGGTGTGTGTGTGTGTGTGTGTGTGTGTGTGTGTGTGTGTGTGTGTGTGTGTATGTATCCTGCCCACTGGAAGTTTCTGTGCTTCTTGCATTTCTGGGCTTAAGTTTTCCTTCAAATTTGGGGAAATTTTGGCTAACATTTTTTCGATTATTTTTCCTGCCTATCTCTTAATGCTCCTCTTCCCCAGACTCAAGGTGCACACTGGACATCTGCTCCATCCCTCCATGTCAGTAAGGTGCTGTTCATTCTCCTCCTCTGATGCCCTGGCTGCTGTTATAGCCACTGTGAGAAGCTGAGTTCCCTAACACTATCATCCGTGTCTTTCCCACTTTGAGTCAATTATGGACTCCTTTCTTTGGTTCCCGCACATCCTTCTCCTTCCTGTCTCTAACAATACTTTATGCTGTGTTTGACATTGTGGGGGAGAGGATGCAGGGTGTCTGAATGTTGTGCCAGTCTTTCAAAACACTGGGTTTCATCCTGCAAACAGCTGCTCTCCTCGGGGATCCACCTGATCGTCTCAGGATCATCTTGGACCTTTGTTACAGTCTAGTCTACCCTTGACTCCAAGACTGCTGTAACCTGTGTTCTACAGGTGGCTTTTCTGTGTATCACCTGAGTGTCTGCTGTGTGGAAAGACCTCCCGGGGATGACCCAATACATACTTCGACTCCCCCCAGAAAGGGAATCCACGGCAGACCAGAGTAACAATTGCACCCAGGTCCAACTTGGTGAACCGAGTTCTTATTGAGGTTACTAGCAGGAATCTAGGTGAGGGGTTAGTTACAAGGAGCAGGGATAAGTTAAAAGCAGCTGCATTCTGAAGAAGCCCACCTCAACACAGGCGAGGAGGACTCAAAAGCTGCAACCCTGGAACCCTCTGCATAGCCCTCCTCACAGACCACTCCACAATCTCCATACCTCCTCCGTGCAGTTCGACTGGGCAGAGTCCACCCCCAACCCGCCCCCCGGAGAGTTTGCTCATCTTTATACTGCTGGGGAGGGGCCCTGTGTTAGTCACTTCCCTATTGCTGTGATAAAACACCATTTTTTTTTAAGTCCAAAGTTCAAATCTGTTCTAAAACTCAAGGCAGTCTCTTAACTGTAATGTTAACTGTAATATCAAAAAAGCAAATTACATACTTCTAACATACAATGGCACAGATTATACATTGCCATTCCAAAAGGGAGGAATTGGGCCACAGTGAGGAAATATTGGACCAAAGCAAGACAGAAACCCAGCAGGGCAAACTGCAAATCTTGTAACTCCCTGTCTCGTGTCAAAATACTTGGAGAGCTTCTCGTTTCTGGCTTTGCGGCCTGCAACATACTTCTCTCTCTTGGCCGGCTTCCACTCCCTGTCTGCAGCTTTCCTTGGCAGATATCTCACAGCTCTAGCATGTCCAACATCTCGGGGTCTCCAATGAAATGCAAGCTTCCCTTTCACAGCTTCACAAAATGGCCTCTCAGGGCCTCCACGAGGGGACTCTTTCACCACATGCCTGGCCTCAACAGCTCTCGACATGTCCCAGACATGTGACCTTTTGTTTCCCTTCTGAGGTTCATGAGTCTCCCCTTCCATCCTGGAGGGGAGTGCTTCAACTTGAAGGAAATTGCCTTACAACAATGCCCAGAACTTTGGTGTGTGTGTGTGTGTGTGTGTGTGTGTGTGTGTGTGTGTGTGTCTGTACCTACTCTCAATTCAGCTCCCAGCTCCCTTCTTCCTTCTTTGTCCTCCTGGATTCTTGGCCTGTCCCCTGTCTCTTGGTATTCAGGCAGAGACTCCAAGGTTTCTTTCTGAAGTACCTCCAGATTTTTCAAGTTCCTTCTCTATATGACTGTTGCTGCTCCAGAATTCTTGCCCATGTATTCTACCCATGTTATCGGAGCTGACTCCAGGCTCGTTACTGTTGTGCCCAGATCGTGACCCCCAGAGAGACCACCAAAGATGAGCATGCCAGAATGCAAAAGCAAGGTTTAATTCTGGATATCCAAAAGCAATACAAGCCTAGGCAGGGACTTCGTCCAATACATCCAATGCAGTGGAGGCTGAAGGAAGTGCCCACCTATCTGCAAGCTCAGCTTTTAAAGGGAAAAGTCACAAGGTTACATCGTTTAGGGGTGCTAGTACGAGTACAATTCTGATTGGCTCGCTTCTAGGGGCTTTCTAGAAATCATGGCTTAATCTTACTTCTAAGGGAGTGGTTGCCCGCCACCATTTCTCATTGGCTGCCCTCAGGTGGGGCCATTTTTATGGTCAGTTACCCTGGAAACCAGGGAGAGGACATTCCGTAGTCCGGCAGGCATTACCTCGTGACTACCTTGTGACTCTGTACTTTTACACTTCCTGGTTTCTGGAATCTGAACTGACTGGTTTCAGTAACTAATGGCCTATTCCTAAAAGGAGAAATCTTAGGCCTTAATTTTAGGGTGAAAGCATTTTGGTCTTATTTCTAAGATGGCTCATTTTGGTCTCACAATTACATGATATTATCCCTCTCTGCTTCCACTTGCCCTCACCAAACCCATCACCGGAAAAGAGCCTGGAGGCAAAACCCAAGGGCAATCATGGCTATGCTTCATACACGGGAAAGCCAAGGTTTAATGCAAGCAGGTGGTGCCCCATTCAGTGGGCATATCCTTTAAATACATTGTTATTCCTTGTTACTGGGAAAAAACTCCAGACAGACACAACTTAAGGAAGGAAGGGTTGATGTCAGCTGTAGTTCAAGGATACACTGTATCACAGTTGACAAGTCTGTCCCCATCCATCCACAGTCCCAAACAGAGAGATGTTGGTACTCCTTTCCGTTCAGCCCAAGACTACAGTCCGTGGAACTGTGTCTTCCACACTGAAGTCTTCCCACCTCAGTTATCCCAGTCTAGAAACCTCCACAGAGATGTGCCCAGAGGCTCGTCTCCTAGGTGACAGTTACTACTAACCAACACCAGCATTTATTAAGAAGCAGACATCTGTGCCATGCACAAAGGGGGAGGGCGCATTCAAGCTAAGTGAGGCCTTCCATCTCTGCCTTTTCAACCTTGGCTTCCTGGGAAGTTCACGTGAGGGCAGTGTCACAGCAAAGGGAAACTGTGACATCAAGTCTCACTTCAGAACATCTGTGCTGCTGGTCTCACTAGACTTCCCCTCTTTCTTCTAAGGCAGGGGACTGGCTCTTTGGTGTTCAGGTCAAGCTCTGTGTCCTGAAGTTCATTGCCTCAATCATTGCTCAGTGAGAATCTCTTATAGCATTTAAGGTGGTGATTTACAATACCCATTTTTACCGGGAGAAAATACACTCTGGTGTTCGCTTTGCTAATGACCGAAGACTCTGGATTTTACTGAAGGATTATCTGTGCTTTGGGGATCAATGCCTCCTGAATCCTTTCTGATTAAAGAAGAGCTGAGTGCCCCCGGTGTATCTACTCCTCATCTGAGTAGAGGCTGCCCAGAGCCTGTAGCTTAAGCTAACACACACAAAATACCACACTGCCCATGGGGAACTATTTAAACTTCCTTCCATTGGCTCCTTGCAAAGAGCTGAAATGAAAATAATCTAAAACCTGTGTGTTTTTCCTGGTCACATCATCGCCAGGGGTATAAGACGCTCAGAGTTCTCCCACCAGTGAAATAAGCTTCTCTTTCTCTTTCTCCTTTCAAAACAGCTTTTAAGAACGTTGACTGTATTGTGGAGTAACTGAAAATTTAACCATGCACATCTATGTAATGCCTCTTAAAACTAGCCACCGCTAAACATCCAGCAAATTTTCTGATTTAGAAACTGGATAACTCCTGTCCTGTAGAGTCAGGTGCTGGTGGAGGATGGGAAACAGAAGGCTCCTCCATAAGCTGACCTGTGTTGGGTACCAGCATCCTCTCGGCTCTCCTGCATCCTTCTTTCCCCACTTCTCCTGAGCATCAGGTCCAAGAGGGCCTTCCAGGAAAGACAAACTCTTGGTTGGCTCAGAGCATTACAAGACCAACCCAGATCCCAAAGACAAGGGAGTCAATTTGATGGGAGAATTGCAAAAATGTTCATCTGCTACACCCAAGTCCAAATCCACAAGGGCCCCTAAGGTAAGTGGGCTGAAGAGAAGGTGGGCTGTTGTGCAGGATTTGAGAGAAATCAAAGATTCTCAGAGACGTGATGGCTCTGGCTTGGCTGCAGGCTCAGGCCTCCTTCCAAAAGGGATGCCTGAAGACCTGAACAATGAAGAGTTAATACCAGGGCAAGGGGTGTGCTGAGGCAGCAGGAATGCCATGGTGTTCCTGTGGCAAGACTGGGTTTCTTTACCTAGCCTTGAATAGAAAAAAAATGGAAAGAAAGAAAACAAAGAAGGACTGGTCCCAGGTTTCGGCACCAGATGATGAAGAAAAGAAATAAAAAGGAAGGACATGGCTGCTCCTGGGTATGGTGGAGGAGAGGCCGGGGCATCCAGGAGAGTCCAAAGTCAACATGACCAGACTGAGCCAGGCCATGTGAGGAGAAGGGGAGCGGAGAAAGGAGAGCCAGACCAAGAGGTCAGGAAGGCAAAGGGTAGACCAAAGGGCCAGGTAACCAAAATGGTTGGGTTATATAGGGAAGTGTGGGGCGTTTACCCAACCACCCCCACAGTTCCCCAGAGTTTTCTTGAGTGCGAGCAGCAGGAAATATTAGATAGAAGGATTTATTGCGGAGAATATCGCGGAGATAAACAGATAGAAAATAAAGGATAGCCTCGAGAGGGCCTGGAACCTATTCCAACGGGCCCCGACTGTCTCTGCCCCAGGGTTTTTATAGAGACGCCAAGGGGTGGAGCAAGAGACCTCCTCCCCCAGCACAGCCAAGTGCAGACCATCCCAGACACCTGCACTTAGGCCCGTGGTCTAATCATCCTCTATTCAGACCTGCTGGGTAAAGCCACGAGGAACCCGAGAACGGGCTCCCACAGGTCCCCCTTTCTTAATATATAAAAAAAATAACTAATAATGGCTTACAGCAATCTCCATAGCTGTTACACCTCCCAGTATGGGAGTAGAGGATGATATAGATGGCATTTCTCTTTTGAATTAGGTCCAAGGTGACTACAGCAGTCTTAGCTGCCTCAAGCCCTTTCTAAGCCAAAAACTCTTAAGGCGACTACAAACTTAAAGAATCCCTTAGCTTCATCATTACCATTAACAAGTTAACATAAATATTGCTATACATAGTCACAATTCTCTCAATCTTATAACACAAAGCAAACTCTTAACAGAACCATTTGAATTAGCATATATGGTGCTAAATATAGTTAACAATTTTCTCTGCCTTACAACTTTAACTCAATCATTTGAATTTTCTTGCTAACAGAACATAGGAAAACTTCGATGTATTCACATCAAACTTAATATTTCCTTAACTCCACAAAACCAGGGTGCATTAATATCAATAGGTTTCTGCAAACATAATTCAATCTCATAACTCCTCCTTTTCTTTATAATTTTTTAAACAAAATCTCAAACCTAGTTAGAGGAACCCAAACATATATAATTCCTACAAACCCATATTGAAAAGCAATCTTCTCAATCTAACCATTAACACTTTGAAAACTTAGCAAAACATCCAAAAGCAGTTTCTTAATAAAACTCTTTACACTTTAAAAGTAGTCTCTTAATATACCCCATTTGCATTTCTTACTAACAAAAACATGACATTAATCCACTCAAACAACTTTTGAAATTAGACTAAGGAATATTAACTCTCCCCCTTTTCTTTATAATTTAGGCAAAATCTCAAGCCTAGTTAGAAAACCCAAACTTTTCCATTTAAACAGTTCCATTTGTAACACAAAACCAGTTCTGTAAGTAATTTCATTTTTACATAAACAGTTCCACAAAACAATTGCATTTTTAAGACAGAATACATGAATCACCAATTAATAAAGCATATATGCATACACATCTTGACTCTAGGTAGAAATAATAAATTTCTTCATTTAAACAGTTCCATTTTTAACCCAATTCCAGAAAACAGTTCCTAGGTCATTACTATAAGTAAACTCAAAATTGTCCCATTGCAATGAAATCTCTACTATTCATTTCATTTCTTAAGTCCCAAAATTCAAATGATAAATTCTGGTACGAGCCTTCCAAATATGAAGAAATCCATAACCAAAGTCTTTTTGTAATTTTATCTCATTTTAAGTTCAAAAAGTTCAAACAAATAAATTCTAGTATCAGGCTTTCACTTCCAAATATGAAGAGATGGTTTTCAACCAAAACTTTTTGTCGTTAACAATTTTATTTCAAACAAGCGTCTCTGCAACTTTTGTTCTCACAGAGACCTTTTTAGGTACAGTAGTGTTCTAAACCGCACCGTTTTTGATGTTAGCTCAGGTTTTTCTGTGTTGCGTTGATTTTCCATGAATCTCAGCTGCGGATGCCTTGTGCTAATTCTCGCGTCCGCCATTCTTAGCTTCTTAGCGTCTTCTGGAGCTTTTGAAAACCGCTCAGACTGCCTGTTTTGCAGTCTGCTAGGACACTAAGTTCTGTATCTCAGGTTTTTTCAGCATATACATTAATAGACTCACACTTAACATTTACACTTTTTTACAAACTCACATATAACAAACACATTAACATCTACTTATATATACTCCTTAAGGAAACTATAGAACTACTTTAGCAAATATATTTCTTATTACTTCTTATATACTTATCATCTTTTTCTTATTTAAACTTACATTTACAACTAGCATCTTTACTTCTTACAAGCTTATTACTACATGTCTTAAGACTACCTTAGATATTTCTTACAAGCTTATATTCTTAAAGGAACTCTATAGATCTATTTTACAAACTTATACAGGGCTACCATTAGCATATATTTAACTTAGCAAACATCTGAAGATTTCTTAACACAGGTCTAACAAGATAATTTTTCTTATTTTCATCTTTTTCTATTTCTTACTCTTAATTATTAGTACTATCTCTATTAGACAGATTCTCTTAACTAGACAGGAAGTATGTACATCATTTCTAAAGTTTAGAGTTTATAGTCAGCTTTGTTATAAAACACTGGGATTTAGTGAGTGTTGTTATAGAATTGTGATAGTTGTTGCTAGGGGACTATAACCTTCCCAGGATGATGCCACACTCCAAAGTTGCCAGTTCTCTCAGCCGTTCCGGACCGGCAGAGATGCACTGTCAGCGGTAAACGGTTTTTAACTAGAGGCTGTCCCTTCACCCAAATTCATAATAGTTCCCCTAAGTACTTCAATTCAGACAAACATTTCTATTACAGCAGTACTCTTGGTTTGTTCTACCGAAAAACTTCCCTTCACGCTGACGGTGAAATTACCATATTTAGCTGCTGTAAGCTCTTTGCCAAATATTGCACAGTTATTAGGTGATATAAAGTATTTTTCCAAAGGAGCTAGTAAAGCCAAAAGCGGCACAGCTCCGAACTCTATTTCCTCACTGTTTGCATTAACCAGTGACAAAACCTCAGAAACACTAATTGAGCCACTTTCATTCTGGTTCCATTGTAGGAACATCATTGGAGCTGACCTTTCTTAGTTCCAAGCTCCTTACGAAACGCTCCGGTAATCACCGAGCTTCATTCTCCTCTTGTGAAAAAACACAAACATGTCCTCGACCCCATATTAACACAGGATCGGGACCCTTCCACAATCCCGAGCAGGGATCTTTCCATTTCGCATTACCCTCAGCTAAAGGACCAGGAAGATTGGAGTGAACTCTAATATGGCCCACAAAGCATGGCAGCTTTCTTTTGTAGATAGCATAAGTTTCCTTCATATCTAAGACAACATTCAGTGTATAAACTGCTCTCTCTTGCTTTAAGGATTTTAAAGTGGCTTGTTTGATCTTATAGGTAGCTTTTGTCATCCAACTACCGTAAAACTTTGCACAGCTATTAGGGTAAATAAGTCATTTTACCAACCCCCAAACCGCGAAGTGCCTAGTTCCATATCCTTTCAATGTTTCATTGGAACTGACACTTAAAACTTAGATGATTTTCCTCCTTATTCTTTTAAAAGCTGTATTTTAAAGTTTACCATGAACGTATTTTCGAGCTGACAAAAGTGTTTCAGGGCAATGTCGCCATCTTTAGCAGAAAAACTACCTTTCCCAGAATGCATTTCCCTTATATCAGCCCATAATAGTATCAGTCCCTTAAATCAGTCCTTTATATCATTTCCCTTATATCAGTCATTTCCCATAGTTCTTTTTGGGTCTGAGAGTCAACTTTTAAGTTCTTTTTTACCAGACTTGCTTACAAATTCTTGCCCGGGAGGTTTGAACAAAGTTTTTTGCTTTTGCAACGGGAGATTTGAACAGGCATTTTACATTTTCAATTATGGGACATTGGGAGGTTTCTGGTCTCTCCTCAGCTGGCTTTAACAGGTGTCTCCTTTAATTGACACTGGCCCCCAAATCAGAACTGCTCCTGCCTCGTTAGCGCGCATTGAGGTGGGCAATTTCTGATAGCAACTTTCCTCGGGGCTTGTGTTTGTCTTAGCCAGTCAGTGAAAAACAAGATCATGCACTACAGCTTTTCCATAGCTCTTTCGGAAGAGATTTTCTCCCACTGATTTATCTCATTTTGCTTGTTCCTCCCCCCCCCCCCCCCCAGATGCAGAGCTTCAGGTATCTGTCTGCGGCTCTGTACCTCTGCTAGCTGCCTTTGGAAGTAGGGGCTTTTCCCCCCCAAAATCTGCCTCAAATTCTAGCAGCTTTTCACAGGTCATGCATTTTCTGGGGAGGATTCTGTCCCTTCTGTTTCTTCAGAGTCTTTCTCCCAGACAGTTCCCAGTTTGGTCTCAAGTTTATCCCCTCTACCCCAGGAACAGTTTCCAATACTACAGTGGCGGCTTTCCCTGCTAACTGAAGGTAGGGAGGGGCTTTTTGTCCGTTTCTGTTTTCAGGGTCTGTGTGGTTTGCGTACAGACTGAAAATCTAACAAGGGAGGTTTTTGCCATTTCTAAACTCCCATTAGGACAGGTGTTTTGCCTTATCAGACCTTCACCTGGCCCAGTCCCCCAGTGGGTTGCATTTGCTTGTCTGGGTGCTCAAGGACAGAGCTTATTCCAGAGGCAATCACCCCTCAGGGCTACACTCCCTCATCTCACTGGGAGTCAGTTGAAACAAAGCTTTTCTCAAAGAGATGTTTTCTCTGACAGAAAAAAAGCTTTACTCCTGGATAGTTCTGTTCTGCCCTGGCTGGGCTCTTTCCCCAGACAGCGTTCTGACTCAGCAGCACAACTGCTTCAGACACAGTTCAGCTTTACTGTTTTCCCAGAAAGGTCCTTATTCTGATAGGAAAGCTTTTCTCATTTCTTTTTGCAGCTATGGACCTACCAACCCGGGACTTGTAGGAAAGTGGACAACTGTGCCATTCCCACTGGCTTTAGCTTTGTTCATTGGCAATCTTCCCCTGGGTCCTGCACCTTCCTGCCTCAGCTCTGTGCTCCAGGAAGTTTGCAACTGCAGGAACCCTAGTATCCCCGAAATGCACTCCAACTCAGAGACGCTGGCCTCTGGGTTTTTGGTCAGAAGCGAGGATACAATGCTAACAGTTTGCATTGCTTCAGGGTATCTTTGCATTAGGACCATTAGGAGCACCTTTTCATTCTGAAACGCTCACTCAGAAACAAAACCTTTGATGCCTCAGCTCGGCTGTAACTGAAAAGCTTGGCTTTTTTGCTTTTCTCAGGTAAAGTTTCTGGCCCTTTTGGGCTCTCTGTAGCTCTTTACCCACACTCTCCCAAGCGTTTCCCTCAGGGTACTCTGACCCACTGTCTTTTACTAGCTTGAAGAGACAGAGCTTACAAGAGGTTTTTAGGAACTTGTCCCTGCCTCCTGCATTGCAGGGAGGATTTTTAAAGCTTGAAAGAACTTAGGTTTTGCTGTCTTCAGAGGTTTGTTGTTTTCCCTTAGAGCTAATCACAGGTGGTCCCCATACTAATATCTTCAGGTGATTCTAATTTTTGCCCTTTTGAGAGAAAGTTAAAGGCTTTATTTTTTAAGTTTGAGAGCTTTTGAGAAAGATGAAGGCTTTTCAGAGTTTTTTCCCCCAAATTTTCCAAGAAAAGCTTTAAGAGAAAGGTTTTTTCCCCCCAAGAGAAAGAGCAACTTTTCCCAAAACTTCCCAACTTTAAACTTTGGCTTTTTATACCCCCATTTTTGCCTCAGGGAGAAATCACTTTCTCCTGCCGCTTGGACTTAGCATTTCAGTTGTCCCCAGGACAAAAGCTTCCATAGGAAACTTTCTTCCCCATAAGCTCAAAGAAGAGCTTTTTTACTACCCGTAAAGCCCAAAGAAAGATTTTTTTCCCCAGTTTGCGTTTATAGCCCCCAAAGTTAGAAAATTGAAGAGTTTTTCTGTCTAGTTGCCTTATTTTTTTCTACACAATCTTACACTTCTAAGTTTTTCCTACACTATATTACTACCCTATGCCTTATACTTATTTTTCACAGATAGAAATTAAGGGATAGAAGATAGAAAATTTTGACAGAAGAGAATTTCGCTGCAGCATCGGACATCCTTCCAGTCCGCTTTTTTTTCTCTCGAGGATAAAACCCCTGCCTCTCAAAAATATATATATAAAAAATATATATTTTCCATAACACCGGCATGCCTCATCCACTGGCAGGGCTGAACTCAGCACTTTCGCCAAAAACTCTGTAATAAAACTATTATTTTCCTTTATCTTTAGTCCCTATTACTTTGTCTTTAGTCCCTGTTCATTTGTCTTTAGTTCCCCCCCTTTTTTTTAGACCCCCCTTTTTCTTTAGTCCCCTTTTTCTTTTTTCTTTTAGTCCCTGTTCATGGCGCCATTCTGTGGGGCGTTTACCCAACCACCCCCACAGTTCCCCAGAGTTTTCTTGAGTGCGAGCAGCAGGAAATATTAGATAGAAGGATTTATTGCGGAGAATCTCGCGGAGAGAAACAGAGAGAAAATAAAGGATAGCCTCGAGAGGGCCTGGAACCTATTCCAACGGGCCCCGACTGTCTCTGCCCCAGGGTTTTTATAGAGACGCCAAGGGGTGGAGCAAGAGACCTCCTCCCCCAGCACAGCCAAGTGCAGACCATCCCAGACACCTGCACTTAGGCCCGTGGTCTAATCATCCTCTATTCAGACCTGCTGGGTAAAGCCACGAGGAACCCGAGAACGGGCTCCCACAGGGAAGGCCCAGTAGCTGGCCTGGAAAAGTTTAGCATAGGAGTGGGTGTGCCAGCCAGGGAGACCCTGTAACAGGACTGAGGGATGCTGGGAGAACTTGGTGGCCAGGTCTGCTGGGATATGTTAAATAGGCACCTCAGCCGTTTGTCCCGGGTTTGAAACCTAACACACCTCAGCTGGTAAAGTGTTTGAAAATCTGAATTTGTTCCTCAAAGCCCACACAAAACAAATCTGGGTGTGGTGGCTCATGCTTGTAAGCCCTGCTCTGGGAAGGCAGTGATAGGCATATCCCTGGGGCTGGCTGGCTGGCTAGGATAGCTAATTGGCAACTTCCAGGCGTCCGAGAGATCTAAAACAAACAAACAAAAATAAAAAAAGCAAAACAGAAAGCTCAAGTGCTCAGTGTGGTGGCACATGTCTTTAATCCCAGCACTTGGTGTGCAGAGGCAGGTGGGTCTCTATCACAACCAGCTTAGTCTACATCGTAAGTTCTAGGCCAGCCAGGGCATCTCAAAAGCAAAAATAACCAATGCAGACAGCAGAGGAAGCCTTGAAGGAACGTGTAAAAAACAGATGAAGTCCTTAGTGAGTGTATATTGTTGACGTGGGTACAGTCATATCAAGGAACCAAAGCCTCAGACCCATGGGAACGGCAAAGCCTTCCACCTGAGGTAAGGCTCGAAGGGACAGCAAAGCCTTCCTCTGGTCCGAGTATGAATGTTGACAGTGTGTGCAAGTAAGTGTTTATGAATGACTGATCAGTATATGCAAAAACTAGGAAAAAACAAAGCAAGCCAACAACACTCTCCTCCAGGATGACTACAGTCTGAGATTGCTACCCCAGAGACCTCCGAGGGAGATGGCAACCTCCTCCCTATGCTGTGGATAATCAATAGGAGGAGCTTCCTGGTTGTTGCTGCTCCAGCCGAATGGGCACAGCCCACCTGACATAGCCTTTCTTACGTGTGTCAGTGTGACTGTCCTGTCTTCAAACCCTCACCACCCCAGTCAGGTTTCCAGGATCTTGCTGGGCAGGACAAGGTAAACCAAGGTGGACAGCACCTAATGAATTGACACCAAAAGTTGGCCTCTGGCTTCCACGTGAGCACACATATACACACATAGAGGCATGTGCATGCACGCACACCAATCAGTAGCAAGTGGTATGTCTCACAAATGCGACAAGTGTGAAGCAGTAGTCACTAGCAAGGCAGAAGTCTGTCCGTCCAGTTGTGAAGCTACTTCTCTGAGAGCGCTTGAGGTAAGCGATGAGGCAAGCCTTGCTGCTAGCAGCCAGCTGGACCTATCCACCAGTAACTCAGCAGGTGTGTCCCTTCAGGGGGAATGTGGACTGAATGAGTCACAGCAGCAACTACTTCTGTGTTCTCAAAACAGTTTTTAAACAGTGAAGTGGTCCTATGAGCATTATTGTCTGAAGCACCAGGGACATGTCCCTAAGGGGCACCAGGACCATGTCCCTAAGGAGCACCAGGGCCATGTCCCTAAGGGGCACCAGGACCATGTCCCTAAGGGGCACCAGGACCATGTCTCTGAGGGGCACCAGGACCATGTCTCTGAGGGGCACCAGGACCATGTCCCTAAGGGGTACCAGGACCATGTCCCTAAGGGGTACCAGGACCATGTCCCTAAGGGGCACCAGGACCATGTCCTAAGGGGCACCAGAGCCATGTCCCTAAGGGGCACCAGGACCATGTCCCTAAGGGGCACCAGGATCATGTCCCTAAGGAGCACCAGGGCCATGTCCCTAAGGAACACTAGGACCATGTCCCTAAGGGGCACCAGGACCATGTCCCTAAGGGGTACCAGGACCATGTCCCTAAGGGGCACCAGGACCATGTCCCTAAGGGGCACCAGAGCCATGTCCCTAAGGGGCACCAGGACCATGTCCCTAAGGGGCACCAGGATCATGTCCCTAAGGAGCACCAGGGCCATGTCCCTAAGGAACACTAGGACCATGTCTCTAAGGGGCACCAGGACCATGTCCCTAAGGAGCACCAGGACCATGTCCCTAAGGGGCACCAGGACCATGTCCCTAAGGAGCACCAGGGCCATGTCCCTAAGGGGCACCAGGACCATGTCCCTAAGGAGCACCAGGACCATGTCCCTAAGGGGCACCAGGACCATGTCCCTGAGGGGCACCAGGACCATATCTCTGAGGGGCACCAGGACCATGTCTGGCGAGATAAGTTTTGTTTCCTCCGTTATACAGAGAAGGAAGCTCAGGAGGGCGATATTAAGAAACTCGAGCTAGTGTTAAATTAGTAAATGCCTAAAGGGAGAACCTAGACTTAGTCTACAGCTCTAGGGGCTCTGACAGGCTTGAAGACACCAGAAAGCCCTGGTTATCGGCTGTCCCTGAGTGCAGGGCAGAGGGAGAGTGACTGTAGGAAGTCGGCACTCAAAGATGTCTGAGCAGAGGAAGACGGGAAGGGCGGGCTCCCTTCCCGTCATGCTCCACATCCACACACACAGGCCAGGTCTCTTCTTGCAGCAGGTTGCAGAGTCCCTGGGGCTCCCAGAGGACCAGTCTTGCTGATCTGATCTGGACCCATTTTTCTTTCCTACGCTATTATGCTACCCTTCTTGTGATGGTACCTGAGGATGCAGCCAGGTGATGGCTTGTCACACCACTGGGCTTGCAGGAGAGAACACAGTATTGCAATGATGCCTTCATGAGTGGGTGACTGCAAGCAGTAAAGGAATTCATGGGGGTGCTGCTCTGTGCATGCTAAATGTCCCCGCTTAGTATGTAGAGTTGGAGAGTAAGAATGGCAGTTGCAGCCCACCACCCCCATACACACACACACACACACACACACACACACACACACACACACACACACACACAGCAGGAGGTAGCATTCCAGGCTCAGCCTGCAGGGAACACTCCCATTCAACTCTGGGCCGTGCACACCTCACCAGGTGACCTTGGATGAAGTACTAGTTTCCTGGAGCTTTCGCAGAACTTGTCACTTATCTGGAAAGTGTTGAACTGAACTGTCAAGGGCATGACCCAGAGAGCTCAGACTAAATCCAGGTGGCAGACAAAGGTATGTGGGGGGTGGGGGAGGGCACCACTGGGTTTATAATGGGGCAGTGTCACTTTAGAGTCCAGATACCTGACTTCTCCCAGGTGAACCCGGGTGACCTGCACCACTCACCTGTCAGGACCAAGAAGCGCTTTTGGAGGTGTCCTGACCCTTTCTGCAGCCTCTTCTGCTCCTGAGCTCTGAGGTCCTCTGAGTCTTCAGGTCATTTTCTCTCTGCCATTCAGCATGGGAATCTCAGGTCTGTCTGGCAGAGCTGGGAACGGATGGAAGGATTTGTCTCCCTGCTCCAGGGGGTTAAGTGGCCGCTTTTGAAAGGACAAAGCAAGAGATGGTGCGATAAGATAAGGAGCGCTGCTTTCCCAGACACTCCTCAGCGAGAACAGGCTTTTGTTGTGATCCGGGGGGGATAAGAAGCTGAGCCTCCCATTCATCAGTCCAGCCCTCCCCTCCTCTGTCTAGTGCACGGAACACACAGGCATGAGTCTGCCGCTGCTGCCATCTGCTGGGCAGTGCGGGCACTGCAGCCACTCCTGCCCTCTTCCCAGCAGCCCCTCACAGCCTCATTGAAGCTCTTGGCTTGAAGTGGGCTCTGTCCCACAGCTGCTGGCGTTTCTGGAACTCCTACTGTGGGACAGTCTCAGGATGCTGAGACCTACCACGGAATGCGTTTACTCAGACGGAAGGCCCACGTACAAGAATTTAGCGGTGCCCCAGTGCCTGGGATCTGCCTGGTACAGTGTAAAAGCTGCTAAGTACAGTTGCGTGAGGACACAGTAGACACAGACTGTGTGGTTACCTCCACTGTGGGGATGCTAAAGATGCCACTCAGAGACATGAAAGCTTACGGCTCTGTGGGTAAACCTGGTAGTGAAGGTTGCAGCATTTTTGACCAAACAGAAGGTGCCCAAGCCAGGCCACAGGTAAGAGTACCTACCTCAGATAGTCAGAATCCTCTGGAGTTCAGAGAATCCAGGCCTGTGAGCCATTTGGTGGAAGCTAAGCCTAGCAGGCCCAGAGTCCTTGGCCAGGGCGAGAAGCCCCTGACAGACTTTCTCTGGATATGTGTTTATGCTCTCCTTAATAAACTTTATTACTTTTTGAGCAATTTTAGATTTGAAGAAAAATTGAGCAGAAAGTGTCAGTGGTATGTGGGGGTGGGGCAAATGGCTTCACGTTGCCACCTGGAGCAGCCTGAGGACTTCCCTTCATCTTTTAGGGACCTCCACGCAGGTAAAGCCGGATTCTTGAGCCTGCTGCAGAAAAGAATGCTGGGATGAGGCAGTATGAAGCAGAGCTGGTGTTCATTAAAAGGAGATTTACACTTAGGTTGGGGGTTAAGAGAGCGAGAGGCTCTTGGGGAAAGAGTGGAAGGCCCAGCAGATATGTGGGTGTGGGTCTGCTGACAGAGGAGACACACCGCACTATGTTCACAATAGACATATACAGGGTTTTGGTGAGTTCTGAAGCTGCTATTTTCAAAGGGTTGTTAGTAAATCTAAATGCTCTGGAGTAGTGGTGGCCCACCCCTTTAATCCCAGCACTTGGGAGGCAGAGGCAGGTGGATCTCTGAGTGTGAGGTGAGCCTGGTCTACAGAATGAGTTCCTGGACAGCCAGGGCTGCACAAAGAAACACTGTCTTGAAAAACCAAAAGAAAAGAAAGAAAAAGAAAAGAAAGAATTCTAAATGGGATTCACGATGGTTCCTGAGGGAAGTAGGAAGGGGTTACAGTTAATAATTGTAAGACTTAAGGTGACCGGGAGGCAGGTGTTAGGACATCTATACTCTAAACTGGAACTAATAGTCACATGTGTGAGCATCTCAGAAAATGTTCTGAAGAGGAATAAGTCCAGACTCAAAATTATGTACTGTCACTTATCTGGAAATTGTTGAACTGAACTGTCAGGGGCATGACCCAGAGAGCTCAGACTAAATCCAGGTGGCAGACAAAGGTATGTGGGGGCGGGGGAGGACACCACTGGGTAGTTTGAATGAAAATGGTCCCATAGGCTCACAGGGACTGACACTGTTAGAAGGTGGCCTTGCTGGGGTGGGTGTGGCCTTGCTGGGGTGGGTGTGGCCTTGTTGGAGTAGGTGTGGCATTGTTGGGATAGGTGTGGCATTGTTGGGGTAGGTGTGGCATTGTTGGGGTAGGTGTGGCATTGTTGGGGTAGGTGTGGCATTGTTGGGGTAGGTGTGGCATTGTTGGAGGAAGTGAGTCCCTGCAGGTGGACTTTGAGGTTTCAAATGCTCAAGCCAGGCCCAATCTCTCTCTCTCTTCCTGCTGCCTGAGGATCCAGATACAGAACTCTTAAGTTCCTTCTCCAGCACCACATCTGCTGCATGCCACCATGTCGCACCATGATGATAATGGACTAAACCTCTGAAACTGTAAGCTAGCCCTAATTAAATGTTCTCCTTTATAAGCATTGTCATGGTCATGGTGTCTCTTCAAAGCCATAAAACCTGCTGTGAAGAGACACCATGACCATGACAACTCTTTTTTTTTTTTTTTTAAGTTGAGACAGGGTTTTCTGTGTAACTGTCCTGGCTCTTCTGGAACTTGCTCTGTAGACCAGGCTGGCCTCGAACTCACAGAGATCTGCCTGCCTCTGCCTCCCAAGTGCTGGGATTAAAGGCATGAGCCACCACCACCTGGCCAGCAACATTTAATTGGGGTGGCTTACAGTTTCAGAGATTTAGTCCAATATCATCATGGTACAACATGGAGGCAGACAGGCAGACATGATTCTGGAAAAGGAGCTCAGAGTCCTATATCTTGACCTGTAGGCAACAGGAAGTGGTCTGAGACACTGGGCATGACTTGAGCACATATGAGACCTTAAAACCCACCCCCACAGTGACACGCTTCCTCCAATAAGGCCACACTTTCTAATAGTGCCACTCCCTGTGACTTATGGGGGCCAATTACATTCAAACTACCACACTAACTAAAACACATACACTTAGGCTTGTTTTGTTATTATCTTAACCATCCTGTTTGAAAATGTTTCCATATAAAAGAAATATTCTCTCTATGGAAGCTGTCTTCACAGCAAACGGTACTAAGTGTGCTGGAATTCCCGATTCTCATCTGGGGAGAGGCTTTAGTCAGACCCCTTTTCCCTCCCATGTCTCCACAATTTTCATAACTTTCTGTTTGCTTCAGAAAGTATAGAGTTCTCTGTCTTATTCACACACATACACACAGACTCATGTGCATGTGCACACACACAGACACACACACACACACACCACATATACACATGCATGTGTACATGTACACACACCCATACACACACATGTGCACACAGACATGCACATGTATGTGTATACACATGCATACGCACAAGCATACAAGTGCATGCACACACACGTGCATACATATACATGCAAACTGTCTTTCATGAATATTTTGCATTAGTGTGATATCTGCAATGATTGGTGAGCAATACTGATCCATTGTGATTAGCTGGAGTCTCTGGTCAGCAGTGGAATCACTATTCATATTGAGCATCCCATTGGTTTTGACCAGCCTGGTATTGAGTGTCCACCCATGTAGCCGTGTAGACTAGCATCCTTCGGCCCCCACCCATTTGTTGCTCTGTCCCTCACCCACTCTGTGTTACTGTTTTCACTGTCTCCAAAGTTTGGCTTTTTCAAGATTGTCAGTTATTTGGGACCGTAGAGTGTTAGCCTTGGGGATTCTTTCTGTGGTGGTATGTTTGTGTGTTTGTGGGTGTGTTTGTTTGTTTTTGCTGCTAGGGATGGAACTCAGGGGGTCATATACCCCAGGCAACAGCTTTACCTCTGAGCTCCACTCTCGACTTTTTTTTTTTTTTTTTTTTGAATCACTCAATAGCATTCCCTTGAAGGGGCATGCCACTGTATCCATTCATCCTCTGAAGAGAATTTTCACTGCTGCCAAGGTTGGACAAAGCCACTATAAACACACTGGTAAATACCAAGGCAAGCAGTGGCACATGTGTGGTAACATTCAGGGAGAAGCTACATTCCAGGTCATAAAGCTATTTTCTAAAGTGTGCTACTTTTGTGCTTCTAGAAGTGGCTTTTTCCTAACAGGCCTGCTGGCTTGGGGTTTCTGGCTCCCAAGGATGGCAAGATGGGAGAGGACAGGCCTGTGACACGTCCTGTCTCAGCAAGGCTCTGTAGCCCCTTGAGGCAAATCTGCTTCCTGTGTTGTGGAGTGCAAGTGAGGACTTCCGTGTCACCCTCTGAGGAGGGAGCAGCTATGGATGAGGTCTGTGGTGGAGGGACACCACAGGGACACCTGGAATCCATAGGCAGGTCTGTAGCCTCAAGATTCCTGGTCTGAGTGCTGGTCCACTAGCAAAATGGCTCACATTTTCACTGGTGACACTTTGGTGCCTTCTGTTCATGAAGTTGGCATCACTGAGATCTGAGGGCCCTGTTCTGGCCACTTTTGACGTTGTCCTTGCTGCTAGATGCTCAGGACATCCCTAGCACCACAGAGTGGGCAGCAGCTTATCTGGCAACATCCCGACACTCAAACTGGAAGTTTCCGGACAAAGTGAGGTGAGGAGGAAACTGAATGTTCGCTTTTATATTCTGAAGCCATGAAAAATCATCCTTGGCCCCTCCAAAGCTGCTTTAAAAGCACGATGAAAGTCGGGCTAACGGCGAACTGCATCCGTAAGAAGGAAAAGTTTGCTGTGGTTTGAGTTGTGATTTCGATAGTATTTTCCAGATTCAAAACCTCCTCGTGTGGCCTGCTGTTCTGCAGTTGCTCATCCTCTCTGTGTTTTCAGAAAAACAAATTTAAAAAATTAAATGTTCCACCAATCACTTGGAGCAAGTTGGCTAGCCCTGGACTTACTTTTGAAGACGCATGCTCTTTGGTGATGGCCTAGGAAGACCCAGAGAAGCTCACTTGAACTGTTTCAGTGTGGGAAGAGAGAAAGATAAAACAGCTTTAGTCCACTAGCGGGCGGCGGCTGTATTTACGGTCTGTGACAGGCCTAAGCACACTGCAAATGTACTCTCCAAAGGAAAATTAAGTCCTAACCACGTAAGCGATTGCAGAGCGCAGCTTTGATTTGCTGGACGCAGTCCATTCTCTCCTGAGCTGACGTGACGAAGCACACATCTATACCTGGGTTGCCAAGGTAACAGAAGAGCTATTGCTTCATCTGCTCCAGCCACATGTGTTTGGAGAGTGGAGCTGGGTGACACCCCAGAAATAAAATGGTAACAGATCCTTCCCATGACTCTTAGGGATATCAAGTTCTGTGAATCACTGCTTAAGGTAATATTTTCTTTTTCTTCTTTTTTTCCCCCTTCATTTTATTTCTTTACGCTTTGCCTGCAAAATTACACATCATGGGCAACTTTCTTCTTCCTGGTTTGTCTGTCACACTGCAAACATTTTAACATGTTCAATTGTTTTTCTTATTTTTGAAAGGGTATGTTAGATTTCTAGCTCTCCAGCAAAATGCCCAAGATGGACAACACAAAGGGAAGAAAGTCTTATTTGGGTACATGGTCTGAGGGATTTCAACCTGCTTTCCTTGGCCCTGTTGCCTGGGGCCTGCTGAGAGGCTGAATGCAGGTGAGGTGAGGGCCCATGGTACAGCTAAGCAGTTTAAATCCTAGCAGCCAGTAAAAAAAAAAAATGTAGAGGACCAGGCTGGTATCCTAGGTACCCCTAGGGGTGATGTCCCCAGTGACCTAACTTTCTTCCAGTAGAAAGGTTGTTTCTTCTAAAAACTTCTACTGTCTCCCAGTAGCACCACAGGCTGATGACCAAGTCTTTAGAACATTAACCTCTGTGGATGCTTCAAATCCCAGCTCTAGGAATAATCATCCAATACGCTGACTGTGGGGTTGGGGAGATGGCTCAGCAGTAAGGCCATTTGCTGTACAATCTCAAGGACCTGAGCTGATCCCTAGCACTCATTTAAACGTTGAACAAGCCAGGGTGTGCCTGTAATCCCTGCCCTGGGGAGATGGAAACATGGGAGTCCCTGAGGCTTGTGGCCTAGCCAGGCTAGCCAAAGCAGTGAGTTCCAGATTAAGTCAGAGATTTACCAAAAATAATAAGGTAGAGAGAAATTAAGGAAGACCTCTACATGCATGTGCACACACACACACACACACACACACGGACACATACACACAACGACTTGATGTGTACACAGTTTAATGGATTTTTAAAGATTTTTTTTAACTTGTGTGCATGTGCACATAGGTGTGTGTACGTGACATGAGTGTAGGTATCCACAGAGTCCAGAAGAGGGCATCAGATCCTCCAGAGCTGGAGTTACAAATAGCTGTAAGCCACCCAACATGCCTGCTGGGGACCAAACTTGTGTCTCCTGCAAGCGCAGTGTAAGCTCTTTATCAATTCTAACTCGTGTGTAGGGTTGTGTAACCACCACAGTCAGATCACAAAACAGTACATCACCTCAGAGAACACCATGGTGTTCAGCACTTCCAACCTCCCTAATATTCAGCAACCTCTGTCTGTCATCCACGCTCACTGCTTTGTCTTGGGTCAGATAGATTAATCATCCAGATGATTGCCTTTTGAGCCTGGTTTCTTTCACTCAGCGCAGTGACTTTGAGATTTGTTCAAGGTACTGCATGTCCCGTGGTCTATTCCTCTTCCTTTTTAATCGCTGCACAGAATCCCATGGTACGGATATAACCCAGTTTTGTTTGCTACTCATGGTAGAGTGTTTCCTGTTTGGTTTCTAATTTGGGACCATGTTGGGTAGTTACTCTGTCCATTTCTGTGCAGATTTAGAATTGCCGACAAGCTCTTGGGGGATGGTAGCTAGGTGACCGCTCTGAGACAGACCACAGAGTTGACTGGTCCATGAGCCTGACTGCTATGACAACCTGATACTGTGCCAGATTTGGTTGTAGTTCAGATTTCCTAATCAGTATCTTGTGGCTGCTTCTTCTTTTTCTTCTTCTTCTTCTTCTTCTTCTTCTTCTTCTTCTTCTTCTTCTTCTTCTTCTTTCCATGGCAGCTAATGATGCTGCAGATCTCTCTCCACGGTTATTGCCACCATACATTCTCTTTGCTGGGATGTCAAAGTTCTCTGCCCATTCAAAACCTCAAAGTATTTGTTCTCTTACTATGGAGTCTATCGGGAGTCTTAATAGATTGTGGATTCAAGTGTTTGTTTGCTGGAAACTCGGTCTTGCTTGTAGTCTAGGCTAGCCTTGAATGCACTGTGTTGCCTGGGCTGGCTTTGAACTCAAAGCAATCCTCCTAGCACAAGCCTCCCAAATGCTCTATTACAGGCAAGGGCCATCACATTTAGGCTCTGGGAATAGGAGTTTTAATAGATATGGACCATTAAGTTTTCTATGGCTCTCCAGCCTGATTTTCATTCTTTTCACAACCCTTCCAAGCACACATTTCAATTCTGGTGAAGTCTTATTAACCAGTTGCTTTTGTTATGGAACATACCAAAATAGATATTTCTATATGTTTAATTCTAAAAGTTGTACAGTTTTGTACCTTACAGTCAAATGCCTAACTTAGTTGGTATTTGTTTTGGTATAGGATATGAAATGTTAGAGTTTTCAGCGTCTCAGCTTGCACTTTGCATGGGGCAACATCAGACACCAGGAAGTCTGATTCTCCAGAACCCCTTGTCATGTGGACAAGACTGTCCTTTCTCGCTTACTAGGCTCTTATCAGAAGCTAGGTGAAACAGCCACTTCCCACTAGAGCAGACGCCCACCAGAATGCGACATGGGCAAGCATGCTAGAGTAACAGGAACTAGAATATTTGTTATAGCCTGCAGACTAGGTGGGTCTAGCCACTTATAGAAACTTCACCAATTTTACACACTGCAAGTCTATGCGTTACAATGTATTGAATTCTCCTTCATTTGAACTGACACCAGTTGGCTAACTCTGAGTAGGACTACTTATGGAGTCTGTTCTGTATGTTGTGTTGGTCACTTGCCATATTGATCTCCATGACTATAGGTTTACAGAAGATTCAAACTTGGAAAGTCTGAGTCCTTCACTATCCCTTTTCAACCTTGTTTTGATAATCCTTATTTATTTGCATTTCCATGCACATTTACACACAGCTTATTTTTATGTATAAATAATCTTCTTGGGATTCATTTGTGTTTTTTAATTTACATATGAATTGGGTGTGTCACACATTTTTGCAGTTTTTACTTTTCACTGTGTGTGCATGCCACACTTTTCTGTTTACGTCAGGCTTTAAATAGAACTGACATCCTTCTTTTCACTTTGCTGTGTGTGCTTTTGTGATCATGATTTGATGTTAAGCCATGTAAACTGTTCTTATCCCATTTAATTGACATGATCATATGGCTTTTTCCTGTGGACTATGAACATTACATTGATGGGTTTTGGATATTGAGCAGATCTGATATAGCCCAGGATCAATCCACAGGTGTGACTTATTTATTATCATTATGTATTTATAGAAGTTTCTAGAACACTGGTAAGAACATCTGTCTTCATGATAAAAACTGGTCTGTAGTTTTCTTTCCTTTAACTATCTTTGTTTTGAGAATCAAGGTAAATGAATTAAGAAGAATTTCTCAGATTCTCAGAAAATATTGCATGGAATTGTCATTATCCAATCATTAAATAGTTGATGGAATTTTTTAGCACAAATTCTTTTGTAACACGAATCTTAAAAGGATCTTATTAATAGAAAACCCAGAGCCAGATATTGGGGTGAAAGCTGAAAGACCAGAGAAGCAGAACAAGCCAGCCACAAGCTCTTACTTCTATGAAATCCTCAGTCTCAAGACAGTGAGTTCCTGTTTTCTCATGCCTTATATACCTTTTTCTGCCCTGCCATCTTACTTCCTGGGATTAAAAGCATGTGTGCCTCTCATGCCACAGGCATGAGATCTCAAGTGCTGGGATTAAAGGTGTGTGCCACCACGCCTGGCTCTGTTCCCAGTGTGGCCTTGATATTCATATTTCTTCCTCACATTGGGTTGCTTTTTGTGTTCTTTGGGATCCAACCAGCATCTCCTATCTCATTTCTCACATGAGTAGTTTGTTTCCTTTTTTCCAATCTTTTTGGAAAGTTAGAAATTTTTATTGATATTTTGAGGGAAAAAAACCAATAATTTTTCCATTTGTTTTCTTTATTTTTATTTTCACCTTGAATTCTTATCTTTTGTCTTGTTCCTGTCCTCTGAGACAAGGTCTTACTCTATAGCCTAGACTCCCTAGAATGTGATATGTAACCCAGGCTGACTTTGAACTTGTGGCTAACCTCTTGCCTCAGCCTCTGTAGTGCTGAGATTACGCACGCGCCTTCCCATCCAGCTTTTCTTTTTTGCCATCCACTTGATTTGGGCTTTCTTTGTTCATGGTTGAGTTTCCCTCCAAGCACAGCCTTAGCCATTGTTGACAACTTGTTTATTTGCACGCACACTCTGTGCACACTTTCTCACTGCCCTGGGAGCTTCCTTTTTGTACCTTACACTAATTAGCAGTGATTGTTTAATTCCCAATGTTTTCCTGTTATTGGTCTCACTGATTTTTAAATTTATTTACATCATGGTCAGAGAAAGTTCTTCATATCATTTCAATTCTTTCACATTTGTTAAGCTCTCTCGTCTTTCTAAGGTTGTAGTCTACACTGTGGATGCTTCCCAAACACTCGAACACTAAGCATTTGGTGTTCTTGGGTGGAGTGTTGGATAAATGCCAATTCCAGGCGCAGCTCCGCTCTTTGGATGGTTCATTGGCTTTCTACTTATCAGTTCTATCAATCACTAGAATGTTGAATTTTCTGTTCATAAGTGTGGGATTTTCCATTTTGACTTCTCAGTCCCTCGGCTTTTGCTTTATATGTTCTTAATGTCTGTTGCATTTAAATACTTACCGTTGTAATCTCCTCTTGCTGTGTTAATCCATTTCTCATGCTTTGCCCATCTTTTTTCCTCCAAATATTATATATTTTTCTTCCTTTTACTTCTGACCTATTTTTATCATCATTTTGAGCTGACTCATATAAATACCATACAGTTAGACTCTGTTCTTATCTATTCTGACAATACTTATCTTTTCATGGATATATTTGGATCATTTCCATTTAGTATAGTTATGAATATTTCTGGGAATAAACGAACCATTTTATTACTTGTTTTCTATTTGTTCTGTTTCACAGTTCTTGTTTCTTTTTTCTATCTTTTTTGAGCAGTATTTAAATATGCTTTTGGTTTCATTACCTGTTTTATTTTCTCTGAGTATTCTGGGATTTTCTACCTTTCTTACAATTACTGATTTCCGATTGAATCCCACCTTGGTTGAGGGAGTGCTTTGCCTGTGTGTGTGTATCTTACAATTGTATCTCTTTGTGTGGTACTGTTAGATCTGTGTGCAAGCATGATGCCATATGTAACTTTTCAATTCCCATTTTCAAATATTGCTGCTCCTCAAGCTGAGCATAGGAGCCTCACCGGGATACAAGTGTTTTGCAGGCAGCCTTTCACATGTTACATCTCCTACCAGGAAAGTCCCGTTAGACGGGGTTCTAACTGCCTTCCACCTTCAATCAATCACATTTGAAGTAACTCAGTAGGAGAAACAGCCTGCTATGTACCCAGAAATGCACACTTTCTGTTTCTTTTCCACATTCCCCATGTTCCAGGCTTCCTTCTCTATCATTTTCCTCTGCTTGAAGAAGGTCCTGGGAAATTCTTTCAGGGTGGGTCTGCTGGTAATAAACTCTGTTTCCATTACCTGAGAATGCTCTTACATCATCCATTTCCTGAAGGGACTCCTTGCTAGAATGGAGCTCCAGCTTGATGCTCTTTCCGTTAGCACTTTGTGTATGGTCCAATCCGTTCCAGAACCGGGTTCTCTCACAGAGAGAACTTCCAGTCTTTAGTCTCTGTGAGGGATGTGGCCATGGCTCTCTGGCTGCTTTCAAAATTTCTTTGTTCTGTTTTAGTTTCCAGAACTTTCATGCTGATGTAGCTGAGCACATTGCCTGTTTTATGATGAACTTAGTGACTCTGAAGGTTCATTCATTTTTACCAAATTTTGGGGAATTTTCTAGCCATTGTTCCTTCAGAAGTTTTTCATATATCATGCCTTTCCTTTTCTTTAGACCCCAAGGATAAGAAAGTTAAACTTTATTTTACTACCGTCCCATAAGTCATTGGGCTGTACTAATTCAAAAACAAACAAACAAACCAGCCAGGCAGGGTGGCGCACACCTCTAATCCCAGCACTAGGCAGAGGAAGGCAGAACTCTGTGTTCAAGGCCAGCCTGGTCTACAGAGTGAGTTCAAGGACAGCCAGGGCTTTGGTTCAGAGTGTTTCTCTCCTATTGACACATTCCCAGGTCAAGAGCATGTCCTGCATTGCCTCCACACATATCTTTTGATGAACAGGTCCAGTTTTTCTCAAATGTCGGTCGTTTTATCTCTAGTTCTAAAGATACAGCTGCTCTCTAGCTTCCACCTCCCTGCTGAGGTTTTCTGTCGTTTCACTTATTTCAAGAACTTCCAGGAATTCTGGGGGCAGCACAAATTCAGCAGCTGCCTTCGCCTGTCTGTTGAAGGATTCCGGCATCTGTGTTAGCTCAGCCACGGCATCTTTTCCCTGTGTGCGTTGAGAGCTCCCTGCCTCTTGCATGCTGTGGAGCACTGCTTCAGATGCTGGACATCCTAAACATTATGTTAAGAGCCGCCGGGTCCTGTGGAGAGAGTCGATGCGTTCTTTCAGCAGGTCATCAACCCAGTTGGGTTCTGACCTCGGTTTTCACCCAGCTTTCTGCGGGCTGTGGTCTCTGGGTCATTTCAGCTTTTGATGCCTTGCTGTTCAGATCAGTCCCAGATGCTTAATACTCAGTCCAGCCTGCAGCTTAGGCGGTCGTCCCGCTCCATAGTCTACTTTGAGATCTGTGTGTATTGTTGGAGTGAGATCTGAGTGCATTGTTTGGGGACACATACAGGCATCCATACCTCACGTGGGTGGGTGAGGAGCCCAGAAGTGTATAAGCAGTTTTCTGCTCTCGCTCCTGCTGCCTTTGACCCTTTCAACTGTCCGAACTTAGCCTTTTGCTCATTTAGACAGGAAGCTGGAGCTCTAGCTCCCCTACTTCAGCCATACGCGTTCTGCAACTGTGCCCCCAGCAGGAACCAGAGAGCAGGAGGGCCACAGGCATTTGCCTCTCCCTCATGAGTCTACAGCTCCTCCCTTCCTCAGCGCCACCTCTGTGGCTGTCTGTGGTCCCATAGTCTCAGTCTCGTAGGTATCCCGAGACCAAGTGATGAGTGCAGGCGCCAGAGAGCATGGACGGCCAAGAGGAAAAGAAAAAGGAAATCATTTCCTTTTGGCCTCTCTCAGCTGGAGTCCCAGCACTTCCCCCAGGCTCCCCGTCTCTCCTCATCAATGTCCACTTCCAGCTGGATTGCTGTCAGCTCAGGGCACACAGAGAGAAGAGGGACATGCTCACCACAGGTTTGACGACATATCAGATTCTAGTTTTCTCCCCTAACCAGCCTGTGAGCAGTTACTCCACAGAGTCCTCAGAGGCTGATCTGTCCCCCCTGTCCAGGCTGCATACCTTCTTCATCCAGAGGGAAAGTGAATTAACTGTATTTTCTTGTTTTCTTTGCATTCTCAACACTTTGGCATTTGAGGCCTTCCTAGCTGGAAGAAGGACCACCCCTGTGGTGTTAGCTACTTCCTAGAGCTAGCATACAGCTTACTTGGGAGCAAACACACCTTTCACGTGGAAAGCATGTGATCCCAAGCCCAGCCCAGCCAACTCCCTCATTTGGTTTTGATTCTGGGGACTGATTTTGAGAGCCGGACTCTCGGGTTCAGGCTACCCCAGTTCTACACAGGTTAAAGTATACTCCAGAGCTGCCAGAACATAGATAGGCACAGCGGTCATTTCTTTCTGGGAAAACCACAAGAGTGCCTGTTGCCTGTAAAGAACAGAAGAGGGTGTTGAGTCCCTTGGAACCGGAGTTATCGATAGTTATGACTCACCATGTGGTTGCTGGGAATAGAGCTGAGGTCCTCTGCAAAAGCAGTATGGACTCCTAACTTCTGAGCCACCCCACCAGCACACATTATCACAGGCTCTTCTGCTTCCCTAGCTGGCTCCCTGGGCGTGGCATGGGCCTACTGATACCTACTAGCCTGTTGAGTTTGCCTTACCTGACTAATGAAGCACACTTTGTGCGTGCGTGTGTGTGTGTGTGTGTGTGTGTGTGTGTGTGTGTGTGTGTGTGCGCGCGCATGGGTACACATGCCCCTGTGTGTGTCAACATTGGGTGTCTTTCTTTATGACTTCCTGCCTTATTTCAGAGAGTCTCTCATTGATATTGGGGCTTGCCAATTGGCTAGGTTGGCTGGTCACTGAGCCCCAGGGATCCTCCTGTCTCTAGACACTTGCTACCATATTTGACCTTTTTAGGTGGATGCTGAGGGATCTAAACTCAGGTTCTTGTACTTGCATATCAAGTACTTCCTCACTGAGACATCTCCCCAGACATCAAGTTTTTTAAATATTTACTGATTTTTATTTAATGTGTGTAAAAGTTTAACCTGCATGTACGTGTGTGCACCACATGGGTGCCTGTTGCCTGTAAAGGACAGAACAGGGTGTTGAGTCCCTTAAAACTGGAGTTATAGATAGTTATGACTCACCATGTGGCTGCTGGGAATAGAGCCCAGGTCCTCTGCAATAGGGGTATGGACTCTTAACTTCTGAGCCAGCTCTCCATCCCCTGAAACATATATTTTAATAGCAAGAATTTATCAGCCAGGACTTTTCAAGTTATAGATTAAAGAAGTGGGCCAGAGTCCTCCCAAATTATTGTTCTAGAGTAGCAATGCTCGCGGTGATGTTGTGATGGTATTTGGAGTGACTCCTCAGGGAGACAATTAGGTCATGAGGATGGAGGAGGCCTAATGAGTAGAATCAGAGCCCAGAGACCCAGCTGCCCCTCCCAACCTGTGAGGCTCCAGAAACAAGGCACCGTCTCTGGTTCCTGAAACTGGGTCTTGTCATGCACCTTGATGTTGAACTTCCTAGCAACCAGAACTAACAAATATCTGCTGTTTAGAAACTACCCAATTTAAGGGATTTTTGTTATGTCTCTAGTGAACAAAAACATTTTTCCCAAAGAAGGAATTTGTATTGACTGATTAAGAGGTGATGTTTGTTGGTTTAAGTGTGCTTGTCTGTCCTTACCCAGACCCTCACTCTGTAGCCCAGGCTGGCCAACAACTACAGAGAGCTACCTGCTCAAGTCTCCTGGGTGCCGGGATCATGGGCAGGAGCCACTTTGCATCATGTCTGCCGTGTCAATTGTTGAAACAAGGTCTCATTGCATATCTCTGATTAATCTGTAACTTGCTCTGTAGCCCAGGCTGGCCTCAGACTCACAATCTTCCCTCTATAAATCCCCAAGTGCTGGGATTACAGGTGTGCATTACCACACAGCCAATGCTAAATTATTTTAATGTTGTGGTAGGAATTTCTTGTGTGTTTCCTTGTGAAGTGCCCTTTTCTCAGAGTCTCCCCTGACCACTTCCAGGCTGCTTGTTTTGAGTGGAAGTTAGCGCCATCGTTCCCCACTGTAGAGCCCCAATGGCCGTGACGTCCAATCACCTTCCCTGGTGGTGGCTGCAGTCCTAATCCAGGTGTGAGAGCCACGGCTGACTTTCTGGGAAAGTGTTGGCGGAGACTGTGTTCTTGCTCATGGTCCTAAGGGCAGAGAGCCTAAACAGGAGACTGCACCTTCACCTGGCTTTCCCAGAGCTTGCTCATGGCAGAAGGAATCAGGAAGAAAGCAAGGCTTGCACCTCTCGGCCTATACCATGCTGGTGTGAGCCGGTTCCTTTTTCTGAAGTACTTCAGTTAGACAAACTAGCAAATTCTATTTCACCCGAGCAGACTTCCCCAGTTCTGCCATTTGCAGCCAAAACCACAGAGACACGTTCATGAATGAACCCTTTCTGCTATACTTTATTATGGCCTGAATCTTGAATCGACTGTCTTTAATCAACACCACATGGAGCTTGATGTTAGAGTCATCTGTCTAAGCCCGTTGGAAAGAACTGAACCAGCAAGATGGAGTGTCCCTCTACACTTTTCTTGTTATTTTTGTCAATGGAAACAGTTCAGCCCTATAAGCCACTACGTCTTCCCTAGAAGTGGACAGTGGACAGCAGATAGTGGTTAATGGGGATTTGGTGCTGGCCCTTTGTATCATAGATGATCTCGGGAGCATCAGAAGGGAACTGGGGGAGGCAGATTGGGAGACAAAGCTAAGTTACTGAAAAGATTGTCACAGAGGGTGGGGTCACTGGGTTTCTTCCCTGTGGGAGTCTGAAGGATGATGTAGAATGTGCCTCGGAATCCTCTGTGTGCGGAAGGAAGCCAAGGATATTTATCCTCTAGATCAATAGTTCTCAACCTTCCTAATTCTGTGACCCTTTAATACAGTTCCTCATGTTGTGGTGACCCCCAACCATGAAATTATTTTGTTGCTACATCATAACTGTAATTCTACTGTTATAAATAGTAATGTTTATATATGATATTCCAGATATCTTATGTGTGACTTCCCTAAAGGGGTTGTGACCCACAGGTTGAGAACCACTGCTCTAGAGTCTAGTTCAATTCCTTTCTGGATTCAGAACTGTTGCTGGAGCTCTAACTCCTCCAGCACTTTTTCTTTTCCTGTGTGATGCTGGGAATCAAAGCTGGGACCTCAAGCATGCTGGGAATATCTCAACCACTGAGCCACACTCCCAATTCTCCCACACCCTTCCTGTCCTGCCTGTTTGGAAGCTTCAAGCAATCATGACAAATTGCTAGTATTTACAACAGAGCATGGTAGTCTTG
Source organism: Peromyscus eremicus (assembly GCF_949786415.1). NCBI lineage: Eukaryota > Metazoa > Chordata > Mammalia > Rodentia > Cricetidae > Peromyscus > Peromyscus eremicus. Next base: position 111,709,923 of record NC_081418.1, on the reverse strand, counting down.
GGCTTGAGGGACGCTAAGAGTTCAAGGTCATCTGGACTGGGCATGGACAGGGTCTGCCACAGAACCTATGTGTAGTCTTGCCTTGATTCCCATACTTCTGTGTGTCTCATCCCTTAGTGGGTAGGTGTTATTTGTTTTTTCTCTTTTTGGGGGCCCTCCACCCAGCTCCCAAATAAATCACTCATGGAGGCTTATTCTTAATTATAAATGCCTGGCCTTAGCTTGGCTTGTTTCTTGCCAACTTTTCTTAATTTAAATTAGCCTGCCCACCTTTTACCTCTGGGTTTTTATATCTCTCTATTCCTGTATATACCTTTCTTTGTTTCTTACTTTGTGGCTTGCTGTTAGCTTGGTGGCTGGCCCCTGATATCCTCCTCCTTCTCTTGCTCCTTCTTTTTTCCTCCCAGATTTCCCCTTCTATTAATTCTCTCTGTCTGACAGCCCAACCTATCCTTTCTCCTGCCTTGCTATTGGCTGTTCAGTTCTTTATTAGACCATCAGGTGTTTTAGACAGGTACAATAACACAGCTTCCCAGAGTTAAATAAATGTAGCATAAATAAAAGTAACACAACTTAAAATAATATTCTACAACAGGCAGGCATGTCTTAAAAGATGGGAGTGATGACATAAAGGGCGTTGATTTGTGTCACTACTGTGATGTAACTGGCTGCTCTACACGTGTGGCATAAACTAAATATTTGACTGCACACAGGATTCTGTGCATCACGGCAGGATCCAGGGGGGGTCCCCTTGCCACTCACCTCTAATATGTGGACACATACGAGGATGGTTAGAGGTCACAGTAGCTGCAGTGTACATCGTCTGAAGCTTCACCCACGTGTCTGGCAGCTGCTACTACAGCATGGTGCCTGGATGTACCTGGGTGGGCTGTCCCAGCGAGTGTCCCAGGATGGCACAGCAGAGCTGCATTACCTTGTATTTGTCCCAGTCCCAGAAGCTACATAATGTCCTCTTCACCATTATCACACACCTGACCAAACTCCATGGGAACAAATACAGAACTGGCCTCCAGTGGAAGTCATGTCAAATCACGTGACAAGAAGGGCACACGGGGAGGGAGATATTGAAACAGCTTTGGAAAATACCGTCTTTAGCCCTGAAGTCATACAATTATTTGGGACACCTGGTTTTTATTGTCTTCCTTGGTCCACTTTGTTTTTTATCAGATATTACATTAAATTACTTAAGCGACCTAAGTTCGGAAGTCTCATGAAGAGATGAAGAGAGAGATTTATTTACTACTTGCTGGATTTATCAGCCCCTCCCGTTAACCACAGTTTTCTTCCTCGGACCATGCTTTGAGAATCAGAGCCACAGATCCTGGGCAAGATATGGGTATGGGGGTGGGGTGTCAGAATTAGCGGAGTGGATTCTCTCTAGAGGTCAAGGATGAGCAAAGCGTTCCTTAATGCTTATTTGATATTAAAGTTGATTTTTAACGCATATGCATATACACATGCTGAGTCCGTTCTTTCTTCCTCAGATCTAACTCTCCTGAGTGCTGAAGAACCTTGGATATAGTGAATGGTGGTGCCACTTCTCTAGAAAACATTGTAATTTAGGCTCCTTTTTGAGTAATGTGCTAAGGCCAGAGTTCATGCAAAATATCTCTTTTGTCCATTATCATTATCTAGTTTTTTTTAAGTTGAAACTAATAGCTTTGCATAGTTCTTTTTCTTTCTTTCTTTCTCTCTTTCTTTCTCTCTTTCTTTCTTTCTTTTTAATTTGGGTTTTTTTGTTTTTTTTTTTTGAGACAGAGTCTCAAACTGTAACCCAGGCTGGCCTAGAACTCACTATGTAGATCAGCCTAGCTTTAAACTAGAGGCAGTCCTCCTGCCTCAGAATCCTGAGTCCTGGGATTGCAATTGTGAGCCATTATGTACAGCAGTTGTTGGCATCTTTTAAAGCCATATTTTAAAATCTTCAAAACAAGATCAGCAAAATGGCTGTGTAGGTAAAGGAGCTTGTACCAAGCCTGACCACCTGAGTTTGACCACCCCCCCCCCCCAGTTACCAAAGGAAAGAACTGAGTTGTCCTCTGACTGCCTCACACAAGCAATGACACCTTTTCCTCTCCCCAGTCCACTTAAATAGATAAGTAAATAACATTTGGAAAATATCCTTCAAATTAGAAGTCTGCAATAAGGATGCACAGGCCTTGTAACATTTTGATACTTAGATAGGGGAGGTGGCTAGGTGGAAGTGCTGAACTGTAATCTGGCAGCCTTTAGTTTGAGTCTCAAAAGTGCTACTTAATGTCCTATGGTATTAGGGTAAGTTAAGTCAGCATCGTGGATGCTTGGTCTCCTAGTCTGTGAAGTAGGGACACCATTATATACCTTTTAGTTCGGCAACATTAGCTAAAACGATGAAAACATCTTCTTAAGAATGGAAAGGTTCTAAGAGAAATTCAAGTGTATTCTTGTGTCCTGTGGTAGAGCTGTGTCCAGAAAACTCATGCTCAGGTTTGTGCACTCCTTTCTGGCCTCTAAGAGCAGAGGACACACAGTTGGTCAGTTGGATCTGCTGGCCTGTTAGATCGATGTGTGGGGGTCAGAATCATGCCTGGGAAGGATATTGTTTCTATCAACCCTTGTATAGTGGTCCTTCCTCCAGAAAGTTTCCCCTCCACTTCTTTTCCTAGAGACTGAAAACTTTAGACACCTCCAAACGGTTTCTCAGAGACATGTAGTAATGGAAGAGAGCGCAGAGCCTCACAGAGAAGTATAGCTCTGAATTACAGTGTCCAGGCCAGGGCCTGCTAGCGCCCTTTCTGGTGATTTCATTTACAGCCATGCCTGTGGTGTAGCCCCTGGTCTGTGACAGTGGAGAGAAGGGACAGAGCCAATGTCTGTCCTGCTTTGTAAATCAGATGTGGTCATCCCCCCACCTCCCCACCATGCTGCAGCCCCACTGAGATGGACTGGAAATGGCAAGAGTCACAGTATGGCCTGGTTCTTGTCTTCTTCTCCTCCTTTATTTCTGAAGCTGGAGAGCCAGAAAACCACAGGGAAGTTACTGAAACCGCCAACCGAAGAACTGCCCGTTTCATTTGGTCCCAGTATCGTGCTTTTTATTTTAAAAATCTTAATTACCATATTGATGACATCCACCCTTCAAATGAAAGCCCCCTCCTCGTTATCTCGGCTTGCCCTTACTATTGTCTGAGCTGAAATGGATTTCATGACAACTCTGGAAAGCCGGAGTTGGCTAAATTTAGCTTTAATTAGGCATCATCTTAGCCCATGATTATTTCCTCATTTCATTCGGATTCTACCAACTGGAATGCTGAGTGAGGGTTTGGCAGGGTTTTTTTTTTCTGCAGTATCCACAGAATGCTCCGCCACATTTCTTGCAAGTGTGGTGATTGTTTTGAGCCACAAATGCTTTCTGCAGATAAAGCTGTAATCCCCCTTTTATAACTCAGAGTTTATTAGAGGGAAGTTCTGGTTCACAGCTGGCAGCTGCCGAGAGGAGAGTCCCCAACAACACTTCAGGGTGTCTCCATCCTTACCCACACTCTGGGGACCTCGGTGAGGACTGGCTCTTGGCTATTCTATATATGGTGGATAGAGGGATTTCTACCTGTATCCAAGTAAAGATGTGGAAATCAGGAGTCTGTAGACCAAACCTGATCCCACACATGTGCAGAGGGAACCAGGTGTCCTGGCTGAGGGGCAGGTACCAGATTCAAGCCTTAATGTGACCACTTAGCAGCCCTTTGATTTTTCAGGAGTTTCTTCTCATGCTTTGGTCTCCTCATCTGTAAGACAGATACGGAGGACCGTTTCCCAGTGTGGTTGCAAGCACCAAGTTAACATATATAAAATCATTTGGACCAGTGCCTGGTCTAACATGCAGCATATGGGGGCTTGTTGTTGTTGCTGCTGCTGCTGCTGTTTCTACAGCCTTCTGGAAGGCAGCATCTAAGAGTCATAGTCAAAAGGACCAAGCCATGGAGAGTGCAGCGGAAGAGCACTTACATAGCATGTATAAGGCTCTGGGTTCTATCCCCAACACTGTAAACAAATAAACAACAACAGAGGAGGTAGCCCACAGGCTCACTCACAATTAAAAGCAAGCAACCCCAAAAGACCCAGTTTGAACTTAATTCACACTTGGATCTCCAGTGATGAGCCTGCCTGGTCACTCCCTCTTTTGGATAGAAGATATGTGGCGTATCCAACTGGGAAGAACATATATACTACAATTGATCTTAGCGAGACGTGATGAATGTTCTTTAAGGGCCATTTGACCCGGACTCAGGTCAGCTCAATGGAAGCACTCCAGCGATGCCCATAAAGGAACGTGTCTACTGGGGAGAGAGACAGGTGGCAGCCAAGTCAAGAGTCGTCTGTGGGGCTATGGCAACTGCTCTCTCGGCCACACTGAGGCTTAGGAAACCCAGAGAGGATGGGAGATCACCAGAATCTAGGGCCAGCTGGTGGAAGCCAGAGTCACAGTGGGCCTGATGAGCAGAAGCTGGGCCGATGTTCAGAGGGGCATCAAAGGGGACACAGCAATTTAGTGTCCATGACACTCCCGAATTCCAACTGGATTCTCAGGTCCTGTTCTCCAGTCTTCCACTGGTACTTTTGACTGGTGGAGTCTCACTGGGACCCAGAAGGTGGAGACATCAGGATGACGTAGGACAGAAACCCGACAGCAAACAGGAAAATGATTGGTGGAACTGTCATCCAAACTACCCTTTCTAAGCATTCTACGGAAGCTGGACTTGACCTTAGGTCGCAGTGACAGGCATGTGACCCCAGCCTCTGCTGACTGTAGTTCTGGCTTCCACAGTGAGAAGGGGACCCACCTTGGCCTAAAGAGCTGGGATGGAGGAGAATTCTTCCTGCATGGGGAGCCAGGTTTAGAGATTCTGAACATTCTCATGACTGACTTGCTCCCAGGAGCAAAGAGTGGTTTAGGATGAAGCCACTAAGAGGCCACTGTAATAAAAACTGGTGAACATTGACTGTGAGGGGCCCCATCATGGGGTTGAGTGCATTAGAATGAGCCGGAAGTCCAGGCATAAGAAGGTAGATCCCATCTGGGGACTGGACTAGCACCATTTATGGTCATCACCTGCGAGCAGAACAGCCACACACATTTAAAAACAGATATATAATACTCAGATGTGAGATGTTGATATAATTATAATTGATTTATGTATAGATAAAGTTCATTAGCATAACATCTGAAGCTTTAGAAAGATTCCTAAGGAAAATTCTTATGGATGAGAGTAGGTAAGAATTCCCAATGCTGGTATATCAAGTGCCACAGGACAGCAGAGAAACAATGATTGTAGGATTTGTAACAAGTTTACTGTGGCAAAATCCTTAGGGAACATAAAAATTTATTATTATTATTATTATTAGTTTATTAAAATTTTTTTGCCAAACAAGTTCCAAAGGTGATGTATTACATGCAGTACCTACAGAGGCCAGAAGAGGGCATCAGATCCTCTGGAATTGGATTCACAGACGTTTGATTCTGAGGGGCCGTGTGGGTGCTGGGAGTTGAACCTGGGTCCTCTAGAAAAGAACCATGCTCTTAACTGCTGGGCCATCTCTCCAGCCCCTACTATTATTTATCTTAATGCTTAGGAAGACCATGATCCATGAGATAAGTATTATTTTTATGTTTTTAGTGGGGAAAGGGGTGCTGAGATGTATGTATTGGCTCACCCATCATTTGATCCTTGACCTCACACTTCTAACCGCTATGACGGGATGTGTCTGTCTGCCCTGAGTAGTCTTGTGTGTCTTTTCAGTCTCAGCTTACCCCATCTGTAAACAGCTCTGGACTCCTCCTCTGCCCCTGTCTCTTCTCCCTGTCTGTCTATCAGTATGTCCAGCTAGAGTTACTCACCTACTTACACATTTTAAATTTATTCTACATTTTTACATTTTTTTATTGTTGGAGGGGAGTGTAGGAAGGGTGTTTGTGTGGATACACATATGCCACAGCAGAAGTAGTTTCCATTATGTGGGGTCTAGGGATGGAACTCAGGGTGCCAGGTGTATTAGTCAGGGTTCTCTAGAGTAGCCGGACTTACAAAATGGATCTCTCTTCATATAGGTAAGTAGGTAGGTAAGTAGGTACGTACATACATACATACATACATACATACATACATACGAATCTATATATACATATACATGCAGGCACATGTGCGTGTGTTCGTGTGTGTGTGTGTGTGTGTGTGTGTGTGTGTGTGTGTGTGTAAAAGGGATTTATTAGAATGACTTATAGGCTATGATACAATAAAACATATAAGTAATAATTTTTATCTCATGGGCCATGGTCCTCCTAAACATAATCCAACAATGGTGGGTTATGAACGAAAAGTCTAAGAATCCAGAAGTTGCTCAGTCCACAAGCCTGGATGTCTCAGCTGGTCTTCAGTGGACACTGGGATCCTGAAGAAGTAGGCTCCTAACACCAGTGAAGGAATGGATTTGCCAGCAAGGTGAGAGCAGGCAGGCAAAGAGCAAGAGCTTCCTTCTTCCACGTCCTCACACAGACTTCCCGCAGAAAGAAGGTGTGGCCCAGATTAACGGTGTGGCTTCCCACCTCAAAGGTCTGGACTAGACATGGATTCACCTACTTCAAGCCAGGCAGAAAAACCTCTCACAGGTCTGCCTGCCCTCCATTTCTGGGTTGTAGTTCACTCCAGACATAGTCAAGTTTACAACCAAGAACGGCCGTCACACCAGGCTTGGCAGCAAGTGCCTTTATCTGCCGAGGGATCGTCCAGGCCCCATTGCCTAGCTTCAGATCTCGGACTATAGCGGTATGGCTGGCGTCGGCCACAGGCCGCATGCTGTTCTCACTGTCCGGCACATGACGAATCCCCAGCGGCCTTCTGATGAGGAATGAAAGGATGGCTGTTGAAGCTCAGGTGTTGGATCAGAAGCATCCTGCCTTTGGTTCCAAGTTAACCACAAAATCAGACACGTGACCCTTTACACAGGCTTGGGGGAGCCTGGAGTCTGAGGCACAGGTGAAATCAGACATAGCTTGGTCAGGCCCCAGTGTCGGAGGAAAGGAGAGGCTGGGCAGGAAATGTTCTCTCCACCCAGAACCAAGTGTAGCCAATCCAAGGTGGCCGCAGGGGAATTTCCACAAGCCTCCTAAGATGGGGCTGGTTAGGATTCCAGAGAAAGAAATACTGAATGCTGGGGGAATCCGTCGGAAGGATTTACTGAGAGTTGGAGTGGGCTGCAGGACTCCTGTGAGCAGAGGCAGAGACCGAGGCACGGCTCTCCACTGTGGCGGCAGCAGCCTCCAGAGTCCCTTGTCCACTTAGAGACCTCCATTTGGGCAAAAACACAATTTTGGACTTTGACCATGAAACAAATCTCAAGATGAGCCAGCATGAGGCAGAGCTAAAGACTCATGAAGAGAGATAAGGTGGTGCTCAGCTGTGGTGGCGCATGCCTTTAAACCCAGAACTTGGGAGGCAGAGGCAGGTAAATCACTAAGTTCAAGGCCAGCCTGGTCCAGGACAGCCAGGGCTACACAGAGAAACCTTGTCTTGAAAAACAGAGAGAGCGAGAGAGCGAGAGCGAGAGCGAGAGCGAGAGCGAGAGCGAGAGCGAGAGCGAGAGAGAGAGAGAGAGAGAGAGAGAGAGAGAATGGATTTTAAGCATGAGGGTTAAGGGGGAAAGTGCTCAGGAAAGATAAGACATGCCCAAGGATGCATATGGGGTTCTGAAGGGAAAATCACCCTGAAGTGCTTTGATCATAGACACATATAGGGTTTGGGTGACTCTCAAGTTACATTGCTTAAGCGTCTAACTTAAAAAGTTTAAAGTTGAAAGAATTTTCTTTGTAAACAAAGTTGCAAGGTGGATTTATGAGAGGTGTCATTCAGGGTTAGGCAGAGAGGGTAGTGCTGGAATTCACAATTATAGATCATTTGGGCTTTGAGGACACAGTTCACTTATTGTCTTTGACATATTTGATTGAGAAGACTTTAGGAAAACATGTTGTATCTCGGCGGGCAGTTCTGGCTTTGTCTGTGATACCTAAGGTTTCCTGATTCCATGGGCAGAGAAGGGGAGCCACGTCCCAGGAGGAAGGGCAGCTTTCCCCCAGTTTCCTTCCAATGTTTCTGTCTCCCCATCCTGTGTTTTCTAGCCACTCATTCCCATAGCACACAGCTAGAGAAAGATGCTCTACAAGTGTACGTCCATAGCAAGGGACCAAGGGATATGGCTTGTATGAAGGCTTAAGGGATTCAGCTCAGGGCCAGGACCTTTATCATGTCCAGGAACATCCACAGCCTGGGCTCAAGTTCAGCCTCTTGGCAAAACCTCTGCAGCTGACCAACAGGGAAGTCATGCCATGGTTTGGTTGTGGATCAGACTGCAGAAGGAAGATGGGCGGAGAATAGGGGCCCTGGAGCTAGAGACCCTTGCCACATTTGATCACGTTTCACGTCTGCCCTTCCTTCAGTTGCTGGCTTTTCCTGAAGGCTGTGAGCTGAGGAGAGCAGAGTTTTTCTTTCAGCCCTGTCTCTCAGTCCTGGGCCTGTTCATCCTTCTGGGATACTGGTTATCTGGGCACTGATGGAAGGTTCGCTCTGAGGCTGGGCTTTATCACTGTCAGGCTGGAGAAACCTGGTGATAAATCTGAAGTGGCTGCCTGCTCTACGTGGCTCAACTCCAAGCTGCTCAAGAGCACAGCGTAGTGATGATCCACAGTGACATGCTCTTGTCCCATTTTTAATAATGTTTCATCTACCAGGCAGTGGTTAGCTCTCCTCATCGCTCAGAACACGGGATCTGGCTCAGATGTGGTGGTCTGGTTTCATATTCTTTCCTTCATTCATGTCAGCATGTACCTGCGTGTTCACACTCATGCAGTGACCAGCAGCATAGTCATATCACGTGTCTTTGTGTACCGACAGGATCACACATACAAAGTTTCAGAACACTTTCGGAAAATAACTACTAAATGCCTATCACATGCAGGAAGTCTCATGCTCTGTTCGTAGCTGCTAGGGTTGAGTAGGAGATAGAAACAAAAAAGCAAATTCCATTGTTCAGAAACTGGGTTGAGACATAAAGGCTCCTATGGGGTGCAAGTGTGTCCACCCTTAAGTATAGAGATTAGAGACTATGGAGACTAGACTACCTGTCTCCCCTAAAAGCTACTGTTTCCGGGTTGGTGAGATGGTTCCACAAGCAAAGGCACTTGCTGCCAAGCCCGACAATCTGAGTTCAATCCCCAGAACCTACACATGGTAGAAGGAGAAAACATCTCTCTCAAGTTGTCCTCTGACCTCCACTGTCACCACAGGGCACGGATCCCCCTGCTTACACCCACACCCACACACGAGATAATGCAATGATTTCTTTTTAAGCTACTGTTTCCAAGGCACCCACTACAGGACAGGCATGTGCTGAATAGTTTGTCCTCGCGGTGGGAGAGAGTCGGTGAGGCTGCTAGGGATTGGCATGGGAAAGCTGCTTGCCCAGGACCACGCAGCTGGTAAACAGCAGAGTGAGGAATTGTGTGCCCACCTGTGAGATGCCTGGCACTTCCCTCACGGCCTATGGCCTTCCAAATAAGGAAGAGCTGAGGGGTAGGTGGTGACCCTAGGAGTTCAAACAAAATACCAAAGAGTGTCTGTTGACCACTTCCAGAAGGTGGGTAAGCCAGCTGTGAGCTCAGTGGCTTCCACTCCACCTCGGGTGAAAGTGGCAATTTCAGGGGCTAGAAAGATGGCTCAGCAGTTAGGAACATTTGCTGTTCTTCCGGAGGTCCTAAGTTTAGTTCCTGACTCACAACAACCTGTAACTCCTCCAAAGGAAACCAAGACCTCTGCAGGCACCCACATACATGTAACATACAATCACACACACACACACACACACACACACACACACACACACAACCAAAAATAAAATAAATCTAAGTGGCAAATTCAGTGGATCAAAGGTGGTTATGGACCTCGTATGACATCATCAGGTAGCTGAGGTAGCTTCCTGTTTTCCCAAGATGGGGTGAGCCTGACATCCCCTGCCTATGGGGTATTCCCATGTCTCCTTTGCCAGCTCCCAGCGTCTGTCCTGCTGGTCCTCCATACACAGCAGGGCTCTGGGGAACAGCAGAGGTTACCACCCCCTCTGTAAAGACACTTACCTTTTACTTTCTTTCACGTATATGAGCATTTTGCCTGTGTGTGCGTGTACAGTCTAGAGGTCCAGGCCAGTTGTCTTCCTCTACCATTCTCCACCTTATTTTTTGAGGGGGAGGGTCTCTCATTGAATCTAGAGCTCACTGACTTGTCTAGACTGGCTGGCCAGTGAGTCTTGGGGATCTGCCCAGCTCTATATCCCCAGTATTGGGTAACAAGTATATGTACCATGCCCAGATTTAATGTGAATGCTGGGGATCCAGCTCAGGTGCTCATTCTTATACAGCAAGCTCTTTACCCATGAGCCACCACTGCACTGTGTGGTTTGTCCAGCCTGCTTACCCTACCCAAGCCCATGATTCTGTGTTTGTGAAACAGATGAGACAACCCAACCTCTCTTTTAGTACCATCATTATTAATTTCCCAGAAGCAGGCTGGCTGTAAACTTAAGAGAATTATCATTACACATTATGTGCAATGTAATTGTGCTTTTGAAAAGAATACCTTCCCCCAGAGATGCTCCAATTAGATGCTGATGGAATGGAGAATTTTCATTATTTTTCTTTTTTTGAGATCAAAGATGTAGAAATGCATCCGTGCCTGTTAATGGTGTGATCGTTAGAAAGGTGCTGGAGAACAGGGTAAAAATGAGCCTGTAATGACCGTATCACTTTGGTGGAGCTTACTTATTATTGAACATACTTCAGAAAAATGGCTAGTGATTTAACTCAATTTATAACGCTTTAATGAAATGACATCCATGAAATATAAAGGTTGCATGTGGAGAAGCATGAGGCTCGTGTTGACCTTGGGAAGGAATTCCATCACTGTGGGAGTGAGACACTGAGAACAGAAATTCCTCTCAACAAATGTTAGAGTTATAGAAAATCTGGTCTGCATCATCACATTAGGCCTGGTTTTCAGCACCTCTGCTAACAGTTGTAGTTAGCATTTTTCTTAATAACTTATTTTAGTTTTATTTTATGTGCATTGGTGTGAGGGTGTCAGATTCCCTGGAACTGGAATTACAGACAGTTGTGAGCTGCCATGTAGGTGCTGGGAATTGAACCCGGGTCCTCTGGAAGAGCAGTTCGTGCTCTTAACCGCTGAGCCATCTCTCCAGCCCCACAGCTGTCAGTTTTCTAAGGAAATCAGCAGGAGTTCTACAGAGGGAAACTGGGCACGTCGTAACGAATCTGGTGTAAAGCTGGGAGCAGCTGGGCACAGCTTCCAACCGCGTGAACCGCCAAGGAAGTGAGCTGCAGAACACACCAACTGAGCACAGGGCTACAGGTCATTTTCTAGCTCCTATTGACTGGGCACTTATACATTTAACTATTTTTAAATTGCAAAAAAATCTTTAAGTGACTTGGAGGGTGGATTCGGGACTCAAAACACCCTGGTTACACAGTCTTGGGTCTACCACATGCCAGTCATGTGATCAACATACTTAGATTTTGAGACAAGGTCTCACTGTGTGGCCCCGGCTGGCCTTGAACTCACAGAGATCCACCTGCCTCTACCTTTGAGTTCTGGAATTAAAAGCGTGTGCCACCAAGCTCTGCCTCAATTCCCTTTTAGGCTCTATCAGATGCGAGTAAGAATGCTTATCGCAAGGCTTGAAATGAGGACTTATTAAAAATAATGTGGAAAGTGCTAGCAACATTTTTAAGTTTTTGTCATTATCTTTCTTTGGTATTGTTATATTTGTGCCTGAAAATGACAGAAATTCAACTCAGATTTATTTTCTAAAGTAAGAATGATGGCTAGGGACACAGCTCAGTTAGAAAATGCTTGCCCTGTAAATATGAAGGCCTGAACTAAATCCTCAGAAGCTATGTTTTAAAAGCTGGACATAGCAGTGCACTTGCATTTCCTACACCGGGGAGGCAGAGACAGGGATCCTTGAGCATCACGGGCTGGTCGGCCTAGCCTACCTGGCAAGTTCCATAAGAAGACCCAGTCTCCCAAAACAAAACAAAACAAAAAACCCAAACAAGATAGACAGCACCTCTGAGAAATGACAGCCAAGGTGGGCCTCTGGCCTCTGCATTCACACCTACTCTTGCACACATATGAACATTCACAGGCACATACACACATGAAACAATCATGAGATGCATTGGTGATATAGGTATAGTGATATAGAACACAAGAAGATTCTCCTCCACTTGCTCCAGTCTCCACTGGGGGAGAGCAGCTTCTGCTCAGATCAGTTCTTGGCTTTCACTCCCTCAGCTCCTCAGCCAAAGTCCCTGGGAGCGTCAGAGTGTCAGACCGGTACTAGTGCTGGTCCCTGAGATGCAACCAAGACCAGGTGCTGAGCTGCTCTAGGAAAGCTGCCCTGAGCCGCCCTTCCTTCCCGTGAGCTTGGGACTGAGTGAGGGGAATAACAGTGCCTCGGTTTCTGATCTCTCCGCAGCACACAGAGCATTGTGTATAAATACAGACAGAAGTCACACCTGGCGTCAGCCTCACCAGTGAAGCGGGGGGGGGGGGGGGGGGGGGCTGAGTGCCCCTCACTCACCCCCAAACCCAGCACAGCAGAACTGCCGTGAACTCGCTGGTGGTGCAACAGGAAGCGTGGGAGAGTTCCGAAATCTATTCCGAGCTGAAAATCACCCATGTGGCCAAACAGAAGGTTGCCTCATGCATGAGAACTGTGGTGAGCTGATTTCAGACCAGAGGTAAAGCCAGCAGCCTGAAAAAGAGAGTCCCTGGGGGCTCCAAATGACACTCTTACAAATCACTGACCTGTAAGAACCACAGGACCCCACTGTCCCTGTTTAAAGGGTCTAGGACTCCTTACTGGCCAACTTCAGGTGCAGGTCACAGAAAGATTCAAAGAGAACCTAAGATACCTTGTTCCACCAGAAAGCAAGGACATCTTCCACGGTTAAGAAAATTGTGTCAAAATGACAGAGGAGGCAGATAATGTGCCACACTGGCCAAAGTTGGAGAATTGTGAGTGGGTTGAAGTTGAAGATTCCAAATCAGAAAAAAAAGGCAAAATGACTCCTACTTTCAGATAATCTCTCTCTCTCTCTCTCTCTCTCTCTCTCTCTCTCTCTCTCTCTCTCTCTCTCACACACACACACACACACACACACACACACACACACACAGACACACACTTACATGTATGTGTGTATGCATGTGAACTCTGCTAATAAAAGCCAATTAGAATTCAGTGCGGTGAAGGTGCAGGATGCAGAAATCGATGTACAAAAATCAGTGTGCTCCTTCACACCCAGTGTCTGACAAGGAAGTTAGGGGAGCCATCTGATTTACAAGAACACCAGAAAGAATAGAGCACCTAGGAACAAATCTCACTGAGAGGGTGGAAGACTTGGATACTGGGAACTAGGAAACACCGATGAGAGAAACTGAGATGCAAGCAGATGGAAAGAGACGGCCTGCTCATGGTGGGAAGACCTGGAGTGTTCAAATAGCTGTGCACCCCAAACTGTCTATAGAGCCGTGCATGTGCCTTATCAAGATCCCAATGGCATGCTTCTAAGAAATAGGGAAAACTCTATAATTCTTACAGAATCACAAATAGGCCTGGGCCTATAGCTCAGAGGTAAACTATTTGTCTTACATGCATGATGCCCATAAATAAATAAGTACATAAGTAAGATGACTAACAATAGCAACAAAAATCCACAAATATCCAAATCAGTCCTGAAAAAGAACAAAACTAGAAGCGCCATACTTGGTCATTTCAAAGTATGCTACAAAGCTAGAGAAAACAAAACAGCATGGCCCTGTGTGTGGGATGACTCATCCCTAACAGGCTAGAGGGCCAGCAGGCCCAAACAAGTAAAAAGATGCTTTCTGAGAGCCAACCTGGGTCTGCCTAAGGGCCTTAGCAACAGCAGCTGAGACATGATCTGGAGATGACCTGGACCAATGAGAGGCAGCCATGCCTCACTTTCTAGATTTGCTGTTTCCCTGGAGTGCCATGGAGCTGATCCCTAATCTCAGTCTGCAGCACACTTCAAGTCACAGCTCCAGGGCTGACAGGTCCAGGAGACCCATTCTCCTCTAAAGTATACCCCAGGTGAGTTTGCATTCTCAACTGCACTGTCCAGTGTGGGAAGTACTAGCAGCCCGGGACTTCTCCAGTTTAAAGTGAAATCAATTCAAATGGAAAATTCACTCCCCGAGTTACAGTAGCCAGATTTCAAGTGCTTAGTAAACACACACAGCTAGTAACTACCATTTGGACACTGCAAATATGGACTATTTTCTTTACTGTAGAAAGCCTTATCAAACACGGGAGCTAGAGAAGGAGACCGTTTCTCCATTCCTTAAATCTGGACTCAGCCATGGAGACTCTCATTGGCCAGTAGAATGCTTGCAAGCATCAAGCAAACAGGCTTGAAAAATGCTTGTGCACTGAGCCTCTCACTTTGATATTCAGAGCCTAAGACTGCCACATGGAGCTCGGGCTGTCTCTACCTTTCTGTGACCTTACAAGGTGTTCTCCGTCAGGTTTCTCATAGCCCCTTGTAAGGTCACAGAAAGGTAGAGACAGCCTGAGTAATTTCAACTGCCAGGTGTGAAATGGTGCCATCTAAGACCCACCAGCTCCTGCGGAGACACCAAGAGATGAGTACTGATGTCAGCCCGGATATTTTGGGGTTTGTTACCTGGTAACATTGTGAGTCTGGAATGGTTTTGTATAGTGTTAGTCTGGGCCAAGAGTTACTGTCTTACCCTCTGTCACTCACCTTATATTCAAATTAATAATTTCATTACATTTTACAAAAATTAAGCGGTCAACTTTCATCATTTCTTCTGTGCTTCGTAACTGACATTCTTTTGTAAAGTACAGATACTCTTCAAATGGGCCAGCTGGTTGCTCTAGCGTACAGTTGTTCCCCTGGAAAGGCAGGATATACTTAATTTTTATCCTTTACTTAATAATTAAAAATAAGGAATTCTTTAATGGCTATCTTGTCGTGGTTTTTCAGGTTTTATCTTTTTTGAGTACCCTCACGAAGTTATTAATTTTATACATTTGGCTGACAAGACGGCTCTGTGGGTAAAAGTGTTTTCAACCCCCAGGATCCACAGCAAAGAGAGAGAACTGACTCTTGAAAGTTGTCTTTGGCCCTCCACACGAGTGCTGTGGCCTACGCACACCCTACCCCCTGACAAGAATAAATCGAGACTTTTTACACATAAAATATTGTCCTTATAAATACATTATTTTAAGTAAATGTATTATTTGTGCCTGCATGTATGTCTGTGCACTGTGTATACGCCTGATGCACAGAGGCCAGAAGAGGGCATCAGATGCCCTAGAACAGATGGTTGTGAACACCGTGTGGGTGCTGGGGATTGAACCCAGGTCCTCCGGAAGAACAGTCAGTGCTCTTCCCTGCTGAGTCATCTCTCCAACCCTATCCCTTTTAAATCTTATTATGAAAATATGACTTGAGATTATCCTCAACAGTTGTTTATGTGTATCACTGTTGGTTACAGCCACAAAGCCCTACAGATCTCCAGAGCTTATTCAACTTGCTTGGGAGGAACCTGAGACTTCTAATTATTAACTCCCTATTAGCTTCCCCTAGCTCCTGGTGACAAACATTCTACTCTATGAATTTTTCTATTTCATATACTTCCTGCAAATGGACGTAGGCAGTATTTGAATGTTTGTAACTGATGTGTTTCACTTGGCATGTTCCCAAGCTTTTTCAATGTCGTCACATAGAATTCTTTCTTTTCAAGTCTGACTAACAGTCCATATAATATAGGAATATTTTGTGTATAAATATCACATTTCTTTGTCTCATCATCTACCCGTGGACATTTAGACAGTTTCTACACCTTGGCTACAGTGAACACTACTGCAATAAACACAAGAGAGTTCATCTCTCTCTGGGATCCCGTTTTCAATTCTTTTGGATAAGCACTGGAAAAGAGTTGCTGGATCCTGGTTACCACGTGAGCTATTCCATGCTAGAACCTCCATACTGTTCTCCACAACTGCACTGCCTTGCATGTCCCCTGACAGTGCGCAAGGATTCTAACTTCCCTGCATCTTTCCAGCTTTTGCTTTTTGAGAACCAGCCTGACAGGGTGCAAGATGCTATCTCATTGAAGTTTTCATTTATATTTTCTCAGAGATCAAGGCCCTTGAGCACTAACTCATGCACCTGCTGGCCATGCCAAGTCCTTTGGAGAACTGTCTGCTTAAGTCCTGCAGAGTTTGGGAGTTCCTTGAACATTTTGGGGGTTATGACCCCTTCTTAGACACAGGGCTGGCTGATATTTCCTTGCCTGTTCTGTAGACTAATTATTTTCTATACTGTCTCCTTTTCGGTTTGGTTTTGTCTGCTACCATCGCATTTGCTTTCCTTCCCATGGGCTGTGCCTTCATGCCACGAAATCCTGACCAAAAAACAATGCCATGAAGATTTCACCCATGTTCGCCGTTGGGAATTTTGTGATTTCTGATTTTCACGTACACCTTTAGTCCATTTTAAGTTCCTTTTGTGTGTGGTGTGAAGGAGGGGCCCAATTTCCTGGTTTAACATGAGAGCATCTGTGATGATTACTGATGAGAGCGTTGGTGATTATTGTCAGCCTGATAGACTCTGGAACCACCTGGAAGATGGACCTCCAGACATACACGGGATGGATTTTCTTGATATCATGAATCGAGGTGGGAAGACTTGGCCATTCTGGGTGGCACCATTCACAGGATGTGATCCTGGACTGTGTAAATGGAGAAGGGAGCTGGGCAGCGGCCTGCGTTCATCCCCCAGTCTCTGCTTCTGAACTGTGGATGCCATGTGACTGTTTCAAGCGCCTGTCACTTTGATGTCCCCACCGTGATGGCCAGCACTCCTTACTTGTGAGCCAGAATAGACTCTTTCTTAAGTTGTTTTTGTTAGAGTGTTGCATGAATCCTAAATGGCCTTATAATAAAAACCGGGAGCCAGATATCAGGGTGAAAGCTGAAAGTTCAGAGAAACAGAGCAGCCACAGCTACCACCTCTTACCTCACCAACTCCTCAGCCTGACAGAGCCAGAGTTCCCGTCTCCTTTCGCCTTATATGCCTTTCTCTGCCCAACCATATCACTTCCTGTCTCAACCTTCCTAGTGCTGGAACTAAAGGTGTGTGCCACCACTGCCTGACCTCTGTGGCTAACTCTGTGGCCGGCTCTTTCCTCTGATCTTCAGGCAAGCTTTATTTCTTAGATTACAAATGTATCACCATATTAGAGTATTTTTGTTTTGTTTTGTTTTGTTTTGTTTCGAGACAGGGTTTCTCTGTGTAGCCCTGGCTGTGTTGGAACTTTGTAGACCAGGATGGCCTTGAACTCATAAAGGTCCACCTGCCTCTGCCTCCGAAGTGCTGTAATTAGAGGTATGTGCCACCATGCCTGGCTTGTTAGAGTATTTTATCACAGTAACTGGAAAAGAAATGGTACCCAGAACCACTCACTGAAAAACAGCTCTTTCTCAGCTGAGTGCTTGGGTCCCTCACTGACAGTCACCATCACTCAGGGGTTTGTTTCCAGAGTCTCTGTTCTGTTCTATTGGTCTACAGGTATTTCTTGATGCCAGTGTGTGGTGGTTTGAAAGTAATTGTCCTCCATAGGCTCACATTTTTGAGCACTTGGTCCCCAGTTGGTGACATTACTTGGGAGAGGATTTAGGAGGTGTGACCTTGTGAAAGTAGTATGTCACTGGGGCAGGCTTTGGAAGTTTAAAGAGTCACTCCATTCCCAGTCGTCCTCTCTGCTTTGTGCAGTCCAGGGTTTGAGCTCTCGGCTTCTGCTGCAGCCATCATCCCTGCCACCTGTGGCCATGCCGTCCCCGACAACATGAGCGCTAACGCTCTGCCGCTGAAAACTCAAATAACTCTTTCTTCCATGAGTTGCCTTGGCCATGGTGTTTTGTCACAACAACAGAGAAGTAACTAATACACAGCTGTAGTAGGGTCCTGTGCTCTTGTTCCCTTTGGGGGAGAGGGCCAAGTAGGCGTAGAGTCAAACCACATGAAGACTAGAGTTCAATCCCCAGCACTCTCATAAAATAAAAACAGGTGTAGCAGTGGGGAGGGAGAGACGGGAGGATGCCAAGGTTCACTGATCAGACAGTCTAGACTAGCGGTTCCCAACCTTCCTAATGCTGTGACCCTTTAATATAGTTCCTCATGTCATGGTGACCCCAAACCATAACATTATTTTCATTGCCATTTTATAACTGTAATTTTGTTGCAATTATGAATTGTAATGTAAATATTTGTTTTCTGGTGGTCTTAGGTGACCCCTGTGAAAGGGTCGTTAGACCTCGCTCCCTCCCCCTCCTGCAAGAGATTGTGACCCATGTGTTGAGAACTGCTGGTCTGGACACTTGGTGAGCTCCAGTTTCACTAAGAGAGCCTGTCTCAAAAAAGCATGGACAGTCTCTAGGGGATAACTCCTAACTTAGAACTCTGGCCTCAACAAGCTTAAATGTGCATACATACCTACGTGCACATATCTGCACAAACAGATCCATATCTCATACGCACACACACACACACAGAGTGAAGTAGAAAAGTAAAGATCATTGATGGAAAAAGACAAGCCATAGAACACAGAGTGTATCTCATGTTAGCAAGTCAAAAAAAAAAAAAAAGCACACAAACGAGTGTATGTATAAACAGTTACACACAGACAGAGAAGACATATATGTGCCAAGGTATGAAAAAAAGTGACTTTGGGAAGGAGATTCTGGATCCTTTAATATTCCATCAATGTAAATGTACTGTTTCCGTATCCCTTAACAAGAACAATGAAAAGAAATAAAGACATGACTCAATGACTTTGAATAGCTAGAAATAAATTGTCATTATGCGTGTGTGTGTGTGTGTGTGTGTGTGTGTGTGTGTGTGTGTGTGTGTGTGTGTGTGCAGGTCTGTAGACCAGGGAAGACTCTAAGACTCTGCTGGCAAGGCTTTGCTAATATCTAGGATCTGGTAAACGGATCACTTCCTGTTAACATCATTGACGCTCCAGCCCCCAGTTTGGCCTAATCAATTAGTGTTCCTATTGGGACTGCATGTTCTCAATTGTCCTAGCATGAATCATTCATGTGGGCTTCTGGTTTTGTGGCTCAGTTTCCCTCAGAAATAATGGCCCACCCCAGGGAGCAAATGCCTTGTGTAAGAGGGAGTGAGAGAATTGTCGCAGGCGTAGCCAGGTGTCAGACGAACAGTGATACATCTCAGGCAGGACGTTCCATCTATAATTAATGACAACAGTTGAAAGTTTGACCAGAAATTGATAACACAGCACTTTCTTTGAATGCGTTTCCCCTTTGGCGATGTGTGCATATTTTAAAATAGGTGTGATATTAAATATACAACAAACTCTTCTTATAGGAAAATATAATTGCTGAGTAGAAAACGCTGTATTTATAGACATCCCGTGGTTACATTTTGTGGCAGTTATTCACTCCAGGCGTGCAAATACAGAAGTTTCATGAGCATGTCTGCTGCAGAAAACAAATTCAAGACTATCAAGTAAAAATGGGAAATTGTGATGCCAATTACTTTACAGACTTGTGTATAATTGCCAAATTGACAGTGTCATAATAAAAACCTCGACTGCTGCTGCTTTTCTTTGGAATTACACAGCTATTATTTAAAATAAACATGTATGATCATTTCCGAGTCACAAGCCCATTTGGGGAATTCAATCTTTCTAGCAGTCAACTGAATAATTAAATAGCGAGGCAGGGACTTTCACCATCCCAAACCTCAACAGAACATTTGCGCTGAAACAAATAGATATATTCCTCTCGGGGATCCATCAGAAAGAAGGGAGAATTTGAAAACCCTAAGAATCTAGCAAACAGTAGTTGTTCAAGTGTTAAGTTCTAGCAAATAAAATTAACTGAGATTGAGGCTGGAGAGATGGGGAAGTGGTTAAGAGCACTTACTGCTCTTGCAGAAGACCAGAGTTCAGTTCCCAGCACCCATGTAGGGCAGCTTATGACCGCCTGTGAGTCTATCTCCAGGGGATCTGATGTCATCTTCTGGTTTCCCTAGGGACCTGCACACCATTGGCACACACTCATACACATGTACATAAATACAAATCAAATTTTAAAACTTAAGCGCAATCAAATTCTCTGTCCATTTGTATACTATATGGCTCGTTGAAACTGCTTACTTTGACATACAATTGCCACCACACCTCCCAGAGCACTGTCATCACTGTGTACGTAACTTCTGTTAGTGCTGTGTGTATTCCTTCCTTAAATTTGGGGGGTGAGCACAAGCATTGACAAGTTCATGAACTCACCGTATTTTCCAAGGACTCACCACCTGTCTGCATTGCTATATCACATGTCTAGGAAGATTCCAGTTCACTGTGGTTAAGTCACACACGATGATACACGATGCAAGTCATGTAGTCTGGTGGGCACAGATCAGTCATGATCATCTAAAATTGCCAGAAGAAGGATCCATCTACATTTCTTCAGTATGGTCACTTATAGAATAGTTCATCAAGTTTGAAGACTCGAGTAGGGGACATCGTAGGACAGAAACACAAAGCCCCTCGGAGTTGGACAGTGCAAGTCACATGTATGCATCCTCTCTCCAAGTACTTCCTACAGCGTGGCAAAGGATCTGTTGGTGAACAGTACAGGTGCTCCTGCAATTCCTATAGTGCTAGGAACAGCAGGCGAAACTCCAATTGCTCAGTTAAAACGCACGATTGTAGACTGAGGGTGTAACCCAGTGGTGCAGTGCTTGGCTAGCATGCACCAGGAGTTACACCTTTGACTTTGAAATTTCAAAATGAAATTAAATTTAAAAAACAAAACAAAAAAGCAAAACACACTGGGAGCTGGAAGATGGCTCAGTGCTTAAGGGCACTTACAGCTCTTGTAGAGAACCCAAGTTTGGTTGCTAGCATATTCGGGCCGCTCACAACTACCTGTAACTCCAGCTTCAGGGGATCCAATGCCTTCGCCTAGCCTCTGTGGACATCTGCACTCACATGCACATACCTACACACAGACACATACACATACACATAATTTAAAAATAAATCTTTATAATGAATAAACAAAATGAAGAACTTTTAAAAGTTATACTTTAAAACTGAGCTCAGGATTGCACATCTGTAATCCCAGCATTCATAAGGAAGAGGACCGGGAGTTTGTGGCCCATCCTCAACTACATAGTGCATTAAAGGCCATCCTGAACTACAGAAGGCCTTGTCTGAAAAACAGACAGACAGAAACCAGCTTGTGGGAAACGGTACGAAATACGCACAGCAAGGGACAGTCTTGCCTGTGAGGGACGGGTATGTGTGGGGAAATGAGGTAGAAAGGACTAACTCTGAGAGGAGGGGGTCAGTAAGTGAGTGAGGGGAGTGTAAAGACCAGGAGTGGCCACTTTGTTGCACCCATGTAACAATTCATGAAAAAAAAGGGCATGAATTTGAAAGAGAGCAAGAAGGGGTATGTCAGAGAGTTTGGAGGGAGGAAAGGGAAGGGAGAAATGTTGTAATTTTTTTATATTTTCAAAAAAGGACATATTTCTTTAAAAAGGAGAGAAACCAAGATTGGAGGTACACGCCTTTAATCCCAGCCCCTGGGAATCAGAGGCAGGCAGATCTCTGTGTGTTTGAGGCTAGCCTGGGCTGCATAGTTAAGTTCCAGACCAGCCAAGGCTGTGAAATAGGACCTTGTCTCAGAGACCAAAACTATATAAATAAGGAGAGAGGCTGGGACGTGGTTGAGCATGGGAGGGGAAGCCCAGGGTGGTGGCAAGGATACTGTGGAGGACTGACTGGCATCGAAAGGAGCCTGCTTTGATGCCTTCTCACAGAAGCTTTCAAGGCAGCTGTGCAGAAACGTGGAATCGATTTATACCTTTGAGAAGGTTGTGGGAAAACAGCACACGCGGTCTCTGAACAGGCCTGGGTTTGTGTAACTTTTGTTATGACTTGCTGTAATACTGTCAGTGCAGTAAGACACTCAGCAACTGACCTCACCCAGTATGTTTCTAAATCTCTACTTAGTCTGGGTTGTGTCACGGTCCTTTGAGGAGATGCTCTTTCAGATCTCTTTGAAGAGCTTAACTAATCCGTAAGAAAAAAATTCTAGAGCCAGCGAGATGGCTGTCAGGTAAAGGGGCTTGCTGCAAAGCCTGAAGAACTGAGTTCAATCCCTGGGACCAACATGGTATTATCCGAGAATCGACTCATGAAAGGCTCACCCCACCCTTCATGTGTGCACCATGGCTGTGCATGAGTGCATGTGGGAGGACACACAGGCACTCAAAATACAATTTTAAAAAGTAAATGAAATACAAAAGAAAAAAATTCCATTTGTATGTTTTGCATTTATTGGTCCCTTTTCATCCCAATTATTGCAGATATTGATGCTACTCTTGCCCTAGTAAACAGTAGTCAGGAAATACATTCCGTTCTGAATTTCATTTCAGGAAACTGGCCTGAGAAGGTGACTCATCAGCTCCCTAGTCCTGCTGCAGCTGATGGGTCTGGGGCAGCGACACAGAGCCCTTTGCTCTCTGCATTTTCCTGGCTTAAATCGAATTAGGAATGAGGCTAATTTGATCGGTTTGCTGGGCAGTTGGGTGTCCTGTGGTGGATGAAGGAAGTACTCCAGGAGTCTTGTTTGGAAGCGAAGGGTGTGTTTCCGAGAGGCTGTGTCCTCTTGCCCGGGAGCTGTGTATTAACGGAGTTTGGTGGCTTTAATGAGAAAGATTTGTCTTTCCTTGTGGTTCACATTTCAGCAGTGGAAAGGGGCACAGGAGGAAGGACAATGCCACTGTCAGGATCGGCGGTCACAGTGACGCACACAGCTCCAAAGTCATTTCATCTAATGGAGTTGTTTTCTTTAATTTTCTTTTCCTTCCTTCCTTCGTCCCCCTTTCTCTCTCTCTCTCTTTCTTTGTATATGTGTTTATGTGGTTTTTTTTTTTTTTGAGACAACATCTTGCTCTGCATCCCATACTTGTCCCAAACTTGCTATGTAGGACTAAAGGTAGCTCAGGCTGCCAAATGCTAGATAAGAGGGAGTGACCAGTGGTGGGTTGGTTGATTTTTACAGTCAGGGTCTCTGTGTTCTCTGTACTGCCCACAGTGGCTTCAAACTACTAGGCTCAAGTGATCCTCCTGTTCAGCCTCCTGAGCAGCTAGAACTCCAGGCACCTGCCATGATACATAGTGTGTGTGTGTGTGTGTGTGTGTGTGTGTGTGTGTGTGTGTGTGTGTAGGGATGCTCAAACAATGGGTATTTATACTTCCTGAAGTACTAAAGGCTAAAGGTCCAATCTCGGGTTGTGGGCAGGACTGGATTCTCCTAAGGCTCTCCCTTTGGTTTGCAGATGGCCACCTTCCTCCTCTGTCCTTACCGGGTCACTGCTCCATGCTGAAGCTTCCTTGGCATTCTTTGTCTGTGATTCCATTTCTTAGAAGGACACTGGTCAGATTGCATCAGGTCTCCTCAGGAACTCATTGTAAGTAACTTAATCACCCCATTGAAGCCTGTCTCCAAGTCCTGTTCAGTCCTGAGGCCTACTCACATGATGTCACTTTACCTGAGTTACCTCTGCGGAGACTGTGCCTAGACAGGGACATGGTCTCTTGTGGGGGCAGATGGGACTTCAACACAGAGGTGTCAAAGCCTGACAAGGACTCTTTCAACATACTTTGGTTAGGTTTTTTTGAGCTCTCGCTCTCTCTCTCCCTCCCTCCCTTCCTCTCTTCCTCCCCTCCCTCTCTCTGGCTCTCTTTCTTCCTCCCTTCCTCCCCCCTCACCGTGTGTGTGTGTGTGTGTGTGTGTGTGTGTGTGTGTGTGTGTGTGGTGTGTGTGTGAGCACACGAGCATGCACATAGGTGCACATGCATATATCTGTACACATGTGTGAGGCCTAGATGCCCATATCCAGTGTCATCTTCAGTTGATTTCCAGGTTATTTTTGACACACAGTCTCTAACTAACCTGGGTTCACCAATTGCCTAGACAGGCTGGCCAGTGAGTCCAGAGATTCTTTTGTCTCTACCTTCCCAGCACTGGGGCTATAGGCATGTACCAGTGCATCTGGCATTTTTACTTCGGTGCTGGAGATCTGAATTCACGTCCTCATGCTTACACAACAAATGATTTTTGAGACTGAGCTATCTCCCCAGCCCCTGAGCTCTTTTTAACTAGACCTTGGCCTTGGCCTTGGCATTCCAATCTTAAAGACAGTTTTGGGATAATGCTCAGACCACCCTTGCTATCAAACCCAATTCCTCATCCTCACTGATGGTGTCTGGCTGCCATCTGTTTAGCCCCCTGACCTCTATTGCTTCCTTTATAGACTGGTGCTGCTGAATGTCGTTCTGTATGCTGTGAATGTGTTGCTTTGATTGGTTGATAAATAAAATGCTGATTGTCCAGTAGCCAGGCAGGAAATATAGGTGGGATAAGCAGACAAGGAGAATTCTGGGAAGTGGAAGGCTGAGTCAGAAGACACCAGTCTGCAGGGAGCAGCATGTAATGGCACACAGGTAAAACCACGGAACATGTGGCAACATATAGATGAACAGAAATGGACTGAGTTTAAGTGTAAGAGCTAGTCAGTGGTAGGCCTGAGCTAATGGCCAAGCAGTTTTAATTATTATGAGCAGTTTTAATTATTATAAGCTTCTGTGTGTTTACTTGGGTTTGAGTGGCTGCAGACTGGGAAGGACACAGGAGAAAACTTTCAGTTACAGACTGGTCCCCACTGTACAAATTCCCCTTATCCATTCGCACTGTATTTAGAAGCAAGCCCACTCTGTACTCGAGTCTTCTACTTTATCCTCTCCAACTCTGGTTTGCTTTATAGTGCACATAGCTGAGCCTCTAACAAAGGGGTGGGAGTGCACATTAGTGAGCCTTCTCTGGGCAGAACTCAACCTACCTGAGTCAAGCTCATCACTGTCTTGAAACACTCAGCATGGTGTCACTTAATACAACTGCTGACTGATGTATCCCTCTAACCCCAGCTTGACTCACACAGTGAGACACAGACAGGGTTTGAGTTTGAATTCTTAATTTATCAGATACGTATCTGGATTCTTCCCTTTCCAGCTGTCCAATCATGGGCAAGGAACTTTTATTCTCTCAGCATGTTTTTTCCATCTATAAAAATGATGATGATGATGATTATGATAAATCCCTCCGATAATATAATAAATCCCTCCACAAAGCTTACGACAAAGATTAAAGAAGTCCATACAAGGGAAGTTCTGGGTATGTAGTTGGTGCTCAATGTCAACGGTCACCATCATTAAAGACCATATAGGCCACTGTCTGAAATCAGTAGGTAAGCACTCAATGGTAGATGTCCTTTTCTGCTCTTTGGACAGTCTTCCAACCATGCCCTCATTTCAGGCAGTTTTTCTAAGAGTAAACTCTACAGCAGTTACTTTTATTACTATGGCACAATGCTGAAGGCTTACAAAGAAAAGAGGTTTGCTTAGCCATTTCAGAGGCCGGAAGTCTAAGAACAGGCCATCAAATCTGCTGGGATGTTGTCGACACCATGGTGGAAGACATATGTGAGAGGGAGAGACGTCTCCATGGTGAGACAGAAAGCCAGGTCCCAGAGAGGGTTCTGTCTTGTTCTTTCACAGCCCCCTTTCAAGAACTAACCTGTAAGAACTAGTTCATTCCTTTGAGGATGGGGCCCTCACGGCCCCTCCCACCAGGCTCCACCTGGAAGAGTCCACCCTCTCAACCTCACCAACCTGGTGACCAAGCTTCCAACACCCGAACCTTCAGGGGACAAGCCAGAGCCAAACCATGACGCAATCTGGCTTTGAAAGAAATCAAAGAAACTGGAAGAAAAATGATTCCATTCTCCTTACCTTACTGGAGATGGTAATCACAGTTGACGCACAGCACCCACAGAGATGCTACGCATGAGTTACAGCCCATTTAGAGTCAAATAAGAGCTCACACTGGAGCATTAATGGTGTGATTGTGACTGAGTGTTCTCCCCGACACAGATCATCTTTTCAAATCTGAGGCCAGGTTGTTTTATTCCCGGAGGCTTTCATTTAGAAATGAGTGGCTCATTAATTATCTTCTTGACTGCAGAATAAATGATATTGCATTTCATTTTCACATTGGATGAGTCAACTAAAAGGGGTCTGGCTGCTGAAAACCATGGATCACAATTTCTTCTCTGCTTCTTTGCTGTGAGGAAAAGGTCACTCCCCTGAGGAAGCATGCAATTCCTCCCAGGAGGGTGGTACTGAGCTGGGAGATATTTGGATGTCATTTCATCAAGAAGGGCATGTGGGGCGTTTACCCAACCACCCCCACAGTTCCCCAGAGTTTTCTTGAGTGCGAGCAGCAGGAAATATTAGATAGAAGGATTTATTGCGGAGAATATCGCGGAGAGAAACAGATAGAAAATAAAGGATAGCCTCGAGAGGGCCTGGAACCTATTCCAACGGGCCCCGACTGTCTCTGTCCCAGGGTTTTTATAGAGACGCCAAGGGGTGGAGCAAAAGACCTCCTCCCCCAGCACAGCCAAGTGCAGACCATCTCAGACACCTGCACTCAGGCCCGTGGTCTAATCATCCTCTATGAGGACCTGATGGGTAAAGCCACGAGGAACCCGAGAACGGGCTCCCACAAGGGCATCTTTACCTTGCTGGGATTGCCGCATACCTGGCCATTTATTCATGGCCATTCTATCAGGTAAAGGTTTAGAGAAAGAGCTGTAATATCATGGATATTTACAACCAGAAACACATTTAAAAATTAAAAGGATATGGAGGGAGCTAGGGGAAAAGCTCAGTGGATAGAGTGGGGATGTGAGTATAGATCCTAGCACTCACATAAAAACCCAGGTGCTTCATGTAGGTGCTATGACTCATGCCTATAATTCTAGTGCTGGGAGGTGAGACCGGAGGATTCCTGGGCCTCATGACCAGCCAGCATCACCAAAATGGTGCACTCCAGGTTTAGTGAAAGACCTTGGTCTGAAAATACAAGGTGGAAAATGATTGAGGAAGAGACCTGATTTTTTCCTGTGGCTTCTGCACACTTGGGCACACACACACATATACATAAACACATGCTCCCCCACCCCCAACAGAGAAGATATAGAATCCACCCTGTTGTCAGGTACCAGAGGTTTGTAAATAGTCTCTGGAGACTAAGTTTCAAATGCAGTTAAGTCACAATGCAAATTAAACAGCCCCGAGTCTTTTCTCTTTCTCGCCTTTCAGACTTTGCAAAGCTGACTCATAGGGGTTATTTTTAAGAGTCTAGCTAATTAGCAGGATGGCCTGAACAAATGGGGCAAAACACAGGAGGGTAGGGATGCCCAACCTCTGCCATCTTAGGAAAGGCATCAGCTGGTCGACTTGCAGCCCTGGCTCTTCAGTGCAGAATTGACGCACGGCCCGTATGGCAGGCCAATGTTGACTGCTCTTTTCCTTTCTCATTATGATGCTTCTGGCTGCTTATGTCATCACTGTGGGTTTTTAAAGGTCTTTTCTGAATGGAACTGGCATGCTTTTCTCCTCCCTTTAACAAAAGCTGTATCTTTTGCTGGCTGGCGTTCTTTCTTTCTTTCTCTTTTTCTTTCAATAGAACCTGTTTAACATTAGCGGCAAAGGGAACATTATTTAGAGAGGCACACCTTGAAATGAATTACCCCCCAAATCCCACACACTTATAAAACAGAAGCATTTAAATGAATTCAGTACAACAAAGCAAAGAGAAACAATCCAAAGCACTGTCTAAACAATGACACCCAGTTAGCTGCCTAAGAAAAGAGGAAGCCCACTTCTAAATGGCTTTTGACTAGGGGATCAAATTCTGGGTCCAGTCAACAATTCCATTGTAATACTGGGTAATTTTCCAGAGGTAATGAATTGGAGAGTATTTTTACATTTGATGAGGGAACAGCTTATATTTGGGTTGTGTGTATGTGTGCATGCATGTACGCATATTTGCGTGCACGTGTGTGGAGGTCACAGGACAACCTTAGAGGTCATCCTCAGGAACACTGTCACCTCCCTTGAGACAGAGTCTCTCTCATCACCCTGGAACTCTCTGATGAGACTAGACTAGCTGATCACCATTCTCCAGGCATCCTCCGGCCTCTACCTCCCCCGTGCTGGGATTAGCCTGAATTTTGTTTGCTAGTCCTTCTTTCAGGGTTGGGCCTAGTCACCTGGTGCTTTTGCATCCGTGGGGAGAAGCCCCGAGTTTCCTTTCATCTGGAGGGTCATGAAGAAGAGTGGAAGACAAAGGGCAAAGCCCAAGTGTTCCAGGAATAAGGACGAAGCACGGCTGAAACAAGGCAAAGACCAGAGGTGAGTCAGGCAGCACCATGAGTCCTGCCCACCCCTGGGCACAGAGTGTCATGAGGGTAGAGCTGTTTCCTCATGTCAAGACACAGCCTGAATCAGCCTCCAACCCAGATTTGGGTAGAAGAAGCCAGCTGTGCATATGGTGGCCTCTTACAGCAGTAAGCTCCATAGTTAACCACTTGTTCAATGAGGTAAATCTGTGACCATCCAAAATGAGAATTCCTTTCAGGCAGGCAACTGAAGACTGGTGAATTCATTTCAAAGTTCTTTGCAATCACCTAAAAATGAAGTCTAAGGCCAGGGAGTGTAGCTCAGTTGGTAGAGTGCTTGCCTAGCGTGCATGAGGTCCTAGATTCAATACCCTGCTCTGCAAAATCCAGCTTTGGTAGTGTACACCTATAGTCTCAGCACTCAGGAGGTGGAGGCAGGAGGATCAGAAGTTCAAGGTCACCCTTTGCTACATCACCATTTTGAGGCTAGTCTGAGATGCAGGGACCCTGTCTCAGAAAGAAAAGAAAGAGAGAGAGAGAGAGAGAGAGAGAGAGAGAGAGAGAGGAAAGAAAGAAAGAAGGAAGGAAGGAAACAAGGAAGGAAGGAAGGAAGGAAGGAAGGAAGGAAGGAAGGAAGGAAACTAAATGGTTCTAGGTCTAACCACCTGAGTTTGTAGCTGAAAGTTTTTCTGTGTCCCGCCTGGTCTGCAGCTGCTCAGACCCAAATAAACACACAGAGGCTTCTATTGATTAAAACTGCTCAGCAGCCGGGCAGTGGTGGCGCACGCCTTTAATCCCAGCACTCGGGAGGCAGAGCCAGGCGGATCTCTGTGAGTTCGAGGCCAGCCTGGACTACCAAGTGAGTTCCAGGAAAGGCGCAAAGCTACACAGAGAAACCCTGTCTCGAAAAAACCAAAAAAAAAACAAAAAAAAAAAAAAAACTGCTCAGCCATTATCTCAGGCTTACTACTGACTAGCTCTTACATTTAAACTCAGCCCATTTCTGTTAATCTATAGCAATGTAAAATATTTATCCTATATTTCTATATCATGAGTTTAACCCCTAGGACCCACAGAGTGGAAGGAAAGAATTGATGCCTATAAGTTGTCTTCTCACCTCTAAGTGCTAGAATATATATGCACATTCACACACACACACACACACACACACACACACACACACAAATAATAAACAAGTAATATAAAATAACCTAAACAAACCTCTGATACTTAAATTGAGCTAAGCATGGCCTTTTAAAAAAAAATAACTGATTTATTTTTATTGTATATGCATTGGTGTTTTGCCTGCATGTATGGCTGTATGAAGGTGTCAAATTCCCTGGAACTGGAGTTACAGACAGTTGTGAGCTGCCATGTGGGTGCTGGGAATGGAACTCAGGTCCTCTGGAAGAATAGTCAGTGCTCTTAACCACTAAGCCATCTCCCCAGCCCCGTATGATCTATTTTTATTAAATATTTTCCTGTAGTTTGGTCTAGACATGACTTAAATTCTGTAGGAACTTGGTGATAAGGACTGAGCACCCATGTAGCTTACATGTGTGTGGCTTCTGTTTATGTTTCAAGCCAGTCATATCTAACTACTTGCTGACAAAATCATAGCTGGGCTTTGTTTGGGACAAGTGGTTTCTAATTTGGACAAGTGGTTGAGAATTGAGTCTATAATGTTATTTCTAAAATGCTGTTTCAAAGATAAATCATCAAATGTTATAGTAAAAATGTTTCTGGTGAATTATCTGTTTGTTCCATTTGCCAAACATCAGTCTGGTCTCCTAAAAAGGATTGTGCAGATAAGGGAATTTTGATAATTCTTCCTGGTGGTGCTGATTGTCCAACAGACAACAAAGCAACCTGAGAACATCTGCACGAAAATTAGAGTACCAGACAAAATGACTTTAAAAAATAAAATGTGGACAGGGAAATGATACCATTTGATTGTGAGATATACAAGTTACTTTGTGAGTACATGTGGGTGTGTGCATGTGTGTGGGTCAAACTCAAGAGTCATTCCTCAGGAGCCGCCCACACAGGGCCATTCACTGAGACCCAGTTTATTTCACTGTTGCTGTGATACTACACTGTGACCAAAAGCAACTTAGGGGAAAAGGTTTATTTCATCTTACAGTTTACAGTCCATCTTGAAGGGGGTGGCATTCAGGGAAGGAACTCAAGGCAGGAACCTGGAGGCAGGAACTGAAGCAGAAGCCATGAGGAATGCTGCTTACTGGCTTGCTCCAAATGGCTTTATTCTGTTTGCTTCCTTACTTCCTGCTCAGAGATGGTACCACCCACAGTCATCTGGGCCCTCTCAGATCAATCATTAATCAAGAAAATGCCCCACAGACTTGCCCACAGGAGGCATTTTCTCAGTTGAGGTTCCTCTTCCCAGATGACCCACTTTAGGTCAAGTTGACAAAAACTAACCCACAGAGGCCCTCTGATTTGGGCTAGCAGGCTTACCAGGGAGTCCCTTTGCCTCCCTAACACTGGCATTAAAAGCATGTGCTACCATATCTTGCTTTTTATATGAGTTCTGGGTATTGAACTCAGGACCTCATGCTCTCAGGACAATCTGATTTAGCCATCTGCCCAGCCCCCAACTCTGTAAAAGTTCTCATGTATTTTATGCTAAAGAAATCATGTGGCTGTATCATCTCATTTCAAAGTGATCTCAAACTCTCATTATTTTTAAAACAAAATGGAGTTTTAATGTTACAATCATATCAAGTAGCAATACATAGCATAAGATCAAATGGACACTTTCTGTGTGTTCCTTCTCTGTCTTTTAGGAACCTTGCATGTCAGATGTTTATGGATGAGGAACCAAGACTCAGAGATGTTAAATAAACCATGGGAGAATATATTAGTGAGGGTGGGGCTGAGTGTTGACTCTGATCTAGACAACCCAAATGCACACGCTTCCCTATTGTTAGCTGCAGGATTCCTGGACCAAAGAACAGCAATTTGAATTATATATTTCTTTCCATACTAAAAATCAGATGCCCTGACCACAGGTGGTGGGGAATAAGGCATGGATCAGCCCATCCACACAGATGGTTTCCTTCTTTTCATTGTTTGATGGAAGAAGTTACAAGTTAGATTATTTGTTTAAAGAGAAGATAAATCAATAATGAATATGACCTAATGTTGATTTTGTTAGAAATATTGTTGGTTTTATGGGCACTAATTCTAATTGAGGCTGAAATGCATTTGGGACCATAAATTATCATTTCAGAAGATATATCTTTTGCATGGTAGAAGTTTGACACACATAGTTATGGCTCATCTTAACATGTTGAACATGTTTGCAATTCATTCAGGATGTTTTGGCAAAAGGTTGAGTGTCAGAACCATCCAGTGAGTGTCTTTTGGTATTCTTGTACAGGTGTCATCAAATTTTCCCGGTGAAGGGCCATGGAGTAACAATGTCAAGCTCTTGGAGCCATGTGGTCTCAACTGCAATTCCTCAATTCTGCTGTTTCATGAAGGTCTTATTTGCTGGCTGTCACTTTAATATGAAATAAAGGGCTTTAGGATGATGATGAGCCTTCATCTAGATGTTCAAATGAACCTTGTATCACAGGCCTTCCAAGGAGGATCTACTCAAAGCTAATACAATCTCCCTTATTGCTAAGTTATTTTTTGTATGTGTATGTGTGCAAGGCTGTGTGTGTGTGTGTGTGTGTGTGTGTGTGTGTGTTTATTTACTGCTTTATTTTTTATGTGGAGGCCAGAGATTGACATTAGACATCTTCCTCAATGGCTCTCTACCTTATCTATTGAGACAGGTCTCTCACTTGAACTCAAAGCTTGTAGTATAGCTAGCCAACTTGTTCTGGAAACGCCCTGTCTCTACCTTCCACAGCTTGAGCTCTAGACATGCCACAACGTTCATCCGGCATTTATACGGGTGCTTGGAATTCGAACTCCAGCCCCTAAACTTGCACAGCCAGTGCTTCCCCGCGGAACTATCTCCCCAACCCCATAAAGCTTCATTATGAAATGAGGACAGCAAGAAGCAGGGTTTGTGTAGTGAGGATATGGGGCAACGGTGCACACATGACTCGGCTGAAGGCTTCCAGTCATAGACACTAAGGGATGTGGAAACCCAGTGGATAGTGTGCCTCACTCACACACCCAGAGGAAGGGTGCCATTTCCTAATTCTTTCCGTCAAAGGAGGTGCCTTTTTCTAATTTATCCACTGGGAGGGACGTCTTTTTCTCATTCCTGCAAGGGTGTGGCCTGTGCTGAGAGAGGCCCTGTGAGAACCTAAGAACCTGACTCATACCCTTCCCAATTTTGTGGGCTGCAATGCAGAAAGCAATGTGTGCATATATCTTTAATAAAAATTAATTAGACCATTTGGTGCCATCTTTTAAGGAGAAGACGATTTGGGTCTGAAAATTATTAAGGACCTCTGCTAGCAATTGCCTGTTGTAAGTAGAACGCATGAGAACGTGCTTTACCCTTTAGCTGCGGTTTCCATAAACTGTCACAGGCAGTTTGAAATCCCAGTCCTCAAAAATATCTAGAGAAACTTTGTGATTTCTTCAGTGGGCCACTATTCCTAAGGATGTTAAATGCTGATTTTGTCTGGCCATGCCTTCTTTTGGATGAGATTTACCATTGTACTTACTCATTATACAAAAGTTATGCAAAACCATGCTCCTCCTCCATATGATATCAGTGAAATCTAGGTTGCAATCTGTTTAAAAATGTTAAACTTTACTTGTTTACTTTCTGGAGTTAGGGTTTTTTTAAATTATTATTTTCAAAATTTGTTATGAAAATTTTAATAAATATAAATAAAGGACAAACTGAAGTCCATGGAGAAAGAAGTAACCCCAGTTAGGGTTAGAAAACCAATCTTTGTACATTCTCTTCTAGTAGTTTTCTTGTGTTATATTTGTAGGTAAGTCTTTACTCTGATTGGACTCTGCTTTAGACTAAGAGGTGGACATTTGACTTTTCCTTCTAAGTGGTTAACTGGCTTTCATTCTGTGCTGCCTATTAGCATATTTGAGAGTGTGGAGAAATTGCTGTATGGGCCCATCTCCTTGAAGGGCTCAGATTACTAAAACAACATATTGATACCAATGTGAAGGTTTATTTACTGCTTTGTCAAAGCTATTCAGAATTGAAACTAACATTTCTTAAAGCCCAATTGTATGACGTTATTGAATGTATGAGCTGCTCCTGTGGTCTGGTACCCTTGTGTTGACTTGTGTCAGAACTCCAGCCATTAGACCCACCGTCTTTGTTTGTTTAACAATTGCTCAGGCAAAGTGGATTGTGCTAACATGTGGCCTGGTCAGTCTGTAACCACAGAACATGTCTTGTATAGTGATACACTAGGATAATTATGTGGAAAAGGAATTAATAGACCTTCCCTAGAGGGTTAAAGGGACCACTAAAGGATACTGTAAGTTCTCTGAGGGTTAGTAGCACTCTAGCCCTTTCTCTTTGTCTTCGGCTCCTCAGCCCTAACCATAACCTAGAAGCCACAGAGCCAGTGAGTCAGAATGGACCCTCAAAGCTAGAGCCAAGACAGACCTGTCTTCATCACATGTCTTAGTTGTACGCTGTAGATAGGTCTCATGACCTGCCCAGCTGGTCACTATAGTGACTGCAGTATACTGTAAGCTCATAAGCATTGAGAATTGTGTGCCTTGGGAGCTGGTCTCATTATTTATTTGTGTGAATATGTGAATATATGAGCGTGTGTGTGTGTGTGTGTGTGTGTGTGTGCAAGTGTGTGAAAGTATACATGTGTATACATGTAGAGGCCAGGGGTCAAAGTCAGGTATCTTTCTCAATGACTCTCCACTTTATTTTTTGAAAGCGTGTCTTACCTGAACCTGGAGCTCACCAGTTTCTCTCAAGTAGCTAGCCAGTTAGCCCCAGAGGTTCTCCTGTCCACATCCGCTCAGTGCTAGAATTATCGGTGTGTGCTGCCACACCCAGATCTGTATGTAGGTACAGGGAATCTAAGCTTAGGCTCTCATGCTTGATTGACAAGCACTTGACTGACTGGTCCATCTCTCCCATCCCCCTTTCCTTTCTCTGCCCTGTAACTCTTGATGCAAACATTCAATGGAATATCTGTTTGGTTCTAAGAAAGAGAATGTCAAAGATACACCATCCATGATTATTTTAACCCTCCACTACGGAAGCTATCCTCTGTGTTTATAGAATCATCAGATCCCATTAATATAATCCAATTTTGCTTGAACAGATTTTTAAACTATACATTAGGAAAATGCAATTTTGAATATATGAACAGTATCATTTTCATGCAATAAGTTATTATGCTAATCTCACATTTTGCATTACATTTTCTTCAATTCAGCTCATTTTTATCTTTAATCATAAAACTATAAAAACAAGATGATTTTGTTATCAGTACCTGTCTGTAGTGATATTTGTAATCTGAAAAATAAAGCTTGCCTGAAGATCAGAGGGCAGAGCCAGCCACAGAGTTAAACACAGAAGCCAGGCAGTGGTGGCACACCTTTAATCCTAGCGCTCAGGAGGCAGAGATTTGTCAGGATCTCTGTGAGTACAAGGCCACATTGGGCTACATGAGATTGATCCAGTCTAGGAGAGCCAGGCAGTGGTGGCACACACCTTTAATCCCAATACTTGGGAGTCACTCGCCTTTAATTCCAACACTTGAGATCTCACACTTTTATTTGGGAAGCACACATGCCATTAATCCCAGCACTAGGAAGATTGAGATAGGAAGTGAAATGAATGGGCAGAGAAAGGCATATAAGGCCTAAGGAGACAGGAATCAGACCCTTTTGGCTGAGGACTCAGGGGCATTCAGTCTGAGGATTCATGGAGACATGATTTTCTGCTTTTGGATGAGGAGTTGGCAAGGTGAGATGTGTCTTTGGCTTGTTTCCTCTGATCTTTCAACATTTACCCCAATATCTGGCTCTAGGTTTTTATTTAGGATTCATGCAACAAGTACCTTGTAATGATGTGACAACTTTCTCGGCAAGAAAGAATACATCTGAGTGTGTGATATAATCTACAGCTCTGCGGGGATATTAATGACCTTGGCAGTGAAACTCAGAGAGCAAACAAAGTCATGAGCATACATTGGGTCCTCAGCCATGACAACACAAGAGGGAAATAATAGATTAAATGAACTGTCCTAAGAAAATTGGATATTGAGTAGAAGGACTAACAAACCAGGTATTGACAACACGATTGTTGCCAGGAAGAGAATGAGAACACAGGAAATAGAGAGCACTGCATCCATCTTTGAAATATCATTTCCTGTTGTTCAAGAAGGTGCATTCCCATCAATTGTTCCTTAATGGGAAGCATTTGTTTGCATTCTTAGTGCTTGAAATTGTCTGAAATGTGTCCAAAATGTTTTCAATTACAGTCAAAAGCAATAAAGTTTTAAGAGGAGAGCTCAGTTCCCAGCACCCACATGGTGGCTCACAACCATCTGTAACTTGAGTGCCGTGAGGTCTGATACCTTTTTCTGGCCTCCAGGGGCACCATCATGCATATGGTGTAGATAGATAGGTAGATAGATATACAGGAAAAACATTCACAGATAAAATGAATAAATTTTTAACAAATTTTAAAAATCACTGCTTTAAAATGTGCTATAGGTAGAGTTTTTCATCAGGACCACAATCAGCTCTGTTCTGCCTGCCACTTTCCAAATAACCACTCAGAGACTTATTATTAATTATAAATGCTTGGTTGATAGCTCAGGCTTATTACTAACTAACTCTTACAACTTAAATTAACCCATTCCTATTCATCTATATGCTGCCTCAAAGGCTTGTGGCTTTTACCTCTCCTGCATGTCCTGCTTCCTCTGCGTCTCTCTCATGACTCCTCTGACTCTGCCCTTCTTCTTCCCAGCATTCTCTCTGCCCCAAAATTCCTGCCTAGCCATCAGCCAATCAGCTTTTTATTAACAGTGAGAGCAATACATATTTACAGTGTACAAAGATTGCTCCACAGCAATGTGCCCTTCTGAAAAATATGTGTTAAGACCTGATGAGTCCCCTCTAGCACTCAAATTAAGATGAACACTGGTTACCACTACACGAGAGCATCAAGGAAAACAAAATGACAACTAGACAGATATTATGCTTGGGGGTATTTTCACATTGATATCACTCAGCAGAAGCAGAAATGATTAAATAGGGCAGAAGAATTGGGCCCTCACCACCCCCGTGTCACAGAAGTCTCTGCACACTGAGAAGGGTCAGGCCCTCACCACCCCAGTGTCACAGAAGTTTCTGCACACTGAGAAGGATCAAGCCCTCACCACCCTAGTATCACAGAAGTCTCTGCACACTGAGATAGTGTCAGCTGCCAACATCCTGTTTATTTTCATCACCTCAGACAGCCGACTCTGAAGTCAGCAGAGCAGGGGGACCCCACAAACCTGTGAAGCCCCAGTGATCATGCCCCATCTTCCAGTTGGAGAAACAGGCTCAGTTAGGTCTTTTTTCCAGATACCACAGCTTAAGTCATAGTTACTCATCACCATGGGACTTAGGATAGAAACTCAGCGTTCCTGCACCTGTGTCTTAGGGCATAGGGAATATTGTACAAAGCACATCCCTTCCCAGATTCCTTCTCAGACATCTTAGGGTGTGTCCAGGTCACTCTTTTGTCTGCCTGTTACTTTCACAGAAACTCCTCCCATTCCATTTTGTTCTGATTCAGATTTACCCATGGTGTTCTCTCTCTCTCTCTCTCTCTCTCTCTCTCTCTCTCTCTCTCTCTCTCTCTCTCTCTCTGACACACACACACACACACACACACACACACACACACACACACACTTTTGTCCTTCCTTGTGCAGGGTTATGCTCTCACTGGGCAGGATGACACTTAGCACCTGTATTTGTCCCACTTGATAATAATCCTTCCTAAGAACTTCCCAAACTGGTGTAAAGCGCAGCTTTCCAGGCCTGACCCTGCTTCTTCCCTGCACCTTTCCTCACCCCGCACACCCCCAGTTCTAAGCAGCTTTCTTAGACAGTCGGCTCACGGTTTTCTGTGCCCCTGGCCCCTTAACACCGCCATTACCACCTGTTTACATAGAAAGAACCAAACCAATGCACAAAAGACGCCACCGATATGAGAGGTGAAGAGGCAGAGAACCCACAGTGCTCTATAACTCCTGGAGCCCTGTGGGGCCAAAGCAGCTCAGTTTGGGTTTCTATCATTTTCAGTCAAAAGCCTCTACTACTGTGCCCTGTCTTATGGAGCCTTAAAGCCAGTCCTTGTCACATGATCTATGTGGCCAGGTATGCGTCCTTCAGCAACAGCACATACATGTGTCAATGTGGGCAAGACGTTTAATGCAAGCAAAGACAAGTGTTGATGGAAATGAGGGTGGTGCACACTCAGGCTATTTACCTATCATTACTATTATTATTATTATTATTATTATTATTATTATTATTTATTAAATGGAAATACAGCGATTTCTCTAATCACTATGACCAAATACCTGGTCAACACAAAGAAGCTTAAGGTAGGTAGGACAGGTTCATTTTGCCTCACTGTTGGAGATGGCTCAGTAATTTTCATGCTGTGGAAGTAGAGAGTTCCCTGGGGGCTCAGTGGCCAGTCAGCCTAGCCTACAAAATCCAGGCCAGTGAGAGATCCTGCCTCAAACAAAATAAAACAAAGAAACAAAAAAACACCACCAACAACAACAACGATAGTAAAACCCCCAAACAAACAACAAAACAACAGTGGACTGACTGACTGCACCTGAGGAACAACACCTGAGAGTTTCCTCTGCTCCCCCTGACACATGTGCACATACATACATGTGCACTCATGTGCTCACACGCATACAAACACACACACAAACAGAATTCGGGTGAACACATCTGATCCCGAATAGAGTAGTAGCACAAGAGGAAACGTGGCCCAAATAATTGCTTCCACTAGGCTTCATACAAATTTGAGCAAGCAAATCAGGTACCACAACAGCTTCTGGAGAGACGCAATGCTGTCAAGTGTCTGGCACAGAGATAACAGTTGCTGCGTGTATCATTGATGAAATGAGACTCCATCCATTTGCGCTCTAATTGGCTGACACGCGGCATCACAGACAGATCCTACATTGTCTCCTCCGCTCAGAAATAGGAAATTTAAAGCAATATGTGCAATGTCTGGAAATCAGCTAGCTTAATGAACCAGCAAATTAGACCTTTCTATCTCTTTATTTAACATCCAGTTCCCCTGAATGTATTGGAGTTTCATTACAAAGGTGTAAATTTTAAATAAATACTGCTAAATTTATTTATGATAAGAACCAAAAAGAAAAAAAGAAAAAAAAAACCCTTGTGTTTTTAGAAGACACTGTTGCTAGATGTGATGGTTTAGATGATAAACGTTTAATCTTTCTTTTGTTATTTATAATTTGGTTTTTGTCTCAAAGATAATCAAATTTTTCCTCCAAGACAAAACAATGACATTCAGAGAAACAGTGGCAAATCCCTTGATGACTCCTGACAAAGGTTTGCTATGGGACTTTGGGGTTGGGGGAGGTTCGCCAGCAGAGAACATTTGACAATGTAGGGAGACTTAACTGGGATAAAAGGCATCCTACATGCATCTTGTAGGTAGAGACCACTGATACCAGCAGATGTCCTGTCTTCAGGACACACTCTCGGAGAAGGTTCTTCTAACCTACAGCATTGGCAGTACTGAAACCAAGAGACCCTGAGCTCCTCAGAAGCACCTCACTAAGGAATGCTGTTTATGAGCACACATGTCCGTAAATGCCTGCACACACGCATGCATAGTCCCAAAGAGTGCTGAGTTTATGTGCACACAAAAACACCTGCATAAACACATACCCAAACATGCACACAAAGGCTTCTGCATTTAATTTAGTGTTTTCTAAAATGAGATCATTTTCTTTCTCTTATAGCTTTTGTTTTTGCTTGTTTGATTTTTGTTTTTTGTTTTTTCTTGCTGTTACTGTTGCTGGTTGGTTAGTTGGTGTTTTATAAGATTAGAGTAAAACCAACTAACAACCTGAATCTGGATCAAATGAATTTTTTCCTTAATATATCATGATGACTTTAGCACCTGAAATAAAGATAGTAGCACTGAATTTGGACATGGAGCCTTAAGGATTATTCCAAGAAATGATCTTAAATGGCCCAAGCGTCATTATTGGCTTCAAGGAGATACACTTTCCACGGGAAGCCCAACATATCTGACTAACTAATAGAATTCCAAACATTCATCTATTGGGTCAAGAAATTGAAAATCTGCTTGAGGTACTGGTCTATGGTCAGCGCCAAAGGTGAAGGCAAGAGATAGAAGGTCAAAGGTCAGCGTAGCTGAGCTTCTGTTTTCCATAAATATTATTTATTATGTTTTGCTCCAAGGAGGAAATCTCACATTATTTTAAAAGGTAAGTTGGATTTCAGTGTTGCAGAATTTCTCTTTAATAGTCTACATCTGCCTTCACTTTGGATTTTTTGTTTGTTTTGTAATCAAGTCATTATTATTATTATTATTATTATTAGTGTGTCTGTCTGTCTGTATGGTGTGTGTATGGGCACTAGCGCTATTGAACATGTTTGTAAAGATCACGGACGACTTTGGAAAGTCAGTTTTCTCCTTCCATCTTTGTGTGTATTCTGGGGTTCAAACTCAGGTCGCCAGGCTCGCACAGCAAGTGCCTTTACCCACGAGCCATCTCACCAGCCCTCATTTTTACTTTTCATCTTTTAATGGTTGAGAGGGATTTTAGATAAAGGGAGCGCACAGCCAGAGGCATCTGGAAGAGTCCAGAGCAGGGAGAGAAAGTGGTAGACTGACCAGGACCAGCAGACTGTACCAGGGCATGAGAGGAGAGAGGGAACAGCAGGAGGGGAAGAGAGAGGCTACAGAGAGGACCAAGAAAGCAAAGAGAACCAAGAGAGTGCATGGCCACTGATAGGGCGGGTTTATACAGGAATCAGAAGCTGGGGAAAGGGATAGGTTCAGGGGAGGGGGAGGGGGAGGGGAGCCGGGAGGAGCCACAGGAACTAAGTGAGTCTAACAGCCAGTGAGGGCTTTGATATGTTAATAACACCCCAGTTGGCCTTTTGTCCTGATTTTCTTTTGGTCCTGACAATAATAAAACACCTAGTTGGGGGAGGTAGGCAGAACCAAGGTTTGAATCAGAGTGGTCCCCACAGATTCACCTGTTTGGATGCCTAGGGAGTGGCACTGTTAGGAGGTGTGGCCTTGTTGGAGGAAGTGTGTCACCATGGGGTTGGGTTTTGAGGTCTTACATGCTCAAGCTACAGCAGTGTGACACAGTTTTTCCTTCTGCAGCCTGCTGATCAAAATGTAGGGTTCTAAGCTCCTTCTCCAGCACCGTGTCTGCCTGCACGATGCTATGTTGTGATGAGAATGGACTAAACCTCTGATACTGTAAGCCAGCTCCAATGAAATGTTTTTCCTTTATAAGAGTTGCCATGGTCATGGTGTCTCTTCACAGCAACAGAAACCCTAACTAAGACAACACCCAAGCAGGTTCAAGGCAAAGGTCAACGGCCCTTATGGAGTGCCTGGTACTCTCTTAAATTTTTTAGCCATCACAGGGGTGCCCTGTATAAATTATCACACAGACCAGACCACTCTGTGAAAGTGTCACTAATGACTAGAATAGAGTAGTTTTTTCCTAGGCAGGCAATATAGTGTTTTTGTTTTGTTTTGTTTTTGAGACAGGGTTTCTGTTTGTAATAATACTGGCTGTCTTGGAACTCACTTTGTAGACCAGGCTGGCCTTGAACTCACAGAGATCCACTTGCTTCTGCCTCCCAAGTGCTGGGATTAAAGGTGTGCATCACCACAGCCCTGCTTTTGTTCTTTTTTAAAATAACATTTTTAATGAATTCTTCGAGAATGTAATATTATGTGTTTTGATCATATTCACTCCTCCAATCTCCTCCTATATCTACCCTCTCCACCCTGGTCATCTCCACCCACTCAACTTTGAGTTTTCTTGTTTATTCCCCATTGAGTCCAGTTGTGTTGCCCAGCAGCTCTGGGGAGTGGGGCCTGCCCTGGAGTGTGATCAATTGATCAGAGGTCACACAGAGAACTGGTGTTTCCTCCGTCAGCATCTATGAAATACCAATAGCTCCTCAGCCAGGGGTGAGAGTTGGTGCCCATCTCCCTGCCTTCGTGCTTGAACTCTGCCCAGCCTCCGCTCACTGTAATCATAATTCTTTCCTAGCTGGAAGTGTGGAACCAATTCACCAAGGCTGTTTGCACCATACTAGATAGAGACTATCTAGACAGCAGAGAATATGACAATGCCAAGCTCCCCTGCTACAGAGCTAGCTGGCAGAGAGAGCAAAGAGATCAGGAGAGTGAAATTATCTCAGAAGACAAACTATATCTTCAGAGAAGATGGATCTCTTGAGCTAGTTGGGAGAGCACGTGTTGGAGAATGGACCTTCCAGAAGTGTTCTTAGCCATGTACATATTATGATATTGGTAAATGCAGCCAGTATTCCTCCAGTACATATCAGATTTCTGGAGGACACTTGCCTGACAGTGCCAAGGGCAGTTCAGCCAGCCCTAGAACCAATAGGCACGCTTGAACGAGTTCTACTCAGAATTTCCCTATATGGGAAGATTTGCTTCTGAGAGAACTTGAGTTCAAAAACGCGCTGAGAGGTGATAACTTCAGTGTCCTCCATGGGAGAGATTGACTTCAGCCTCCACAGGTGATGTCTATCTCCTTGATTATACAGTAACAATACTTTAATTAGGTAGAGTGTCTATATTCACAAAGGTTGGTCA
This sequence comes from Peromyscus eremicus, assembly GCF_949786415.1. Lineage (NCBI taxonomy): Eukaryota > Metazoa > Chordata > Mammalia > Rodentia > Cricetidae > Peromyscus > Peromyscus eremicus. The sequence continues at coordinate 111,667,561 of NC_081418.1, read as the reverse complement.
AGTTCACCAACTCTGTTTTGCTGTATTTTACTCTAACTGCCTGTCAGTTGCCCAAACAGCAGGTTGGTATGCTCTGAAGAGGGATGTGCTAGTATGTAGGCTCACTGTATTTTTATTATTATTATTATTTCTAGAAAGATATTAGGCGTTGAAATGATCTAAAGATAATTTGGCGGGACCTGAAGAGATGGCTCAGTAAGGCCCTTGCTGAACATGAATAAGAATCTGAGTTTGATCCTCATGTGGCTTCATGGCCCACACTTGTAAATCTAGTGCTTGGGAGGTACAGTCAGGCAGATCCCCAGGATCCAGTCAGCAGCCAGTCAGCCACCAGCCTACTTAGAGAGCTCCAAGGCTAGTGAGAGACCCTATCTCAAAATCAGGGTAGGTGGGACCTGAGGAAAGACACCTGAGGTTGGCCTCTGGCTTTCACATGCATGCAGGCACATGAACACACGTTCCTGCACACCCAAGTGTGCCAATGCCATTCACACACACACACAAACACATACACACACACACACACACACACACACACACACACACACAGAGACAGAGAGACAGAGAGAGAGGGAGAGAGATGGGGGATATAAAAGGTTGGGGTATATGAGACTTATTTAATCCTCAAAGACTATAAAACCTCTATATGCTGTCAGAGGAGTAGAAAACACTTGATAACGTAAAAAAGAAATCTTAATTGAGTGATTTCTAAGAACGAAGATGAGAAGCAATGTGGAATGATTGGGGAATTCTTTGTTGTATCTATTTTTGGTTTGTGTGTTTTAGGGATGCTGGAGCTCAAACCCAGGACCTCCTGAATGCCAGACAAGTACTCTATCCCTGAGCTCATTTCTGTGACTTTCTCTCCCCACAAATGGAAATGATTGGTGTTTACTGTACACTCACTGTTGCAGAAAATACCGAGCATGGGTTAAAAAATAGCAAGGGTCCTGGAGTTGGCCTCTGAACTGTATATGCTCTGTCTCTCTAAAACTGCATCTTTCTCCAGTTTACAAGAAAAAATTCATATACTCACCATAATAAGAGACTAATCGCTATGTCGGCAAACCCCTCAACTATAAAAGCTCCTAAGTGGAGTTTAAAACAGCGGGGGAGCATTTGTCTGCACGTTTCCCATTACTGCTTTGAATTGTACGAGATGAGATTATATGGCATATTTTAACATTAGGTGTCAAAAGAAGGCATAAAACTCTTAAAATATATAAGGCTCTAAACTTATATTTAGATATTTCACTATATAAAAAGACAAGCTTGCAGAAGGAAATGAATAGAAGGGATGTGCTTGGGCAATTTTAGGAGTTAAATCAAAGAAGGGGGGAGGGGGTGCTGGAGGTGGTGTCTGTATCCAGGAAGAGGGCATGAAGATATAGCAGCCCAGGAAAGGGCCATGTGGGCATACGGTATGTATGTGGTGGATTGAAGAGAGTCAGATAACTAGGCATAGCATGTTGCTACATCACTGTTCATTGATTCTCCCCACAAACACTCCTGGACTACTGGGGCGTGGGTGGGGGGCACGCAGGGGAAGTGCCCTGTGTAATCAAAGATGACAATCTATCTTTTCTCTGTCCATTGCATTTCTGTAACTTTAGCTGCTTGTGTTCCTGGTTGGTGTTACACAGACCAGATACCAAACTGGAAGTTTATTCGTGTTCCAGATGCTTCACCAAATTATGACTGTTGCTTCATTACCCCAAGAATGATGTCTGTCCTTGCTCTCTCTTTGTAGTACCAGAAGGGAAGACACCCAGCATCACGGCACCCCAGAGCTCCAGAGGCAACTTTCCCATGGTAGTATAAATGAATCCTCAGGATGATTCACCTCTCAAAATGGCTCCCACTGTGTAAATGGAGAATCCGAGGAACATGTAAGAAGTTCTCTCTCAGCATTGGCTTTCCCTCCGCGGAGCCTCCCCGCTGCTAGGTTCCCAGTGCAGGCATCTAACCGGACAGACCAGAGCTGAAATTCTGAAAGGCCCCAGTGTGAGTCAGGCATCCGCCCTCAAGTCCAGTTAGCTGCGGCTGCAGAAGTGGAGTGGTCCTGTTTGTTTAGCTGTGGACGGACTCTCCAAGAAAACAGTCTGGTTAGCTAGGTATGATGGCTGCCAAGCTAGCTGGGCATGCATAGTCAATGCCAGATTCGTCCAGCACAGCACATACTCTGTAAGAATTTCCCCCCATTTTTGCTAATCGCAGAAACGAAGGAGCCCAGTGTTACCGCACCACAGAGCTCCAGAGGCAAAATTCACATTACAGTGTAAGTGAGTCCCCGAGTAATACATGTCTGTATCAGCAGTTTTCAGAAGACTGTGGCAGAGTCTAGAGTTTCTACAACTACAGAGAATGCAGGAAAGGGGAAATAGAGGAAAAAAGACAGGGCAGAAAAAAATATATAAAATGATGTAAACGGATAAAATCATATTGATCACCACAGTGAGTAGTAGTAACATGGCTTCTGTAGTGATGGAAGGACAAGGCATGGAGGAGGCACTGAGTGGCCCTTAAACCTACCTGTAAGTGACATTCCTCATTTTCACCAGCACCGCACTGACTAAGCCATGAGAATTAAGATGATCCTCAGTCAGGAAAGTGCTTGACTTGTAAGCATGAGTTCCAGTGTTCAATCCCTCAGAACCTACTTTTAAGGTAAAAACAAAAACACCCCACTCTATGCCTGGGATGTGTGTTTAGAACCTCAGCACTGGAAAGATGGAGACAGGAGGATCCCCAGGGCTCATTGGCCAGCCAGCCTAGCCTCCTTGCTGAGCTCCAGACTAATGAGAGACCCTGTCTCAAAAAAATAACACAAGGCCAGGTGGTGGTGGCACACGCCTTTAATCCTAGCACTCGGGAGGCAGAGGCAGGCGGATCTTTGTGAGTTCGAGGCCAGCCTGGGCTACAGAGTGAGTTCCAGGAAAGGCGCAAAGCTATACAAAGAAACCCTGTCTCAAAAACAAACAAACAAACAAAAAAAAAAACCCATAGGTGGCACCTAAGAATGACAGCTGAGAACATCCTCTTGAAATGCACATGGTTGCGTGTATGTGCACACACCCACACACATGCATGTACCTGCAAACACACACATAGAATTTTTTCCCACTATATGTAAGTTATTGACTAGGAGTACTTAATTATACGCAATAGTGGGTGTGCCTCTGTGTAGTAAATTTACTTCTCTAAAAAAAAGTTACTGCCTCTCCTTGTGAGTGGATTGTGACACCATGACAGTCACACATGGCTGTTTTAGTCAATATTCTATTGCTGTGAAGAGACGCTATGACCAAGGCAACTCTTAAAAAATAAAACATTTAACTGGGATTTGCTTACAGAGTCAGAGGCTTAGTCTGTTATCATCATGGCAGGCAGGCATGGTGCTGGAGAAGTAGCTGAGATCCATTCTGATCCATCCTGATCCATAGGCGAGAGAGAGACTGGCCCTGGTATGGGCTTTTGATACCTCAAAGCCCACCCCCAGTGGCACACTTCCTTCAACAAGGCCACACCTCCTAATCCTTCTAATCCTTTCAAATAGTGCCACTCTGGAGATGAAGCATTTATATGTGAGCGTTTGGGGAACCATTCATATTCAAACTACCACACGGCTATACTGGCTAGTTTTATGTCAACTCAACACAAGCTAGAGTCATCAGAGTGGAAGGAACCTCACTTGAGAAAGACCCATAAAATCTGGCTGTAGGCGAGCCTGTAGGGCTTTTTCTTAATTAGAAATTGGTAGAGGAGGGCCCAGCCCATGATGAATAGTGCCATCCCTGGGCTGGAGGTCCTGGGTTCTATAAGAAAGTAGGCTGAGCAAGGTAGTAATCATTCTTAGGTGACCCCCATGAAAGGTTTGTTGACCCACAGATGGATCACGATCCACAGGTTGGGAAACACTGCTTTGGAGCCTGGTTCAGCACCTGATTCAGTGGTTCTCAATATGTGGGTCATGACCCTTTTGTGAGTCATACATCAGATATTCTACACATCAGATATTTACATTATGGTTCATAACAGTAGCAAAATTAGTTATGAAGTAGCAAGAAAAGTAATTTTATGGTTGTGGGCTCATACAACACAAGGAGTTATATTTAAGGGTCACAATATTAGGTAGGTTGAGAACCACTGATCTAACGAATAAGGGCTCAGTAGCTATTTGGTAAAGATTATATAGCTTCAAATAGGAACAAATTCCATGAAAGAAATGGTGTACCAAAAGAAAGCTATGCTTGTGCTCAAATATTTCTGATAAAATATGTGTGTGTGTATTTGTGTGTGTGTGCTGTATGAGTGTGGATATGTCTTTGTGTATAGCGGGATATGTAGGCTAGTGGCTAATGACTTGTCTTCTTTTCTTGATGCCTAATTTGTTTTTTGAGACAGGGTCTTTCCCTGAACCTACATCAAGACTATCTGGTGGGTGAACTCCTGGGATGCTCATGTCTATGCCTCCACAGTGCTGGGATTATAGGCATGTGCCACCATGACTGTTTTTTTACATGGTCACTGGGAGTCTGAACTCAGGTCTCATGTTCATGGCAAACACTTTACTGACAAAGCCGGAGCCGTTCCCCCAGCCTCAGCACCCCCTCCAACAGTCTTACTGTGTAGCTTCAAATAAACAGCCCTCCTCTAGCCCCTGAGTGATGGGATTACAGGTGTGTGCCACCACTCCCAAGGTATACTTGAAAAACAAAACAAAACAAAAAAACCTAAAACCTACTACATTCAGGGATTTTTAAAATATTCATTGTGAATTTTCAAAAAAATAAATATTGTAAAGTACAATTTAATGGTTAAGTTTAGTGACTAGATATAAGCCTAGCTTCAAAAGCAAATTGCCTGTGTTTAATCCTAGGACTCCTACTGGCCTGTGTGATTGTGTGTGTGTGTGTGTGTGTGTGTGTGTGTGTGTGTGTGTGTGTGTGTGTGTATGTGTTTGTTTGATGTGTGCATGTATGTACATATGTGTGTTGGTGGTGTGTGTGTGTGTGTGTGTGTGCTTGTGTGTATATAATGTGTGTAATTTGTGTGTGTGTATGTGTAGCCTTGACACAAACGTGCATAAGTTTCTGCATCTGAAAACAAAGATATCCATACCCTAGTATATAGAACTGTTGAGAATCGTAAGTGGCACAGTTGAAGGGCCTGGCACCTAGAGGGACAGACAGGGATGAGCAAACACTAGCCATCTCCCTGCCATTGCTGTATCATCACTTCCTGAACAGATGGCATTGGGGTAGGTAAGCTGTTTTTGGCTATCAGGTACCGAGAGCGCCCACCCTATGTGGCACCAACAATGGGACACTGTATTGTCTTACATGGGAAAGTCACACTTTCAACAGTTGACTCCATGCAGCACTGGGCTCTCCATGTGCCTCAGCTCCTCCTTCCTCCGGAGAGCTGAAAGCCCAGTTCTGTTGCATGGTGCTTCATGACTGCAAGGGTTGGGTGCCATTGGCAGCTGGAGCTGTATGGTTCTTTGTCCTCAAGCACCGGCTGAGAGAGAAAAGCCACACCCTTATGCATAAACGATAACTCTTCCCCTTCATTCTGGTTATACCAACCTTAGACACATGGCCGGTGTGTCACAAGGAGAAGGGGAGTGGCGTGAACTGATTGGCGTGGATTCCTCAGAATCCAATCTGAGAGTCGAATTTTGAAGAACATTCCCCCAAACTGTGAAACTTCAGAGACAGTGGCTGCTTAATTAAAATCTGAGTTCCCTTGGGAAAAAAGTAAAGAAGAATGGAGGCTGACTGGGACCCAGCAGTGTTCACCACAGATACTGTTGATCTTGGAAAATAGAGCAATGTCTCTTCATGAGGAGGAGGGGTCCCAACACACTGTACTGTGCTACTGTGGTGGGAAATAGATTGACAAAAATAAGAAGTGAAATAAAGATATGTATTTATATGCATGTTTTACATATTTCCAGCTAAGGTTTGTGAAAGCGAAGCCTCCAAAACGAAGCCCTTGTGTGCAACTACTTACAGCCTTCACAATATCATTCTTCATTTTATTAGCAAATGTTGATATCTACCTATGCTTGTTCATTTTCTTCAACTTGACACAAAGTACAGGTATCAGGGAAGAGGGAACCTCAGTTGAGGAATTGTCTCCATCAGATTGCCCTGTAGACATGTCTGTGGGGCATTTTCTCAATTGCTAATTGCTGTGGGAGGGCCCAGCCCACTATGAATGGTGCCACCCCTGAGTATATGGGCCTGGATTGTAAAAACAAACAAACAAACAAACAAACAAACAAACAAACAAACAAACAGCTGAGCAAGCCAGAGGAAGCAAGCCAGAAAGCTGCACTCTTCTGAGGCCTCTGCTTCGGGTCCTGTCTCCAGATTCCTGCCATGAGTTCCTGCCCTGACTTCCCTCAATGAAGGACTGTGATTTGGATACATTAATCAAATGAACCCTTTCCTCCCCACGTTGGTTTTGCTCGGCATTTTATTGCAGCACTCACGAAGCAAACCAGCACACTACCGTTCTTCAGCCTCTGTCCCATTACTGGGAATTCAGCAACAGTAAAATAACTCAAGGCCCCTTGTCCTTGTGGAAACTGTTCTCTAGTTAAGACATTGAGGCTAACGGGATCGGTGATGCTGTGGGGAGGGTTTGAGCTTAGATATATGGCAGAACTGAGATTTGGATACTGAGAATCCAGCTCTGAAGCCAAGAATGGGTCATAACAGGAAGTCAGGACTGTGAGATGCTCACCCAGTCACAGGCTCCTTTCTTTCTGAAAGCCATTTTATGGTAGGGAGCAGGTTCACAAGCACCTGGATGAGGCATTGCCCAGGGATCAGGTACTGTCTTCACAGTCAGCTCACTCATGAGAGCTCTAGGGAGGTTCGTGCAAGCCAACGGTGTGTCAGGCCACCTCTGTGAATGCAAGGGCCGGGGAAAGACTCACGGGAACCTGTCTTTCCTCCTCCTCTTCCACCTGCTATTTAGTAACTGATACTCATGTTACCTACTGCTTGATTCTGGGATGGATGCTAGTGTGGCTAGTCTATCATACTAGAAGCCTTCCAGACTTCTGAGCAGGAATCTAAACAAACTGAAGATGAATGCACATTCAACAGGTGGGTCTCTCAAATTATGATTTTCTTACATCACATTTAAAGCTTTAATACCCAGCTTAAGCTATTTTAGTTTTAAATTGCACCACATAAATGCATACTTGAAAAGATAATTTGCTTTACTGTTCCCCCAGGCACAGGAAAATGATTGACTTCTAATATATTTTCTCATTGGAACTATTTGTTTAGTCCAGCTTTTTTTTTTTTTTTAAGACATGAGGTCTCATCATATTGCCCAATCTGGCTTCTAACCCCAGGGTTCTAAAGAGCATCTTGCCCCCTGAGTAACTGGGACTCTATGCAACTGCCACTTTGTCCAGCTAAGTTCGTTTCTTTTGAACAAAGTGGGAAGTTTGACCCTTACCCACCATGTGCGGCACTATGCTAGTGTTAGGTCTGTCCCTCAGAAGAGATGCTGAAATGAATTCTCGTCAGAATGGTGTCAGAGAGTTGTCTTCCTGGGAGATTCTAGCGGGGAAGTAGAGGACAGTACGCAGGGCAGAGGGGGGGGGGGGGAGGCACTAGAAGTGGAGTTCCCAGGCTATGAGGAAACGTACTGTGGGACAAAGTCAGCCATCTTCAGCCAGCCTCTAAGTGAGGAGCAAAGCTCCCGGCTACTAACGCCACAGGAAATTGGGTTTCTTTTCTGAGCAGCAGAAGTTTATCCTAACTGGCTCCAAAGCCAGGAGGAAAGGATTGGCCTAGAGAGAACACAGCACACTTCAACAGCACCAGACTTAGTAGCAAAAGGAAGTCAAACATTCAAGGCAAGCATGAATTATACTCACCTTCTTATGTACAGGGATAGAGGGCATGTAATACTTTCGTTATGGACATGCTTGGTTGTTTGGGGGGAGTCTTCACCTATAGAAACTTGGGCTTATTGGACCCAAGGTATCTTCTCCTCAACCCTGTTGACTCAGGGCCAGCTAACACTGTCTGTGGTGTAGTCCTGATCAGTGTAAGACATTTAGATGCATCATTGATATAACGAAACATGTCTCTAGATAATTGCTGAAAAGCTTCTAAAGGGCGATTCTACTCCCAGGTGTAATCTGAGATTTTTATGCCTCAAGATGCTATTTGAACACTTGTAATATTAGAGAAAATTTTGGGAGAAGTTGGTCAAAGGAAATGAACTTTTTTTTTTTTTTTTTTTTTTTTTTTTTTTTTGGTTTTTCGAGGTAGGGTTTCTCTGTGTAGCTTTGCGCCTTTCCTGGGACTCACTTGGTAGTCCAGGCTGGCCTCGAACTCACAGAGATCAAAGGAAATGAACTTTGAGTTATACAAGATGTCTGTTGCCTAACAGGTACCTATGGTTAACAACAAACTATTGTGTTTTATTTATTTTTGTTGTTTTTGTTTTGTTTATTGGGTTTTTTCGTTGTTTTTTTGTTTTGTTTTGTTTTTTATGGGTAGGGTCCCTTTTTTACCCAGGCTCACTTCACTTACCTGGACTCAAGTGACCTTCCTACCTTGGCTTCCTCAGTAGCCACAGTGCCTGGTTACAAGGTGCTGTTGTCACTGAGAGTGGGTTTGAAGTGTTCCCAATACCCAATACCATATAGAGGCACCACATGTAAATCAGTTCACTTTAGCCATAACAAATACTTTTCAGTTGAACATATAACATATGACAAATATATACAGTTTTATTGGCTTTATTTGACAATAGAATAAATAAATGAATTTTAGAATGACAAGAAATTAACAACAAGCTATTTCTCTCTGAACTGTGGTTCAGTTATCATAAAGAATATATGGCAACAAGGAAAAATAAATCCCACATCATTTCTTAATATCTACACACTTTACAATAATAAATTACACCAAAGTTTAAAGAAATCTGGGGGTTCTTTTGGTCCTATATGTTCACCTCACTTTAAGTGAACATTGAAAGCCAAGTGTGAAATCATGAAAACAGAAAGATGATGAGGATGGAGACAGTGAGGAGGACACATCCTAGAACAAGCTGGGTAGCCTGGACTCGGGGGCTCGGGTAGGGCAATTCTCACTGTGATCCAGTCAGGTTCAGGACTGTGAATGGTGATGCTCATGGAGGATAGCTCGGAGGTTCTTTCTCCTTTAAAATGAAAATTAGCCTGTGATTCACTGCAAAAAATTCTGAGTTACCTTGGACCCTTGATGATTCAGTCTATGGAAATATGACTTATAATATATGCAAATTTGAGGGAAACAGATCTATAGAAAGGGTCAAGCTACAGTTTCCCTTCCAAAGGTCCTGTTGAAGAATATAATCATTTTAAGGTTAAAAAAAATGGCATTGATAAATTCTCACACACACACACACACACACACACATTCAAATTATACAAATTGTGCTAGTATTGATTCAAGGGCAGGACATCTTCTGGAGGCATTTATTATCACATTCACGTATTTCTTAATGACTGACCTGGCCATAGCAAAGAATTTGCCAAGAAAAGTCCGGAAATGAGGAGGTGAATTTGCAGAGGGGAAGGAGAGAAGGAAAAGAAGGGAGGAGAGGAGGGAAGTGGAGAGAGAGAGAGAGAGAGAGTGTTTCCATGACTTCTAATAAAAGCATAGAGAGAATGTGAAAAGTAAAAAGTAGTTTGCACTGGCAAACAAAACCAACTGCTCTATAAATATTTCATAATTTCAGCCCCATAAGGTCTCATTGTCTGGTGGGTATCTCTATTATGAGTAATCGTGGGTTGTTCTTTGTTCATTTCAGGCTTTTTCTGTCATTTGGTCTCTGAAGTAGCACCCAATAATTTCATTCCCATTTACCTCATCATGGTATAGAGAGACTATATGTAGTCAGCCAAGAGGCTGGATTCGTAACTGTACAATTTAAACGTACAAAGTACATTTTTAGAGGCAGAGTGTGGTGTGTGGAAACTAAATCCTGGGAGACCGGGAGAATTGGGGTTTTACAAGGCTCTTTGCAAAAGAGAACAGCTCTTGTTGAAAATGTCCCTGCTTCCCAGGGAGGTTGAGAAGTCTCCAGTTTGAACCTACTTTGCTCCCTCCTAAGTTCCAGCTGGAGTCTGTGGTAATGCTGGGAGGTGGGGTCTCTGGGAGGTGATGAGGTCACCAGTGCCCTTCTCAGGGAATAGAGGAATCGCTGCAGAGTGGTCCATGATAAAGCCAGGCTGTCCCTTCTGCCTTGTCTCTGGCTCACTCACCCTTTCTGCTCTCATTTATGATCTATGACTTGAAGTAGTTTAAGATCTTCCAAAGCCGGGCGGTGGTGGCACACGACTTCAATCCCAGCACTCGGGAGGCAGAGGCAGGCAAATCTCTGTGAGTTTGAGACCAACCTGGTCTACAAAGCGAGTTCCAGGAAAGGCGCAAAGCTACACAGAGAAACCCTATCTAAAAAAAAAAAAAAAAAAAAAACAAAAAAAAAAACTTCCAAAACCTTGGCACTACGTTCTCGTTCTTCTCTCTCTCTCTCTCTCTCTCTCTCTCTCTCTCTCTCTCTCTCTCTCTCTCTCTGTGTGTGTGTGTGTGTGTGTGTGTGTGTGTGTGTGTGTGTAGGAGAGTGCCCATGTGTTAGCTTCAGGTGTCATTCCTCATAATGTGTTGATCTTATTGTTTTTAGGCAAAGTCTATCACTGGGAACTGGGATTTGCTGATTCATCTACGTTTGCTGGCCAAGAGCCCCTGGGATCCATGTTTCTGCCTCCCCATCCTTGAGAATCCATGCGTGCACCACCAGGCCTGGCTTTTTTAAGTGGGTTCTGGGGATTGAACTAAGGTCCTCATGCTTGTCAGACAAACACTTTAGCAGATGAGCCATCCCGCCGGCCCCAGACTATGTTCTTAGACTTTCCAACCTCTGAAATGGTGAAATCAAATGATTTTCTTGTTGTTATAAGTTATCCCATCTCAGGTACTCTGGTTGAGCAACGGAGACATGTAGGTATGTAGCACAAATGTTAGAAGGTCTTATTAATAAAAACAAACCCGGAGCCAAGTATTGGGGTGAATGCTGAAAGATCAGAGAAACAGAACAAGCCACAGTTACCTCACCTCGCCAAGTTCTCAGTTGATCTTGTTTCCTCAGACTGAAAGCCTCTGAGTCCTCATGTGAATGGAACTCAGCTGTACTGCTGCTCAAAAGCCTAAAAGCTTAACAAGACTCTAGTTCCTGGTCCTCACGCCTTATATACATTTCTGCTTCCTGTCATCACTTCCTGGGATTAAAGGTGTGTGTCACCATGCCTGGCTGTTTCCAGTGTGGTTTTGAACTCACAGAGATCTGGATGGATCTCTGCCTCTCAAGTGATAGGATTAAAGGCATGTATGCCACCATTTTCTGGCCTCTATGTCTGTCTAGTGGCTGTTCTGTTCTCTGACCTCAGATAAGTTTATTAGGGTGCACAATATATTGGGGGACACAATATCACCACATAGGTAGGTAGCTATGTTGCTTGTTGAGGCTGGAGAATGGGACTGGCCAACTGGTAGCTGGTAAGCATGGGCAGAGTAACCCTGCTTTGCTCAGAAGTGGGGAGCTAAGCTATCACCTTGGTCTGTAGACCATCTGCCCCTTGTCCCTTTGTCAATAGCACCATCTAATCAGACATCAGATTGTTTTATCCCCATGGCTATAGTAGTTGGTTCAGCTATAAATGTCTAATCCAAAATGGTCCACAGAGGACATCTGCTGGAATTACTGTGGGAAAGGAAGAGGAACTGGATTCTTTAACACACACACACACACACACACACACACACTTGATTGATCATGCACATGCGCAGAGAGAGAGAGGGAGGGAGGAAGAAGAGGAAGAGGAGGAGGAAAGAGGAGGAGGAGGAGGAGGAGGAGGAGGAGGAGGAGGAGGAGAAGAAGAAGAAGAAGAAGAAGAAGAAGAAATGTAAAATAGGAAGCAGACTGTCTCCCCCAGAGTGACCAAGAACCACCATATATAGACAACCTGACCCAAGAGACCAACCTTTCAGAAGTCACAATAGAAGGGTAAGCTGTACCTGCCACTGTTCTTTTAGTTTCTAGAGAGCAGTCATGCCCTGATATCCATGTGAGTTTGGTTATAGTATTCCTGAAGACACTCAAATCCATACATGCCCAGCCTCTTGTATAATATGCAGTAGAGAATTTATATATAGCTGTGTGAATGTTGTTATTTTATATTTTAGGAAATAATAACAAGGAAAAAAATGTCTGCACAATTTCAGGGCTGGTGTGACTCATTTTCCCAATATTGTCAATCTCAGGTCTGCAGATGCAGAACCAGCACATACAGACTTTCAAGTACAACTATAAGCTTGCCCTTCACTCCAACTATTTGAGTTGGGTTTCATTGCTTGCAATAGAAAATTTCCTTAGGAATTCAGTACATCAAAGTTTGGTTCTTTAAAACCTGGAGAAGGGGAAAGGTCCTGAGATGTTTGTGCCTTGGCAGGAAGACGAATCGGAAAATGTTCAGGGATCTGTATGTATCTAGGACAACTGGGGAAAACAGGTGAGAGGTAGTTAACACCATTAGGAAACAATCAGAAAAGGGCTGAGATTGGGGTTAGGAACAAGATATATTTGGAGAGGGGGCCACGTGGATTTCTGAGACCCTGTAGGTTCAGATGGTGAATCGGGGTGGGTTACATGATCTCTTCCTTGTTGTTATTTCCTTAAGTGAACACATATGTCCTTCCTGTGTAGATTATATAGTGCACAGTTTCTCAGGACAGGAAGAGGCTAGGCAACAGCTGCCAAACTTGACTTGTACCCAAAGAACATGCCCCAGTGTTCTGCAGCACAGTGAATAAAGGTAACAACTACACATCAAAGAATCTAGAAGAGTAGATTTCAAGGGTTCCCATCACCAAGAAGTGATGTGCCTTTAAGGAGATGGAAATGCTTATCATCTTCATTTGGTCACTACATGCTGCAAACATCTATAGAAACACTGCACTGTATAGTCCTTCCTGTACATTTATTTTGTGCTGATTTTTTTTAATAGAGATTTGCAAAAAGATCACAGAGCCCATAAATGGGACAATAGTAGCATTTGTCATATATGGTTGATGAAGTGAGGTGAAATGTAAGAATATTCCATCAAGTGTCAAGTGCTCACAGTTGACAGTGGGGGTGTGGGGAGGATTACATAAGATGATGCATATTAACCATTCCACATGATTTCTAGCATGCAGAGGGTGCTTGCTTTGGACTGGGAATGTACTGCAGTTGGTAGAATGCTTGCCCAGCATGCACAAAGCCCCAGTCCCTAGCCTGGTATAAACCACACGTGGGAGCACACACCTGTAATCCCAATACTCAGAAGTAGAGGCAGGAAGATTGAGTCATCCTCAGCTATACACTGAGCTGGAGGTCTGCCTGAGCAACATGAGACCCTGTCTCTCTGAGAAGAAGGAGAAGAGGAGGAGGAGGAGAAGGAAGATAACACTCTAACCGGAAGTGGCTAGTCTGCTTTGGCCTGCACATCTTGGAGGAAGCAGCTCATGGCAGTTACTTTTGGACTAAAGCTTTTGACTTCCACCATTCACACTGTTTTCAGTGCCAAGTTTCCATGATCTTTACATCACAGCAGTATATAAAGATTTAAAATTATAATTATATACATGGTGTAGAGGTCACTAGCCACCCACTGGAGAGGATGCTCAATCGGTAGAGTACTTGCTGCACAGGAATAACGATCCTGAGTTTGATCTCCAGCACCCACGAAAGAAAAGCCAGGCAAATGCCTGAAATCCCAGCCCGGGCAAGGTGGAGATAGGTTCTACCTGGACTCTCCCAACCTAGCCAAACCAGTGAGTTCTACCTTCACTGTGGAGAGTGACTGAGGAAGGCTCCTAACGTCAGTCTCTAGCCTCCACACACACACTTCCATCTGGCCACAGCAATACAAGGTCTCCTTCACCCTCATAGACTCACTCGGTCTAAGCTGTCTGCATGCCACACAAGGGGAAGGGCACTGTGACAAGCAAGCATCCTGGGTTCAGGCCATAGAACCAGAATGTCAGCCTACTCATTCATGATAAGACACTCTCTACATTCACAGCACCAGCCTGGGAAGTACTCTTCCCACTGACTCAGCTGTTGAAGTTCAGAATCAGTAGAGAGCAGGGAGTCAGGTGGGCTAGGAGCAGCATATTTGGAATGTGCTGTTTCCCCGAGCTCAAGCAGGTCTTGCCTGTCCCTGGAGTCAAACAGGTCAGTGCTGGCCCCTTGGTGCTATGGTGACCAGCTTTCCTTACTGTTATCCTTCTTTCTAATTCTTTTTGTGTTTTTCCAGTTTTTGTTTCGGGTTTTTGTTTGTTTTTGTTTTTGAGACACGGTTTCTCTCTGTAGTCCTAGCTGTCCTGGAACTCACTCTGTAGATCAGGCTGATCTTCCTGACTCTGCTTCCCAAGCGCTGGGATTAAAGGTGTGCACCACCACCACGTGGCTCTTTCCCCATATTTTGTATATATGTTCATGTGTTCATGTTGGCATGTGTGTGGGCAGACCTGTGGGTAGGTGCGCATGCATGTATATGTACAAGGCTAGGTGCTGTTAGAACAAGAGAGCAGTGTGTGTGTGTGTATGTGTGTGTGTGTGTGTGTGTGTGTGTGTGTGTGTGTGTAGGGGGGAAGGGGATTCAGCAACCCTCTACATTATTTTTACAACAGCTTTTGAATCTAACATTACTTTAAAATAAAGAATTTGAAAGAAGGGCTGGGGAGAAGGCTCTGTAGCTAAAGCCCTTGTCATGCAAGTGTGAGGCTGGAAACCGACATAAACGCCAGGTAGGCATGGGGACCACCTGCAATTTCGGCCCTGGAAGGCAGAGATATGGAACCCTGCCTCAAAGAATAAGGTGGAAGAGTGATTGAGGACAATTCCCAACACCTTCTTTGGGCTTCTACATGCTTGCAGCAAGGAAAGCTGTCCTGTTCTGTGCACCCCACTCAACACATCTCCAGACTCCTCCCCTCTCCCCTACTCCTCCATCTCCACCTGTTATTATGGAGTCTATTAACTCTATTAATCAGATACAAGAAAGGAGAGGGAGAGTGCTCTAGAGAACCATGGAAGTAGGATGGCCATGGACCATTGGCCAGGGCTCTGAAGTACTATTTTATGGCAAGTCACATGTAGAGGCTCAGGAACATCTAGAAAGTAAGCAAACAGCTCCAAGCTTTGTGGAGACAGGTTTGAAGACTGGGTGTATGCAACACCCACACCACACTGCTGTTTCTTACTCCTAGTTATTGGCCACGCAAGCCTTATGACGGGGTTATAGGTCTAAGGAGAAACTGTAATAGCTAGATGTTTGGCATCAGAGCACTCTAGGTTTAGAT
The DNA here is from genome assembly GCF_949786415.1 of Peromyscus eremicus. Taxonomy (NCBI): domain Eukaryota; kingdom Metazoa; phylum Chordata; class Mammalia; order Rodentia; family Cricetidae; genus Peromyscus; species Peromyscus eremicus. Next base: position 111,652,133 of record NC_081418.1, on the reverse strand, counting down.
CTAGCTTTTTTCCTTAGCAGTTACTCTGGCACGCCTGATCTTTCCAAATTCCACTTTATTCTACTGTAACAGGCACTCAAGGGCTCTACCCAGAGGGTCCCTGGGGTGTAATAGATGATTTACTAAGTGCTTATTGTATGCAAAGCATTGGAGACAGCCTTGTACTTTAGAAATGAAGATGGCACAATTGCTTTGTGTCTTTAAAAAAAAAGAAAGAAAGAAAGAAAGAAAGAAAGAAAGAAAGAAAGAAAGAAAGAAAGAAAGAAAGAAAGAAAAGAAAAAAAAACCAGACCTGAGACAGGGTTTTACTATGTAACCCAGTTCCCTAGCAAACCTTCCACCTCAGCCTCCTGAGTGCTGGGATTAGAGACAGATGCTACCACACCTGGCTCTAAAAGTTTTGTGCCTATTATTTTGTGTGTGTGTGTGTGTGTGTGTGTGTGTGTGTGTGTGTGTGTGTCTCATTACTTTTTCCAAGTCCTCTCCATCTTTAAAGGTTGCTAAATGAGGTTTATTTCGGTGTGATAGCTAGTTCGTGTTGACCTGAAAGGATGATAAAGTAATTACCCAGTCATGGTTTTTAATCTTAAGAAAATGCCTTTCTTATGTGAGACTTCTTTTTCCATCTGGAAAGTTACCAAATATGCCACATATTTGCATAATAATCTCTCCTTTGAATGAAGACCTCAGTACATGCTGCACAAGCTTTTGCCTTCGAGCCTATCTTCAATAGGAAAAAAAAAAAAAGGGTAGACAGAGAAGGGCCAGCGTTATAATGAACACAACTAAATCTTTTAGGAGCGAGTGTTCCTTGGTGACCCTTCATATTATCTCAAAGTCATTGTGTACTAATTGTTTGAAGAAAACTCATTCTCCTGGATTAATATTTCAACTGTTTAAAAATAGATAAACTTTACTGTACATTACCACTTGAATGGAGCAAATGATTTTTAGTGCCTCCGTAGACAATTGGCTTTCACATTGAATCTTGGTGATTTATTTTTTAAAATAAAGAGAAAATCGTCAGCATTGAACTAGATTAAAATAGACATCTTATTTAGAATTATAAAAGCCGTTTCTTTTTCATGTCACATTCAAAACACGGTTATTATTTTAGAAAGATAGCGGGATGATATTATGGGTTTAACAAGAGGAGCCATGTGGAACAGCTCCTCAAAAAAGGACAAAGGCAAAGCAGAAAGGAGAGTATCCATTTTACTTTTTGGAACAGACCTAAATGAAAAGTCATTTACACAAAGACAAATAAAACCCAGTGATGACATTACCAGGCCCCCCATTATGCCCTCATAATAAGCCATAAGAAAAAGACACATACAAAGGAAGTCCTCAGCGAAGCCAGAATCACTTTTGAGAGCAGAGCCACGTGAGGAACAGTCTTGGACTTTCTCGTCTATGGTGGAGAAAATGCCTGAGGCTTTCAAGATAGAGAACAGGGCTTGCATTTCTTGATCTTTCTTTTCAAACTCCACCCATATTGATTAAGCACCTACTGTGTGCCAGATCATCGAAATCAATTATAGTAAGGTTAAAATGCAAGACATCAAGCCATGAGGCAGAACTTTGGGCAATATCCCAAACGTCAAAAAGAATGTGGGTTGGAGCCTCCAAAGTACATCCCACATGAGGTTCAGCTAAGAAGATGGCGGCAAAAATGCAGTAAGAGGCAGTATAGAAACTCTAGGCTCCTTTTTATACATATATATTTTTGATTGTGAGCCTAGCCTTCAACGGCTGAACCAGTACTCCAGCCCTCTAGGCTGTTCTTGAACACATAAACCCGGAGGCAGCAGAGCTGGGGAAATAGCTCCGTCCTAAGCACAGTAAGCTGAGTTTGCCCACTAGAACCCCTGTAAAATTAAGTCAGACTGGAGGGTGGTATGCACGGAGCATCCCAGCACTGAGGCAGAGACAGGCGGATTTCAGGGGCTCACTGGCCAGCCAGCCTAGCTTACTTGGTGAGTCCCAGACCTAGTGAAAGACCCCCCCGTCTCACCAAGCAAGATAGAAGGTACTTGAAGAACAGCAGCTGAGGCTGGCCTCTGGCCTCCACATGCACATGCATGTGCATCCACACCACCGCCTACACACACACACACACACACACACACACACACACACACACACAAAACCAGAGGTCAGCAAGCTTTCTCTCAGGAGTAGAGAATAAATATTTGTTTTGGCTTTCCGGGTCCTATGGTCTCACAAGTACTCAGTAAAAAGCAGCCACAGGCAATGCAGAAACAGGCATAGTTAGGTCCTGGTAAAACTTAAAACAAAACTAAAACAAAACAAACTAAAAACCACAGACGACAGACAAACAACAACAAAAATGGACAATAGATCACAGTTTTCCAACTTTCTACCTAAACCTTAGTCACTGTGGCTACATTATGTGAAATGGGAGTTTTGAAAAGGCCAGCAAACTGCTGCTTAGCCGTGTCTGTTTTTAGCACAGCCGCTCCCCTCACCCTGCCTGTTTGAGTGCCTTTGCCCATGCCCATGTGAGTGCCAGCATCCCCCCCCCTTGTCAGCCAGTTCACATGGTAAATCCTGAGCTCCCTCCTTCCTTCTCACTCTATTCCTGCACCTCTTTCTCTGGACCGCCAACAAGGTTTCTGCGCTTCTCTCCCGTCAGGATATGGGTTGATGACTACTCTCAGTCATCCTGGTCAGCAAATAATGTACTGAGCCACGAAGTGCTTTACTCAATGCTCAGTCTATAGTTCATGCTTAGTAAGTACCTGTTGAGTGAGTGAATGAATGATGGTTTACTACCTACTTAAAACATTCCCAGCTTGCACATTTGTACTCTTTCACACTGTGTCACTTGAAGGATGGAACAAGAAAAATATATATATACGTAAACCCACTGTCCTTTGTAGTGAGGATTACTAGAATCGGTCAAAGCGCATTGAACTCATTAAGGGGTCCAAGCCACCAAAGACCCCTTTCCCGTAGAATCTGGCACTGCCCACCAGGTTTCTGGCTCTCAGCATAAACCACGTTGGTACTGCTATCCTTAGCAAGGTGAACTGTCATGTGACCTGTTTCAGTCACCACACAGTCAGGCTTGAGTTCCACGCAGAGGCAGAAGAAAGCTGATGTGCAACCATCCTGCCCCACCCAGCCTGTTAGTTTTCCAGAGGTGTTGGGAGAAGTGAGCAGAACTGGGTGGCTTCATACATCAGATGTTATATTCTTCTAGTTCTGGAGGTGAGAAGTTCAAAATCAAGGTGTCAGCAGGGCCTTCTCTTTGTGCAGCCTTCTGGGAAGATGCTCTTTCCAACTCTTCTGGGTTCTGGAAGCTAGCTATGCCAGAGGAGGGCTGACAGATGTGTTACCTGTCTCTGTATCAAGTATCTCGTTCCCATTATAAAAGTTGGGGAGGTAGCTCGATCAGCAAAGCGCTTGCCTCACAAGCATGATGTCCTGAGGTCAGTGTCCAGAACCCACATAAAAAGCCAGGTGTGGTGACATGAGTCTGTAATCCCAACAATGGTAAAATGGGAGGCTGAGGCAGGCAGAGACCTTGAGGCTCAGAGGCCAGCTAACCTGACCTGTGTGGAAAAAGATCCAGTCTAGTCAAAGACCCTGTCCCAAACAAAAGGTGTTGGTAACCAAGGTTGCCCTCTGACCTACATATATGCTGTGTGTATGTGGGCCCACACATACACACACACACACACACACACACACACACACACACACACACTCACACCACTTTTTTTTTTTTTTTACAAAGATATCAGTCCTTAGATTTAGGACACAATCTCATCCAAGATAATTCTAGTTTGGTTGATTGTATCTGCAAAGATACTACTTCCAAATAAAGTCACAGGTAGCTGGGTCTAGAATTTCGACATAACTTTCTAGGTGATATGTAGTGTAACCCTAGACTGGAAATCATAAATCAGTTCAAATGAAGTCTCCCTCAGCTCAGGTCCCAGAGTGACTGTTGTAGGTCAAATGTGTGGCAGCTGTAAGAGAGTACACTTCTCTAGGGTCACCTCATTCCAGTCTCATATTTTTGGTGGAAACAGCAGGTGAATCCCCTGCACCAGGTCTCTTTCCCTCTCGGCTTTTGCTGGCTGCATCCATGGTCCATATAGGTTAAGTGCATCTGCACTGTACACCATTTGCTCGTAACCTGTCTCTGTCCCTGGTCATGGGATACACTTCTGTTGCCCATCAATCATTTTCCAAGTGCTGGCTAATGCCATGTGCAAGAAGGATTTTCAGGAAAGTGAGCTCCCAGCCAGCAAGTGTATGTGATCTAATTAGGTGGGCAGGACAGAAAACAGCCCTATCAGTGTTCAATGAACCTATCAGGGGAGAGCTCACTGTAAGATTTAATGAGAAGTCACTTTTACACGCCTTCCAGTCTATCCCAGACTTGGTGCCTAGCACTTTACAGGTGTTCCCTTTGAGCCCCATGGTGGCCAGTCCCCAGAAAGGTGGTATTTTATACACGTTTCATAGGAAACAAAACAGACTCTAAAGGTTTGAAGGCTAGTCTAGTTGCTAGAAAAGACTCCAATCCAGGTCACTCTAACTCTCAAACGTGGATCTCTTCGGGCACTCTTGTATCACACTTTCAAATCAGCTGAGCAGCGGTGGCCCGCTAGGCTGCTGGTCTACACTCTGAACCCACAAGTTCTAGACCTCATCCAGCAGTTAGTTGTTACTGGCTAACTGGACCGTATGACTGACCACACCAACAGGCTGCAGTAACAAACAAAACTTCAATTTCACGGTTGCTCCATCACTGTCTGTATCTGTGGAGGGCTAATCCAAATTACATCTTTCCATTTTTAAGAATTAAAGTCAGACTTGCTCTGATAACTTGCCTGTGGGTCCAAAAGAAGTTGTGTTGAAGAGTTTTCATTTCTTTTCTCAAGTATTAAAACCGTTAAAAAGGTCTCCAAAGAGGTTCAGGGTGTAGCCTTGTGGTAAAGGGCTTGCCCAGGGTGTCTGTGCCCTTGGTTCCGACCTCAGCACAGGAAAACAAGAGCCCCAAACCAACCTATTTTGAAGCGTTTCCAATCTTGATTTAACAGTCTTAGAAGATGGCTTTTGCAAACAGACCTGTAAGAAGTCAGTCACAATGGAAGGCTAGCATTTTCCTGTGTAGACATGGCCTGGTTTCTATGCTTGGAGAAGTAGGGAATACCCAGTTGGCATTCAGTAATAACAAATATGAAATCGGCCATTCAAGGGGAAAAAAAAGTGGCAGGAATGTTAAAGTCCGCGTTGACTGGTTTTTACATTTCCCCCTGGGCCGCACTCCCATGCCGTGGTTGGCGTGGAGACTGGAAAAGGAAACTTTCCACCAGTCTGTCACTTGCTACTGTTTCCACTTATTTTACTGTGAATCCACTTTTAACAGTTTTCTCAAAGTTAAAAATGAGTTTGATCCCGTTTGTGTTTCGGTCTCAGGATGCTTCTTGAACTCGAAAACATGGGTACAAAAGGCTTTAAAACTAGCCAAAGATCTGGGGTTTGAAATACCCAGCTGTTTAACATTCAAATAATTCCCTGGCCCTTTGTTCAGTTTTTTTTTCCCCCTCTACATTTCGTCTGAATGCTTTGGCATGGGGGAGCCCGCAGTCTGAAAGTAACTGGCCCAGCTCTCCTTACTGTATTGATTAAAGAGGCTGAAAAGGCCCATCTGCCTTTCAGCAGTCTGTGGTCCTAAGGGACATGGGAAAGACTGAGGTCCCAAGTCCTCCGGAAGTAAGGTGGGCTCCCCTCAAACTCGGAACAATTTTTTGTTGTTTTTGTTTTTTGGGACAGGGTTTCTCTGTATAACAGTTCTTGCTGTCCTGGAACTCGCTTTATAGACCAGTCAGTCTGGCCTTGAACTCACAGAGATCCACCTGCCTCTGCCTCCCGAGTACTGGGATAATAGGGATGCACCACCACTCCCTGGCCAGAACAAGTCAATTTGATCACCCTTGTAGAAGCAAGTAAGATGAAATTATTGGCACCACAGAGGGACACAGAGAGGGCATAGTTGTCTTGTCTCATGGATTGACTAGACTCCAGTAGATACACATTAGTTATTGACCTGAACCAAAGACCTAGAGTTTCCTGGGTTGGAGAAAAGAACTGGGAGAGAGCCGCCTTCCCAGGGCCTCAGGCTGGCAGAACATGCTGGGAGTTCTCTTTTTCCCCTTGGCAGCATCCTGTTCTGCCCGAAGCTGGCTGGAAGCTGCCGAGGGGAGGGAACGCACGTGAGGGAAATCAGGGCGGAGAGGGTCAGGAACAGATGTGGGCACCAGGGGAAGTCATTTCAAAAAAGTAAATGAGGCTCCCACAGCTGGAGGGGCAGCCGAGGCCCTCCACTTCGCAAGGGATGGGGATTTGGGGTGTGCGTGGTGCTTTGTTTTTCCCCTTTTACTACACCTTTGTTTTTTTGGTTGTGGTGGGTCCTCTCTAAGTTGTGCCACTGCAGGACAGACAGAGACGGTGGCACTACCTGGCACGCACGGAGCGCTCCTTGTAGACATGCTGAACAAATGTGTACGAATACAGGACAGTTGTGACCGCCGCACCCGGCACGTCGTGGGCACCCTCTGCACATCTGTATAGCAAATGATGTGCCTCCGAGAGTGTGGGGGCTGAGCACGTGGAGCTCTGGAAAGCAGGACAGCGAAGGAGGAGGGTTTCTGAGACTACAAAAGCAACAGGAAGGCTGACTAGGGCTGGCGGCGCCCCGCGGGGGGCTCTGCCCGCGTGGCGCCTGTGCGCGTGGGGGCGCGGGGCACGTGCGCGTGTGCGCGTGGGGCGCGGGGTGTGTGTGCCCGCGCCGTGCCCCCCGCGTGCTACCGGGCGTGAGTCACCGCGGGGCTCGCCTTTATAACTGCCGCCAGGCTCGCGGCTCGGCAGAGCAGCCCGGCCACGCGTCCCCAACGTCCCTGATCGCGTGCCCCAACCGCCACCGTGTCCCCGGGGCGCCATGGGGGCCCCGCGCTGTGCCCCGCTACTGCTACTCCTGCTGCTGCCGCTGCTGCTCACGCCGCCCGCCGGGGATGCCGCGGTCATCACCGGGGTAAGCTGCCCGCGCACCTGTCGCTCCCGGATCGCCCCGGGGACACCAGGCCCGGGGTGTGTAGGCACCGGGAAGGGTGTGTCCTGTGTGACATTCTCCTGGATCGTCCTTTGGGCCCTTGGGAACGTGTCTTGCTCCCAAGGCAGGGGACAGTAAGGCGCACCGTGAAATTAAACTACCTCAGGAGCGCCTTCCTTACCTCTCCCTCCCGCACTCCTTGCGTTTGGTCTGCTGTTCTATTTAGTAGCTCAAAGAAGTTTCTTCCCTAGTGAGAAAGTTCTTTTCCAGGGGCTAGAAACCCTCACCCCAAAATCTGACCGCCCTTCCTTGAATTGCAAAAGAGCAAGACATACACCTCAAATTCCACAGCTCCCGGGTGGGCTTACCCTGTGAAGTCCCTTGGGCCGTAGCCACGTGTGAGCTTTGGAAAGCAACTGTGGGCTCTTCTTACTGGGTTCTGGGGCAGCTGCTCTTTTATTTTTATGTTATTTTTTATTTTTCCCCCTTCTTCACCGTGAAGTTCTCTTTACATAAATTGTCAAGTCTGATTCCTGATACCTCACTCCCAGGGCTTGGCGATGGAGCAGGCTGTCATTAGACATTGTTTAGACTCACAGAGAGCATCTCCATCACGTTTAGAAATAGCTCGTTTCTTCAACTCTCTGAGTTTTCTTTTTGTCTATCTAAAGAATGAGTTCACAGCACAACATTTCAGAAGTCTGTTTTAATAGCCCAGCAGAACCTTGGCTGCTGGCTGTTGTTTTACTCCTTAAAAAAAAAAAAAAAAAAAAAAAAAAAAAAAAAAAAAAAAAAAAAAAAAAAAAAAAAAGTTGCAAGCATATTTTTTCAGTGGATCTATTTATTTAAATCATTTTTAATATGTAAGAGTACGTTATTGGACTTTAATATAGATGTGTTTGGAACGATGACATACAGGCAATAAAATAACATGTCATTTAAAAGAAGGGCCATCGTGTTGAATAAATGAAGATTGATGTTCTCTGTGTTTCCTAGGGTACAGATTGCATTCTGAAAGCTCTGGGGCTATGACAGCATTGAGTTATGTCCCATAGATATTTGGTTTTATGCCTTGTGGTACTTATTAGAGCAGAGATTCTTAAAACCACTTACATAGCTTCAACCATAGCCAGTTGGTGTGCAGTGAACAAAAGTCTCTACAGTGTCTTTGTAACACATGCGAATGGAAACATGATTGGGTGGGTTTTCCCTCCTTCCCCTGCTGGTTCATTCTAAGTGTTTCCTAATCCTCTAAGCCCCAAGGTTCCTGGGCAGTGCAAGTGGGTTTTGTTCCATTCACAGGAGGACACTGTTTGCACGGCTCTGCAATGGGTTAAGAAGAATAAAGAGTACTAGGAAACAGCTGTCTAATTAAAAAGATATAAACTTATGCAATTCTCTGTAAATTTCCAACAACTGAAGCTTTTTGTTATGAAATGAAATTTTATCTCATTTCATGTTTATATGCTGGTGGGATTCGGGGGTGGGGGGAATTGGTGGTACAGTCATGTGGACTCTTGGGGTTTTTTTGTTGTTGCTAATTCAATGTTATGAAAAGAGTATTGGAAAAATTTTTCTCTAAAGCAACACAACAGTAAAGTGAAGTTAGGTTCCCCTGGCAGAAACCATCTGGATTCAAATGAAAAAGTCAGTTATTTATCTAGATATAGTGTGTACAGGGTGATAAACATCTAAGTGATTGATTGAATTTTAAAAGATTTTGGTCTGGCTTTTTTTATGGTCTTAGAAAGAGCTGCTGGGGCTTTAGAAGTTAGTCTTGTACATCTGTTAAAACACTGGTTGAAATACCCACCTTAAGTTTTTACTCCACACACACAAGCACAGTCTTTGAACTTGATATCTCCGTATAGATGTATTAAAACCATATTGCAGAAGATTGTTGAGTAGACCTAACATTTCAGGGCTATGATGGTCATGTTTGCATGATTTCTGGTGTCCAGACAAAAATTAAAAGGTGGGAATGTTTAAACATCATCCTATAACAAAAGAAGAAAAGCCACCCAAAGTTAAAGTTGTGGTTTTAAGCCTCTACTTATTTTGAACAACAAATGGATTGCTACACATTGCTGAAACAAAGCATCCCTTTTTTGTTGTTGTTGGCTCTGAGAAAGGGCTACAGTTCTTAAGATACATTTTCATGCAAATAAACGTGGGCTTCATTTATCTAGCACTGCATGGCAAGTCCTCCATGTTGATTCTTCCGCTGTATAGACTTGTAGTTTGTGTATGCGGGGTGTGGGGGTGGGGGGTGTACTTTGAGGAGTTACTGCTGCTGGTTGTATCTGTGCTGTCCTGTGCCTGTCCTCACCTGCTGGACCTTTGCGGCTAGTTTCCCATGTACACGTCTGCTGCTCCGAAGCCAGTCAGCTCCTTTCTGTGTGTCATTCACGTGAAAGACTAGTGGGAAGGGGCAAAAGTCTTGGTCTGTCCCTTCCCACCCTTGGACAGTTTATATTTTGAAAGAGGAAATGGTGAAAATCAGGGTGCCCATGCAGGAAGCATCTAGTCTCACAAAGCACAGGGCAAATGTTTGAAAGGGAAAATGAGCACTTCTAAATGTTACATTGGTGTCTTTACAGGTCTGCAGCACTTCGTGCCCAATTTAGAGACTATTTCCATCTCTTTTTTAAAACTAGGCCCCCTACATTCAGCAGCTAGTAGTCATAAAATCTTGTGATTTGATTTGTGTAGTTCCAAATGGCTGTGTATAGCACAGGGCCAGCGTAGACTCCTTCAATTTTAGCCATAAAGCACCAGAAGAAAGCCAAAGTGCTCTTCCCCCTCCTCTTTTCCTTCTTAATCCTGGGTTTCATCATACAGGAGCTCTTCAGTCTGTGGAAACATTCTAATCAATGTTGATTGTAGATGTATACAAGCAAATGGAGCTTATGGTTCTGTTTTATTAAAATCACCGCATTAGTATACATGCTGGGTGAGGTGTTCACACACACACACACACACACACACACACACACACACACACACGTATGGGCATGTGTGTGGAAGGCAGACATTAAGCACAGATGTTGTCCTCAGGTGCTATCCACCTTATTTTTTGAGACATGGTTTCTCACATGGCTTAGAATGCCCTAATTTGGCTAGACTGGTTGGCCACCAAGCCCCAAGGATCGGCCTGCCTCCATCTTCCCAGAGGTGGGATTGCAAGCGCGAGCCACCATGTCTGGCTTTACCTGTGGGCTCTGAGGATTGAACTCGTGTCCTCGTGCTTGGGTGGCGAGTACTTTACTGGCTGGGCATTTGGATAGTTAAAGAGGATTTTCCCCGCTAATTTTAGAGTTCCCCAGCCTGAGCCTTTCCCACTGTCTATATTTATCTGTTGGTTTATTTTGTTCCAGGCTTGCGACAAGGACTCCCAGTGTGGAGGAGGCATGTGCTGCGCTGTCAGTATCTGGGTGAAGAGCATACGGATCTGCACACCTATGGGCCAAGTGGGAGACAGCTGCCACCCCCTGACTCGGAAAGTTAGTATCTGTGCTGGGACTTCTGGTATACCTGCCTGCTGAGCAAGGCCTATATGATGGAAGACTCGGGTAGTTTGCTTGACATTGGAAGTCAGAGGACAAAACGGGGAGGCGGGGGAGAGCACTATTTCTCTCTTCTCTTCCCTTCCATCCCAATCACTGTTTCTATACCATTGCTCGCCTGACATTCAAAATAACCCATCAGCATAATTCCTAACATGTCAATGTACTCAGGTTTAAAACAGGCAAAGTAGATATTTTACTGGAACAGGCTTTGTAAAAATCAAAGTAAAGAGTTCTTGAAAAGACTCCATACTTGACCAGCTGATGGAGGAGTCAGTTAGCTTTGTGGGTTTTGTTTGTTGCGTTTTATTTTCAGACAATCGCCAATAACTAACTCACTTACTCTTGTATCTTAAATGTTCTATTTTGTTGGGTTTTGTTTGTTTGTTTTTGAGACAGCTTCTCGTGTAGTCTAGGTTGGCCTTGAGCTTCTGATTCTACTTTCTCCCCCAAAGTGTGGAGCTTATAGGTGTGTAGCACAGTGCCCAGCTAAAGTTTGGTATTCTAGACCTGTGAGATATGATTTTCATAACTTTGGAGATTTGTGACATTTAATTTTCTAACACCATTGCAGGGCGGCTCAATGTTATGGTAACCTAAAGAATTTTGAAAAGGTTATGGACCCTGAAAGGCAAGGCCACAGGCCTTCGAGGGTCAGACATGGCTTAGAGGCTGTGTTCCTATGAACTGCGGATTCTCCAACTGGAGGGCCAGTGCATTTCTGTTACATCAGGAGGTAGATAGATGGAAGGTGATCAGACAGTGTGTAGAACTGTGTCACTGTCCTTCACATGGAAAAAAAAATATCAACACAGTGTAGTGTCAAGCAAGTGGCAGCCCCTTCCTGCTATCTCTCTTCTTCCTCATTGTGCCCATCAAGCAAATTTGATCCAGAGGCAGTGGTCCAGGGCAGGTGGCTTCCTGGAGAAGGACCCTATACTCCTTTACAAAAGATGTAGCGTATTTTCAAATCAGACAGAATTCTACTGCTTTCTTTTTTTCCCCACATGTCTTTGGGTTTGAAGCTATGATGGAAGCCATCGTCCCTGTGATTCCAGCTGTCCCAGATAACACTCCGTATTTTCACCCACTCAGAGTGGACATAAGGAGATGAACTTGGGTAGCCTGTCAGGGAGGTGCACCTCAGTGTGGGGACCCCAGAGTTTGGCTTCTGTGCAGCCTGTCTGAAGGCTGTGTTCGCGGCCAGCTTTCCTGTGGTTGGTTGCCTTGTGAAATGCTTCCTGCTGCATTTGAACCATTCTTCCTGTAGTCTGACAGTGCAAGATTTCACTGTCATTTTTTAAACAGGACACACACCTTTTATTCCTGGACATTCTGAGATACAGCGGGCGTTACCGTTAGTCACCTGTCTGAACACCAGGCTTCTCAGGAGCAGGTGAGGCTGGCTCCGCTGCTTTGGACACTGAATCAGGTTTCTTCCTTACACCTATTGAGTCTTCTCTTGTGCACTGAAGCCATTGTCCCTAAGTAGCTTCCTGTTGCCTTATTGCTCTGAGAATCACGTATAGAACATACCTAAAAAAATAAAATGTGGCCTTTTGGTCTTGACAGTATCTACTCTCATGGGTCAGCTCGGATGAGCCATCCAGTCCGTATACACTGTTGTGTATGTCGCCCTTACCCAGTGTCTCACACCTGTACTGCATGTCTCGATTTGCTGTGCACTCAATACGACATTAAGCCCAGGTGAGGTCACACACAGACAGTCTGTGAGACTATACACAGCAACCTTTCCATCTTCCTGACACCCCCTTGCCTGTGGCCTGTGTGGCCTGGATTACTCCATTCCTCTACCCAAGTGAAATCAGATGTGGTCATCTGAGCATTTTTTTCTGAACGGAAAGCCAAGTGGCAGAGACAAGATGGCCACCAGGGTAAGCACTAAAAGTACAGGTGTGTAATTTGCGCCATGTGTGTATCCATGTGTACATGCTTCTTTGTTTGCCTGGGAATGTCCGCCATTGATGTTGGCTGCCTTCCTCACTCGGTGCCCGGCGTTTTACATAAGTGCTGAGGATCTGAACCTGCCTAGCTTGACAAGCAGCGTACAATCTCAGCCTTCTCCCCAGGTCCTTCCATTTGTTTTGTTTTGTTTTGTTTTTCAAAGACAGCATTAGCAGGGTGACAGTGGCTCACGCCTTTAATCCCAGTACTTGGGAGGCAGAGGCAGGAGGATCTCTGAGTTCCAGGCCAGCCTGGTCTACCAGGACAGCCAAGGCTACACAAAGAAATGCTGTCTTGAAAAACAAAACAAAACAAAAAACTCAAAATCAAAACAAACAAACAAACAAACAACAACAACAACAACAACAAAGCAAGAAGAAAGCATTTAATTGGACTTCCAGTTGCAGAGGGTCAGAGTCCATGATTGCAGAGTAAAGGCAGGAACAGCCGAGAGCTCAGAGCTCGAACCATAAGCAGGAGGCAGAGACTGCCCAGGGAACAGTCTTTTGAAACCTCAAGTCCATCCCCAGTGACATACCTCCAACAAAGGTACGTCTCCTAATCCTCCCCAAACAGGAGACCAAGTATTCAGATGTCTGAACCTATGGTGATCATTCTTATCCAAACCACTACAGACAGCTTCGTGCTGTGGGCCGGTCAACAGAATGTCTGCTTTGCTGGGCAGAAACTTGGCCCATAATTCCAGGCATCAATTCTTGTTTTCTCTACTTTTGAATTTGATGATTTACTGTGTTAGTATTTCTAGTATTTCTTTCTTACTCCTCATTGGCATATCTCTTTTTTCTAGTGGGATTTACTCATGTTCTTAATGATAGTATTTACTAAATTCTCTCTCTTTGGGTATAGGATTCTCTCAAGCATCTTTTGTATTTTTGGTTTAGTGGTGGCCATGAGTTCCCTTGATCTATTTTTACCACAGAAGGTACATACTTATCCCTTGTGAAGGACAGCCTTGCTGGGTACAACAATCTTGGTTGGTAGTTATTTTCATTCAGGACCTGAAATACATCATCCCATGCCTTCCTGCCATTTAGAGTTCCTTCTGAGAAGTCTGCTGTTTGTCTAATATATTTGCCTCTAAATGTTACTTGACATTTCCTTCTAGCAGATTTTAATATTCTTTTTGTCCTACACTTTTAACAGCTTAGCTGTGCTATGTCATGGTGACATACTTCTGTGGTTATGTGTGTTTAAGTTTCTAAATGCGTCTTGTACCTGGATGTCTATGTCTCTCTCAAAATTTGGGGAACTTTCTGCTGTTATTTTTCTGAGAAGGTTTTCTATGCCCCCAACCTGTAACTCTTCTTCCTCATGTGTGCCAATAATCTAAATATTTGAGTTTTTAAGAGTATCCCAAGGTTCCTGCATATTCTCTCTCTCTCTCTCTCTCTCTCTCTCTCTCTCTCTCTCTCTCTCTCTCACACACACACACACACACACACACACACACATATATCTTTTGTTCTTTCTTTCTGACACTAACAATCCAAATGATGTGTCTTCAAGCTCTGTCTTTTTTTCTTCTGCTTGGTCTAACACTACCGAGGCTGCCAAGTAATGTTTCTATCTGACCCGCAGAACATGTTGTTTCCTCCAAGACGCCTGTCGGTTCTCCTTCAGATCCTGTGTTGGCCTTCCTTAATTCACTTAGCTGCCTGTGATTTTTCATTAATCTTGTATTTCTGTTGAGAATGGTTCATCTGCTGGGATGGGTATCTTTTGGGACATCATGTGACAGGCTCCTTAGTGGCTTCCTTTTGAAAGTGTGTCTTGGGAGGTCTCAGTCCTGGAGTTTGATTGATCGGAGGCATGAATTCTCTCATCCTTATAATAATCTCCAAGGCTAATCTTCCGCCAAGGTTCTTCCTCACAAGACCCCAATATAGGCAAAAGCTAAAATTAGAAAGAGGCTAGCTGAGTGCTCAAGTGGGCAGGGCAGGGCGGGGCTGGGGCAGGGACTTTCTTGCTATTTTTGATATTTAAAAAGCAACCGAGTTTTGTTTCCATGATTAACTTGAAGTTCCTGCTTGCTGTAATGCCAGTTCTGAATGCAAGTGAGACAACCTTCTCTCACACCCCTGCTTGTGCCCCTGCAGTTCCTCTTGATGGCAGGGCAAATAAAGAAACCTAGGAGTAACTGTGGTTTTATAGTGAAGCCAAGTGGTAAACCGACAGAATTGCTCAAGACAAGATTCATGTCAGGTTTACCTTCCCCCATGGAGATGTCGCCATGAAATGTATTTCTAGAACTCAATTTTTATGACATCCTATATGCTTCTCTCCTATCCTGGAAAATTTGAAAGGTCATTTTGATGAGCTATTTTCAGGGTCGGTGCTGAAGCTGGTAATCTTGGTGAAGATTAAGTCAATGTAGTCTAGAAAAGTGTAGTTCTTCTAGAATGTTCTCGGCTATGTTGTCCCCAAGATAAGTAAAGAAAAATGTTTCTATAAATATGCCCTGATGAACATTACAGTACAGTTTTTCATTTCTACTCAAGTTCAGTGATGGTTTCTTAGTAATTTGTAAAAATATAGATCCTTTATGGAAAAATTCTTTCTCTTACTTCAGATTGGCATAGTTAGTAGCCCCTAAATCTGACTTTTGAATGAAAAGAGCGATATTTGAGATGAAGCCAGAGCCGTAGGTGGAGACAGGCAGTTCTGAGGTCAGGTCCCTTCTTTATCTCAAGTACGTCCATTGGCTTGTGGACTTACAGTTGGTGTTAGACTATCATTTAAAAGTTCAGAGGTTTTTATTTTATATTTGATGATTCAAAGTGGAATAAAACAGTGGGACTTGATTGCACATGCCTATAATCTCAGCACTTGGGGCCCCGAGGCAGGTGGATCCCAGGTTCAAGGTCAGCCTAGGTTAGGGAGTGAGTCCCTAGGGCAGTAGCTGAGGGTTAGAGCGAGTTCCTCATGTAACCAAGGACCTGAGTTCAATCCCAAGCACCACCCAAAGCAAAATAAACAAGGAAGCAAAGAGCTCAAAACATTGGTTTACCTGGAGAAAGCACATTTTATAGGAAACAATGGTTTTAATTGGCGTCATTTTTAATGCTTCGAGTGACTCATGAAATCATGTCTTTAGAAAACACTGTTTTAAAAACACACTATTTCGATTTCTAGTAAATTAAACGTTGTGGTTTTCACTAGATTGTAGTCTTCATAATTTGAAAAACAAGAGTACTAAACAGGAGGATTTTTATGCCAGGTTTTCTATTCGATTTGATGAATATAATTAGTACTTGATTTTTTTATTTTTTTACTGTTTTACTATTTTATTTGTTTTTTATTTATTAATTTAAAGAGCTGTTCTGATCTCATCCACCCTCTGGTTTGCTTGTACTGGAACTAAACACAGAGCCTTGTCCATGCTAGGCAAGTGCTTTCCCACTGAGCCGCACACCCAGCTCCAGTCCGCTTTGTATGTGTGTCTCTAGTATATGTTTTCGTAGGTGTGTGCGAACATGCGTGCGCATGTTGAGGACAGGGGTCGATGTTGCTGTCTTCCTCATTAAATTTACACCTCATTGTTGGAGACAGGGGCTGTCATTGAACCTGGAGCTCAGGGTTTAGCTGGGCTGGCTGGCAGGTGTTTATCAGTCATGCAGCTGTCTCCAGCGTTTCAGTGCTTGGGTTACAGATATACACTACGCCTGGCTTTCATGTGGATGCTGGGATGAGAACTCAGGTCCTTACGCAAGCACTTAATTGACTGAGCCATTTCCCCACCCCCACCCACTTTTATGTACACATTTTAACAAAATTTTCTTCCTTTCCTTTTTCTTTACTCTCCTCCCTCTCTCTCCATTTCTGTCTCTATTTCTCTTTCATTTCTCAATTGTCTCTTACTATGTAGAATTTATACCTTCTACCTCCTGAATATTGAGATTATAGTATAGGTGTGCATCACCACACTCAGCTACAATTTTTTAAATTTCACTTTAAAACTTGGCCTGTACATTACTCTTTTCTGAAAGAAAAAAAATACAATTTGAGTCTTGCTAAAAAAGTTTTTGAAGATGTCAAACTTTATTAGTGATTCCTGTTTTGAAGCCAGGGTATGACGGAAGACTGTCAACATAACTTAAGGATGTGCTCTTGTCAAAGACCATAAGTGTATTTGCTAATGTTGAACAGTTGTAGTAGGACTAAAAGGTAACTAATGTGACTTAACAGTTGGATGGTTGGAGAGAACCGTGATTTCTTCATTCCTCCTCCTGTGGCCCTCAGGAGTCACTGATGCAGTGACCTCTTGGAGCAGCATCCTAGCTGTGGCTGCAGGCTCTCAGTTGGCAGTGTCCCGGGACAGAAACATACTGCAGTTTCACTCAGGGCTCTCAGTCTTCACCCTGTACCTAGTTTCTCCAGATGGTGGCATCTTGCAAAACTGGAGGACACTCAGTAACAGGTAGTCATGCAGTCAGGATAGAAAGCAGTTCCATTAACTATGGAGCCATGTTCCTCCCTCCCTCCTTCCCTCCCTCCCTCCCTCCCTTCTTACCCCGTGTGTGTGTGTGTGTGTGTGTGTGTGTGTGTGTGTGTGTGTGTGTGTGTTGTGTGTGTGTGTTTGTGTCTGTGTCTGTGTGTGTGTGTGTGACTGTGACTGGAGACTGAAGGCAGGACCTCACCCCTTAGGTAAGCACTCTGCCACTGAGCTATATACTCAGCCCCACATTTTCTTTTTACTTTGAAATAAGGTCTCATTACGTGGTCCAAGCTGGCCTTGAACTCACCATCCTCCTGCCCCAGTCCCCTATAGGATTTTACAGCTCTATGCTTCAGTTTTCCCTTTAAATGTACCACAAGCAGGTTAGAAGCACGCTCTTTCTGTCTTGGTGAGTTAAGAATTTGCTATTTGGAATTGTAGTCTGTAAGAAGTTGGTTCTCCACGGATGCTAAAGCAAGCTACCACCAAATTTGGGACTAGTAGTTAGAATGTAGATCGATGTAAACATTTCTTCACTCCAGGGATACCCATTTGCTTCATTTTCTGAGGCTTCTGAACCTAGAAGTGAATGGGCCCAGGGAGAAGCAGGCAAGAGTCTGCTGAATGGATGACTTCAGGACTCATGCTGTTTACCACTAGGGACTTCCAAAAGGAAAGGGAGAAAGAAAAGTGCTGTGAGCTTGGACTGCTTGAAAATGATGCTTGGAAGGAGAGATGCAGATTGGGTCTTGGTTTGCATGAGAAAAGGCAAGCACCAGGATGAGGGGCCCTGAAGTTCATAGGGGTGGGTCTGGATTGCTGTTCATGCAAAGGGCCTTTCCTTCTGGTTCACTGTTGTATCCTTCAATACCTAGAATAGGGGCTGGAGATAGTAGGTAGCATATCAACTTGAAACCCGCTTGCTGGATCCTGTGCATAACCCTTTGATGGGAAGATTATTTTGCACTTGCCTGGGACAAGCACAATGCCTTGAATATTGCTGCTGGCTGCTAGTTATTAGCTTCGGTACCATGTACATTTTGAGCTAGCTTACTGTTTACTGAGAGGGCTATCCTGGATATTTAGAAATTTAGTAATATTTCTAGCACCTACACACACACACACACACACACACACACACACACACACACACACACACCAATCCCAGCTGTGACAGATACAACTGGCTGAGTATTGCTGTGTGGACAGAATCATCCCTGGTAATTGAGAGCCACTGGTCCATATCAGACACTAAGGCTTGCCTTGGAGAAGTCTTGCAAAAACTCAGAGTCAGAATGGATTGCAAAGATCTCTGGTGGTCACATCCCACACTGCCCAGTTGTCATTGTCTAAGCTGGCCAAGCTATACCCAGCTGTTGGATGTGTTCTGAGAGGTAGCCACATCCCCCGCCCCCCCCCGCCCCCCCCCCCCCCCCCCCCCCCCGCACCTCTGCCTTATCCCAGCAGTCTTGACTCCCACAGTGGCAGAACCATTCTGAGCACACCATCTGCCCGAGCCCTACTGGCAGCGTGGTCGTGGCTGTGTATAGATGCCATGTTTAGCCCCCTTGGAAATAATCACTCATCCAAAAGGCAAAGGGCACCAGGGGAGCCTGGCTGTGTGCCCTGCTCTGCCTGGCGACCACACCACAAGTCCTGCCCTCTGTCGCTTCCCTCACTTCCCTTCGTGTTTATTGACGTCAGTCATCTCCCTGACCCATCCAGAGCCATGTTGCAAATGGAAGGCAGGAAAGAAGAAGGGCGAAGAGAAGAAAAAAGAAAAAGGAGGTAAGAAGAAAGAGAAAGCACACGGCCTCGCCGAGGGATACACCCAGGACTCCTGGTTTTTACTCTGTACATGAGCATTGGGTCCACCCTCTCGCCCCCTCAGGTCAACCCAGGAGTAAGGTTGGAATGGTTCTGCCACTGTCTGAAGATAGCCTTTTGCCTTTCTTTTTTAATTTATAAAGAAATATATTTTGAAAACATCTGGGTAATTGGTGTGGGGTGGCTTCTTTTGATAGGATAGACCAGAAATACATAGAAGGACAGCTAATAAAACATTTGAGTTGGAAACAGGGTTCACATTCTGTCTCTGTCTCTGTCTCTGTCTCTGTCTCTGTCTCTGTCTCTCTCTCCGGGGTCTTCCCCCAGGCTATTCTCCCATTCGTGATTCTCCTTTTCAGCATCCTGAGTGCTGCTGTTACGGGACTGAACCACCCAACCAGACCAGGGTGTTAACTGAGCTCCAGGCCCTGTACCTATGGGGTCGGGGGCGGTTTCCCTGTCTCTCCTTGTTCTAGAACTTTGGAAAGCATACATATTGTGAGTGCTAGCTGTCGGTCGACCTGCCTCAATCCAGTGCCACCGGTGGCTTGTACAGGGATTGTGGAGTGGCTTTGGGCACGAAGCAGGCCTTCCCCTCTGAGTCAGGCTGAGAGCCTCTGGGTGCAGTAGTTATACAAATTGATTTAGCTCTAGACATCCTCAGTGACTTAACTTTGGTCGCTATGTGTGAATGTATGAATTTCCGTATTCCTGACTGGCTATGGATTCATTCTTGTGCATTGGATCCATGTGGTCATACCTAGGCTTGCCTTTCCTTGTGGAGTTTACAGAGCAAGACACTTTAAAACAAGAACAAAATGGAGGGCTAGACAGAGATGGCCCATTCAATAACATGCTTGCCACAGAAGCATGAAGACCTGGGTTCTAGCCCCCAAAACCTCAGTACAAAAGCCAAGGGCAGCGCTGAGCTTCTGAAATCCCCACATTGAGGAGGAAAAGGCAAGTGGATCCTGGGACTCAGTGGATCCCGGGGCTCAGTGGCCAGCCAGCCTATTGGAATTGGCCAGCTCCAGTTTTATTAAAAGACCCTATTTCAAAATGGAAAAGAGATTGAAGAAGGAAGGCATTCAACATCCACCTCAGACCTCCACATGGACCCTGCATAAATTTCCATGCACACCCACACACGTGTGTATGCATAACACACACACACACACCACCACCACCACCACCACCACCACCACCACCACCAAAGTGAAAAAATGCAGAAGGCAAAAAGACTTGGTATTTCTGGTCCATCTATAGCCAAGCCTTCAGCTCCAGATGTGTGAAGTTGGGCTATTTGCTCATCTCTGCACTTCCATCTCTCATGTGCAAAACAGGTGTGAGTCTGCATTTGAAATCTTCACATGCTGATGGCAGGGACGGGAAATATGATGTGTATGTAAAGACCTCTGTGTATTGCCTATTGCGCGTTTAGTAACACAGATTAGGATCCAAGCATCCACAGAAAGGCTTCATTTGTTTTTATTTTTATTTTTGTAAGAGTGATGGGCAGATGGCTCAGTTGGTAAGAGTGCTTGTTCTGCAATCTCAAAGACCCTAGATCAAATCCCAGTGTGCACATAAAAAGGCAAGCATGGTGGGTGCTCAGTGCCTGTGACCCCAACACTGGGACAGGGGAGGGAGGGGGATAGAGATGGATGTACCTCAGGACCTGACTGGCCTGCCAGCCTAGTTGAAACAGCAAGCTTATCTTCAGCAAGCATGTTACTGAATATATATATATATATATATATATATATATATATGTATATATATATATGTACATATATATATACTATATATATTGTACTAAATAAATGAACAGGTAATTGAAAAATCAAACTTTTCTGACTCGGTCCCCTTTTCTCTTTTAGGTTCCATTTTGGGGGCGGAGAATGCATCACACTTGTCCTTGTCTGCCAGGCTTGGCATGTTTACGGACTTCTTTCAACCGGTTTATTTGTTTGGCCCGGAAGTGATCACTTTGAAGTAGGAACTTGAAGTGTGAATCTCCACTGCACAATGTCTGTCAAGTCTCACTTGTGATTGTGTCCCACAAAGAATACGCCAGAAAGAAATGCTCTCGCTTCCTCAACTTTCCAAGTAACATTTTGAAGTGACTTTTTTTTTTCTTTTTGAAGGAGAGTTTTGATTTTTGGATAGACTTATAAAGGGCAAAGCATTCTGGAATGGCTTCTCATTTCCCTGTTTATGTTTTGGCTTGACATTTTTTGAATGCCAATAACAACCACTTTCACAAATAGGAGAATAGGAGTAGGTGTTTCGCTGCAGAAACTTTTTTTGTGTGTCCTTTGCAAACCGTCTGCCCATCCTGCCCAGTGCACAGACACTCCCTCCCTCCCTCTTCAAAGACTCTGTGGCCCTCACTTTAGCCTAGAATTTTAAAGTGGGGTCTCTACAACCCTAGCCTACTGCCAGAGCCACTGCGGAGGCTCAGACAGCTAGCTCTAGACTTATTTGGAGGCAAGAAGATGCATTTGAACCAGACACTCCAGACAGCTCATTGGGAGTGGAATTTGGGAGTGCTTCTGGAACTTTGCTGTACCCATCTAGCCCGGCGGCTTTCAGTTGTACTGTTTAACTGGTGGTAGGACAAAGTTAATGGACACTGAAGGAATGTGGTCCATTTTTCTAGATTTGTTTGAGTGAAAGGTGTTTTCTCCCTAATGGAATATTACATTTCTTTTTTCATTTTTTTTTTTACTTGAAGCTCTTTTTTATTTTTAATCTTCTTGTTGGAGACATTCTAAAGAACGCCACTTGAGGAGGAAGCATTGGTTTTCATCTGGTACGACAGGAGTCATCATTTAAAAATCGGTGTTAAGTTATAATTTAAGCTTTTACTTGTAACCCAAAGGTCTATTGTAATGGATTTCCTGATATCTTGCCATTTGTACTGGTATCAATATTTCTATGTAAAAAATTCTGTATCAGAATAATGACAATACTGTATATCCTTTGATTTATTTTGATATTATATCCTTATTTTTGTCACAGTTGTCAACAGTTTTTATTACAAGCAGATTTCTATATAGCCCTCGTCCTAAAGTGGGCAGACACCCCAGAGCTGGTGAACTCACCCTAACACTGTGTGGATTTTCATTTCATTCAGGAGAGTTGTGTTTGTGTGAATTTCAAGGCAGCACAAAAATGAATAAATAAACCATGTGTACCCATCAAAAAGGCTTTGGAGAGTGAAGGAAAAAGTGACACCCAGAAGTGACTGTTAGCCAGGCTGGCCCTGCAGGTTTGCCCTGCAAAACCTGATGGAGTGCGCATGATGCATGGGCTAGGCTCTCACGGCATAGCAGTGCCAATGCGCTCTGGCCTTGAACAACTCCCTAAATGTTGTCGGTCCATGCTGCATCACAAATAAACAACATCTGAAACCTTAAGTTGAACTGACTACACATTTGCCCACGCCCACCCACCACCTGTTCCCCCAAAGTAGATAGCAGTTGTCCATTCCGTGGTGATTGGCTCAGTTAGGGCTTACACAGGTATGTTGGATATAATTTATCCCTCAGGCCAAAGTGTGGCACAATTGTGTGGGATCTGGGTGCACAAGTCGCCATAGCTTCTCAGAGAAGTGTTTTCCATTCACTTTTCACCGAAGGAAACATCCTTAGCAAGTCTATTGAAAACAAAATAAAAATCACTTGAACAAGGGGAACTGTGGGAAAGAAATGGGCGTGTCGGCAATTTGGCTAACGTTATTTTCACATAGCGTTCAAGACATTTTCCAATAAGTGGCAAAATGTAATTTTGATTTTCACCAATTAAAAGCTGAGACTATCCTTTATACAATCTTGCTCTTACGTTTATCAATCCAGTTCAAAAGGCTCATACCTAAAGGGACAGATGGCGTCTCAGGTGCCCAACCCAGAGGACCAAAATGTATAGAAAGTAAACAGGTGAGTTGGGCACTCGTTAGCACCTGCCGCCCCAGAGCCTTGCTCTCTCTCTCTCTCCCTCTCTTTGCCTGTTACTTTCATTGTGTCTACAATCACACACTACTTGGAGATTATTTTAATTGCCATCAAAACCAACACCTTTCCAATCACTGTCTCACAAACCTTGTACTCTCATTTCTCAGAAGGTAAATGTTCTTTAAGTATTGCTATTGTGTGTGTGTGTGTGTGCGCGTGCGTGTGAGTGTGTGCATGAGGAAGGGGAGAGGGGAAAGGCGAGTGTGCCAAGGCACCCCTGTGGAGGTCAAAGACAACTGTGTATGTTGGTTCTCCCCTTCCATCTTTTCGCAGAGGCTCTGGGGAGCGAACACCAGAGGTCAAGTTTTCACGGCAAATGCTTTAATGGGCTGGACCATCTCACCAGCCCTCGGAGGTTGTTTAGGATGGTTTCGTGAGACACGTGTTAGGTGTATACCCTGGTAACTGCGTTTTCAACTCCCAGGATGGCCCTTCACAATGTCTGGGGTGTCCTGAAACTCTATAAGGTAAGGCAAAGTAAGGATTTTCAGGTGAAAAACCAAATACCCGGTGTATGTATGTATATATATATATATACATACAGAGTGTAGTGAGTTCTCTGGAGAGCAAGGCAGAAACAGGTCTGGTGCTGACAGCTAGTAACCAAACTCAAGTGGACCATCCAGCTCTTTCCCACTGTCAGCTGTCATGGACAGTGTTGAGATCTGATGTGAACTGTTCTCCACTTGGCCCTCATGGCAATGGGCCACCACGAGGCTTCTACCCTTTGTGTTTCCTCACTCTGGGTGCATTGTGGGCAGCAGCTTCAGACTTCTGCCGCCATGCCATCCCCTCGCTGATAGACTGTAGAGTCTCCTCAAGCTGGGCACCTACATAAACCCTTCCTCAAGTGGCTCCTTGTCAGGAATTCTGTCATAGTAATGAGAAGAATAACTACTACGGAGCGCCATTTCTACCTGTTTAACTTTGTACTTAAAAACTTGTTTTCCGCCGGGCAGTGGTGGCGCACGCCTTTAATCCCAGCACTTGGGAGGCAGAGGCAGGCGGATCTCTGTGAGTTCAAGGCCAGCCTGGGCTACCAAGTGAGTTCCAGGAAAGGCGCAAAGCTACACAGAGAAACCCTGTCTTGAAAAAAAAAAACAAAAAAAACAAAAAAAAAAAAAAACAAAAAAAAACCCTTATTTTCCTTTGTTGTTTGACCAAAGGAAGTTTGTGCCAAAACTACTTCTCCCGCAGCTGAAGCTCTGGTGCTCATCAGCATTTCAATATGGCTCTGGTTAAGGTCCTGCAAAGTCAGTCAGTTGAGGTACAAACCAAACATCAGTCCAATCATCCTCTTCTCTGGTTCTCATCCTGTTATTTCCTGGCTTCACTTTCTAGGGGATGAAAGGCAGGGGCTGTTTTTAACTTTAACATCAGGACACTTGCAGTGTTTAGCATGCATCACTATAAAACCCCTGACAACCTTTTGTGACCTTTCCATTTTCACATTGTCACACATTTCAGATAATATCCTTGGAATTGATATTTCATTAGTTCTGTTATCTTTTCTCCCTAATCCATTCATTTAACATCTGCACATCTTCCAATAGTGAAAAAAATGTTAATTGGCAGATAAAATATGTCTGTCTGTGATAGCCATAGTATTTTGAGTTATACATATACTGTAAAATGGCTAAGCGGCACCAGCCATTAGCATGTATCTCACCTCATATGCTCTTTGTTGTGAAGACACTGAACATCTATGTGGGGATGTAACACTAACACTGATCATCATTCCATACCACAGATTTCCCTGTTAGCTTTTCTAACGCCGTTCTAAGGATGAGTGTACTTTGTCCCTGGATCCTTAAGGGAATCAATCTTTATTCTCTACTCCCACCAAAGATGCCAGGCTGTTTATGGCATACACATTCCCCAAAGGTAGAGGCGCTATTAATATGACTCACTCTGTTAGAGGCAGGGTCTCACTATGTGTCCCAGGATGGCCTGTGAACCATTGTGTCCCTACCTCAGCCCCCCAAGTGCCACGGTGCTCAGCTGATGAGCTGTTTTGGAGGTACTGTTCCCAGTTTTCCCATTTACCATCCTCCAATGCGCTAATTTGGTTTGTTTTGGATGAAGCCTTGGTGTTGTGAGACTTTTTAAATGTTTTTCCCTTTAAGATCCACCTATAGTTAAAAGCCATTGATTAAAAATAAAGGATGGCACGTCTATGGATGACGGTGTTCAACAAGACCGTTTTCTAGTTAAATTAGAAGGCAAGAGCTAAACGTAGTTGGAAGTTCCTTAGGTCCTTGGTGTAACTGACTTGGATTTCTTTCTCATTCTAGAAGGAAGCACGGGGGCGGGGGGGGGGGGGGGGGGGGCGGGGGGGGGGAGAACGCCACTGGAGAATTCAGGGGTGGTTGCTGTAGTGTGTAGCTCATTTGAGAGGCAGGTGAGGGAGGCAGGTGGTGGGAGGGAGGGTTCCACCCAGCTGAGCTACGGTAGCTCAGATCTCCCTTGATTGTAGACTTTCCAGGGGGCCAACTCAGGTGACTCATTGTCTGAAATCCGCCAACAGCTGGTCCTTCTCCTTGAGTCTCAGGACTTCTGTTCTACTGGTCCATAAACCATTATTTCCACAAAATGTGCATTAGTCTCCAAAGACTAAGAACATTTGAAAAAAGGGAAATTGCAACATTAAATTGTGATTTGTGGTGACAAAATGCTCAGATTGCATACATGTTTGAGTATGTGCCCTTGTGTCCTCCTGGGGACTTCCTTGTAGTGTCTGGAACCCTCATGTCTGTAGCTGTGCCGTGGCCTGCTTTCTGGAATTACCACTCATGAATATTCCCAGGCACTCTGTCCCATGAGTTCCCCAGGTCCATGGCCCGGGCCCCCGCTTACTTTCTGGATCACAGTGTTCCACACTGTGGGTGATTTCTTAGTTGTACTAGGATTCCTGCAACCCCAGCTCTGACAGCTGGCAGGGTCTTTAGACATTGTCATGAATCTTCCAGAGGCAGCAGGTACAGATGAGGACCTGTGCTTTAGACCACAGCTATTCTGTGTCTGTTTGATATTTTTTAATTATACACTTTCCTTCTCAAAAGGTAAAATAATCGTAAAAGTTAACCCTTTGCAGACTGGGGAGACATCTCAGTTGGTCAAGCACTTGTGCAAACACAACGGCCTGAGCATAGTCTTCAGAAATCACATAGAAAGTAGAATGTAATGGCAAATGCCCATAACCCCAGAGTCAGAGCAGCGGAGACAGGAGTCCTGGGGTTCAAACCAGCCATCCTTGGTACTTTGGTGAGCTTAGATTCGGTGAGAGATCCTGTCTCAATAAGTAAGGTGGATAACTACTGGGGAAGAGGCCAGACGTTGGCCCCTGGCCTCTACACTCAAATGAGCATACATGCGAACATGTACACACATGTGCACACAGACACAGAAGTAATTATGAAGAGCTAAACCTCAGCAAAATCTGAGGAAATGAAATACATTCAAAGTATTAGAAAGCCGCAGCATGTCACTTGTGAGTCAGCGCCCAAGCAAAGGGCCCAGTGACATTCATCACTGAGGAATGATTTGGCCTCTAGGTTGTACTGCTAATCAAATTTCCACAATTGCTTAAGTTCATATTTTTATCTTCTTGATTAAGATGCAAGCAACGTATGTGTGGGAGGGGGATTTCCACTGAAGGAACTCGGGCCAATGTGGAGAAAACTGTGTTTTATTAAGTGTGGTTCGAGCGGCTGTTGAGAAGTTTCCTGGATTGCATTTCTCTGTGACAAGATTAATGCTGGCATGAGGATGTTTAGCCCGTTCTTTAAACACACAAGCCAACCAGCAGAACTTTTTACTATGGAAAATGTAAACAGACATTCTGAAGAGGAGGGTTAGTGCGATGGCTCGGCAGATAACGGTGCTCACCGTTCTCACTCTGCGAGCCGAATGGCCTGAGTTCAATCCCTGGGACCTGTATAAAAGGGGAAGGAGAAAAGAGACTCCACAAAGCTGTCCTCCAACCTCCACATGTGTGCCTTGACACATGTGCTCTTGTGTAGATGCATGCACATGCACACACACGCACACACACACAGTAATAACAAAATTAAAAATTTTAACTTCTTAGAAATGATAAAAGGAAACATCACAGAGCTATCACCCAGTGTCTCATCAATGCCAACAGTTTTGGTGGTGACCTTATTCCATCCCAGGCTCTTGCACCCCACCCCTCCTCCTCACGGTCCTAGTGCAAACCAACTTAGTATCTTCTTGATAATCTTCTTGTCACTGTATGTAGTATTCTGTTCTCCATTACTGTGACAAAATGCCCCTTGTTAGGTTTCCATGTGTGTATATCTCTGTGTGTGTGTGTCCATGTGTGTCCGTGTTCTTGTGTATGTATATACGTGTGTGTGTGTATATACATGTTCTTGTATATGTATATACTTGTTTATATGTGTGTGTGTGTGCATGTGTAGGCAGGGGCATGTGTGTATGGAGACCAGAGGTCATCATCAGGTACTTTCCAAGATCACTCTCCACCTTTATTTTTTTAAGATTTATATTTAATGACATGTCTATGTGTATGTCCATGTGTGGATATACACACTTGTGTCCTGGTGCCCATGGAGGTTGGAGGTGTCAGATACCCCTTGAGTTGGAGTCAAATGAGTTTTTAGCCACCTGATGTGGGTGCTGGGAACTAAACTTGGATCCTCTGGAAGAGCAGTACATACTCTTAATCACTAAGCCATCTCTCTAGCTCCTATCTATAGTTTTGAGACAGAGTCTCTCATTGAACCTATTTATTTTTTGGCTAGACTTTCCAGCCAATGAGCTTCAGGGATCTGTAGAGAACCTTTCTCTGTCTCACCAGCCAGCTCCCAAATAATCACATGGAGACTTATTATTATGAAAGCTCAGCCAATAGCTTAGTCTTGTTCCTAACTAGTTCATATAACTTAAATTAACCCCGCATTTTTTAATGTACATTCTTTTATGTGGCTTGGTTACATTTTCTCTGTACTCCCCATCCTGCTTCTCCCTGTCTGCCTGGCAATTCCACCTTCTTCTTCTCAGCATTATTTCTGCCTCAAAAATCCTGCCTGGCTATTAGCCATTTAGCTTTTTTTATTAAACCAGTCAGAGTGACATATCCTCACATACTGTACAAAAAGATTATTCTGTAGTTGGTTTTCTTTTCTCATTGCTTGATCTTCTTCTCCCAGATTTCTCCTCCTATTTATCCCCTCTGCCTACCAGCCCCATATCCTTTCTCCTGCCTTGCTATTGGCCATTCAGCTCCCTATTAGACCATCAGGTATTCTAGACAGGCACAGCAACACAGCTTCACAGAGTTAAACAAATGTAACATAAAAGAATGCAACACATTTTTACATCATTAAACAAATATTCCACAGCATAAACTAATGTAACACATCTTAAAATTAATATTTCACAACATTATTCCACAACAGGATCTGCCTGTCTTTTCTAACACACACACACACACAAACACACACACTGGGGATCCAAACTTAGATCTTCACGCTTGTGTGTCAGACAATTGGATGACTGAGCAAGCTCCACAGTCCCTGGCTAGGTTCTTTATAAAGAAAATAAAAAATAAAATAAGGCAATAATACTTACCTCAGGTTTTGAAGGCTCCGAGGAGCACTTTCTGGCTGCATTACATCTTAGTAGACGGCTTGATGGCGAGAGGGAGCAATCATGGGGTGCCACATGGAGCATGAGGAGGGGAGTAGCTAGGAGGACCCAAGTTTGCTTTATATATAAAAGCTTCCATCAGTGCACACCTTTAATCCCAGCACAAGGGAGGCAGAGGCAGGTGGATCTCTGTGAGTTTGAGGCCAGCCTGGTCTACAGAGCTAGTCCCAGGACAGCCAGGGCTCCACAGAGAAACCCTGTCTCAAAAAGAAAAAAAAAAAAAAAGAAAAAAAAAAACAGTCTTAGTTAGGGTTACTAATGCTATGATGAAACATCATGAAGAAAGTGACTTGGGGAGAAAAGAATTTATTTTCCCTTAAACATCAATATCCCTTTGCTCAGCTGCCGCCAAGGTGCTCGGTCTTTCTGAGGAAGCAAAGGCTGCGTTGGGGTGAGGTCCTCGCTTCATCTGGAGACTAGCACCATGCCAGTCCACGACATGGCCTCCGTCTGCAAGCTCGCCTGCATCTACTCCGCCCTCACCCTGCAGGAGGACAAGATCAATGCCTTCATTAAAGCAGCTGGTGTCAATGTTGAACCTTTCTGGTCTGGCTTGTTTGCAAAGGCCCTGGCCAATGTCAACATTGGGAGCCCCCTCTGCAGTGTAGGGGCTGGTGGGCCTGCTCCAGGAGCTGGAGGGGCTCCAGCAGGCGGTCCTGCCCCCTCTACTGCTGCTGCCCCAGCTGAGGAGAAGAAAGTGGAAGCAAAGAAGGAAGAATCTGAGGAGTCTGATGACGACATGGGCTTTGGTCTTTTTGACTAAACCTCTTTTGTTAACATGTCCAATAAAAAGATGAGCCTGTTTAAAAAAAAAATCAACATCATTGTTCATCTCTGAAGGAAGTCAGGATAGGAACTCAAAATAGGGCAGGAACCTAGAGGCAGAAGCTGATGCAGAGGCCATGGAGGGCTGCTGCTTACTGGCTTGTTCATCATGGCTTGCTCAGTCTGCTTTCTTAAAGAACCTAGGACCACCCACCCACATGGGCTGCACTCCCCCATCAATTACTAAGAAAATGCCCTATAGCCTTGCCTACAGCCCAATCTTACAGAGGCATTTTCTCAATTGAGGGTTTCTCCTTTCAGATAAGTCTAGCTGTGTCAAGTTGATATAAAACTGGCCAACACAACTCCTTTGAGAGCACTAATCAGATTCTCAAGGGAATTTCAATTTTTTCCCCCAAGAACATCTCCCCCAATGGCTCAGTTACTTCCCTATAGGCCCTACCACCTAAAGCTTCCACCCCCAACACCGCTGGCCAAGTGCCTAACATGAGGCAACTGTGGCACAAACCATCCAATCAGATGCAAACTGTAGTACTCTCCTCTCCTTCTGTCTCTGAGGGCCATGGAAGGGTGGGCTCCTTAAACAATTACTTTTGGGGGTATAGGGTTGAGTTTGGAACTGAATCTCATGGAGCCAAGCTGGCTTTACAGGTTCTGTAATGGGATCTTACCTTGAAATTATGAGCCTCTGCTTCTGCCCCCCAAGAGATGGAATCCCAGAATGCTCCTACCACACCCAGCTTAAACACTAACTTGAGATAAATTTTTTTAAATCCCAAGTTGGAGTACAAAATTAAGAAGCCAAATAGTTCAGGCCAAGAATCTTCACATAAATGAGTATTTGTTCCTGTGTAAAATTTTAGAAGATAATATTTTGCTTCTCGAACACAAGATGCATAGCCGATATCATTCGCTATGTTTTTATGGGGATATAAAAATAAGTTATTAGTCCTTTGCATGGCAAATGTTAATATTCTCTATTATTTTTCTTCCATTTCATTAAGAGCAGAGAAATCCATCAGTAGAAGAGGAGAACTGTAGATTATAGCTGCCCTCTACGGATCATTTGTTCCCCCATTCAGAGTCCGTCCACGTGGGACTGTGGGACTTAAATTCTGATCAAGGGAGAGAGAAGATATAATCTCCCTCACTTTACTAAAAGGAAATTGAGCTTCCTCTGCCATGGGGAGAGGTGAGTACTTCTGGCATATGGCCCGGGCGGTGAAGGCCCTGGGAAAGCTGGTTGAGTTGACCCACTGGCCAGGATCTTGGGGGAGCCTCCTGAAGCACACACATGCAAAGCATGAAGAAACACTCAGGTGGCTCTTGTTTGGAGTCATCTTGGTAAACATCTTCATCATCTCTTCCCTGATCACTAAGCTGAATATTTCTTTCTAATGCATTATCATTTTGTTATATTTTAAACTTCAGTATGTGGTAGCCAGAAGTTTTCCTGGGTCCCATCTGGTCCTGCAGCCACTCAGACCCAAGCAAATACAGAGACTCATATTACTTTCAAACTATATGGCCTAATGGCTCAGGCTTCTTGCTAGCTGGCTCTTACATCTTAAATTAACCCATTTCTATAAATCTATACTTTGCCATGTGGCTTGTGGCTTACCAGTACTTTACATCTTGCATCTCCTGGTGGCAGTTAGCAGCGTCTTCTTCCTCTCCTTTCTCTTCCCACTATCTCTCTTGGATTTTTCCCTCCTGGCTCCATCCTGCCTGGGCCATAGGCCAATGCAGCTTTATTTATTATCAACCAATCAGAGCAACACATATTCACAGCATGCAGAAAGACATCCCAAAGCTGTTTGTTATCTTTTAAAATAACCGTGGGGTGCTAGAGATATGGCTCAGTGGTTGAGAACACTCTTCCAGAGTATCATGGCCTCCAGGGGACCCAGACATGCATGTGGCCCACAGACAAACATACAGACAAAACAGCAATACACATAAAATGAAGATGAACAAATATTTACAAAAAAATAAATAAAATAGTGGTGGCTAGATATGGAGGCATACGGCTATAATCCCAGCACTCAGGAGCTGGGGGCTGGAAAATCAGGAATTCAAGGCCTTCTTATTATATAGTGAGTTTGAGGCTACCTATGTAGCATGAGACCCTGTCTCAAAACCAAAATTTAAAAATAAAGATGTCCATTTGGTAGTGCTTGTCCTTCTGAGAACAGGATTTAACCTCACACTGACCTCAAATTGGTTTGGATGTTGGGTCTGATGACAGACCAAACCCCAAATTTGCGTGTTCAGACTTAATAAGGATGTGTGGTAACAGCCAACAGGCACACATTAGCAACGACAAGGACAGGAGATCTTAGCCCTTAATGTGACCAGAAGTAAACATGGGGCTGAAGGTCCTGTCAGGGGCTGGCTGGTTCGGGAATGGAGCCAGAATCGGGGAGAGGATGTGGCTCGGGAGTCACGGTGTTCACAGGTCAGAAATGAGTTCTCCTCCCCACTGAGGTCTGAGAATGTTCCAGCGATGGAGACCTAGACTGGCATGTGTTTCCCGTTTGCAGTCTTGATTCCCCACAAGAACTTGCTAACCAAGCAGAGCTAGGGTCACAGTTGAAATGGAGAAACCTAGGTAATTCGATCATGAGCACATCAGGATGGCAAAGACCAGTGAATCTATTTGTTTTCTTGCAGCTAGCATCCAAAGCCAGAAACGTGTCAAATACCTACAGATTAAGAAATATCGGGGGTCAGAGAGTCACAAAACAACTGGAAATTTTTCCCGTGGTGTTTAAGTGAATTTAAATCTTTCTAAGAAGTGGTGGTGGGGGCAGTGAAGGAGAAATAAACTTTAAATATTAAACTTTTAGTGAACAACAATAGCAAGGGTAATAAGCCATTGACAGCAGACTAATGGCTTTATGTAATTGTGTTCCTTTCAATAGAGACAGGTTATTAAATATATACCTACCACTATTTAATTCTAATATCCTTACAAACCTTATAAAGCAACTTAACAAATTTTTTTTCAAAAATCCTTTGTCAGACCACACATGTCACCGTATTCATAAAAGATTAGAACAATTATGCAAATAGCATTCTAGAAATAGCTCTGGGTATCCCATAATTCCTCAAGATAGATATGCAAATGAAACTGATGGTGACTGTGGGCTTAGAGAATTACACATGGCCCAATTCCACTCTCCGTGCCTCTTTGCTGAATGCACGCCTATGATGGTGGTCCTTTCTTTCTCGGCCTGGCACATGGCCACACTTACAGGGAAATAGTCAAGGACTATTGTGGAAAAAAGGGGAAACAGAATGTTCAATGAGGAAAAAATCTCATCTTCTGGTGTATTTTAATTTAGGATTTCCCCTCCCTCTCCCCACCCCAGGGCTGGGGATGGAACCTAAGCCCTGTGCTTGCTATACCAGTCCTCTACCACCGAGGTAAATCCTCAAACTGCTATAGATTTTTTTCTCCTCTCTTACTCTCTCTCTTTTTCTCTTTCCCTCTCTCTCTCCCCCCCCCTGTCTGTCTCTGTCTCTGTCTCTCTGTCTCTGTCTTTCTGTCTGTCTCTGTATGTCTCTGTCTCTCTCTGTCTCTCTCTGTCTCTCTGTCTCTCTCTCTCTCTGTGTCTCTCTCTCTCTCGTGTGTGTGTGTGTGTGTGTGTGTGTGTGTGTGTGTGTGTGTGCAGTATATATGTGTATACATGTGTGCAGATGGAGGCCACAGGTTATCCAGTGTCTGCCTCAATCCCTCTTCACTTTATTTTTTGAGACAGGGTCTCTCACTAGCCTGGAGCTCATCAGTTCGTCTAGACTGGCAGGCCAGAATGTTCTCTGTGGCCCCTAAACTATGGGGCTTCAGTCCTCTGCTGCTGTCCTTAGTTTTTTCGTGGGTGCTGGGATCAGAACTCAGGTCCTCACGCTTACCTGCCAAGCACTTTACCCACTGAGCCGCCTCCCCAGCCCTACTATGTAACTGTTAAAATGAGATTCTACTAAGCCGGCCTTGAAACGTAAATGACTTCCAGGGCCCTTCTGAAACTGATGTGTGGCTCTGTCTTCCAGAAAATGAATCTACTCTGCTCTCTCCAAGTTCCAAGCAAGAAACCAGGTGGGCTTCTCACGTGTCATTTCCTGGCAGAAAATTAAGATATCCCTCCCACAAGGCTACACAGACTGTCATTCTACAGGTAATATAGTTGTACCCAAGAAATGTTTATTGCGTAGCTTTCTAACAGTTTATATTCTCTTCACCTGTTGTACGGTGGCCACTTAAAACTTAATTTGTAAATGACTAAATGACTCCTTCTGGAAAGCAGGAAGTAATAGCTTCCATTTACCTGTCTCTTTAATGTTACCAGGAAATGAGATGAGTGCATTTATACCTCTTAAATGTGCTTGCAGTTTCTTGGTACAATTATAACTGACTTCAAGTCTTCCAACTTCCAGATGTAAATCTCAGGCTATTTATTTACCAGGATGCCGGGTTGGCTGGGTACCTCCTAAGCTTTCCCTTGATTAGGTCTGTTCTTTCTTAAAACAAAACCCACAAAATACCTAAGCCCTGTGGTGCAAGCCTGTTCCTCCTCCCTTGTGCTTTGGGAGGGGTTCAGTGGTCTCTTTGAGGGGAAACGTGTTTGCTTTCTTTAAAGTGTGGACAAAGCTCACCAGTGGTACCTTTGCCAGCTCTTCTGGTATTGACAAAGTTACATAACAAACGACTTCCACAAAAATGACCCCATTCCTTTCTGACACTAGAATATTCAGATACAATAGGGGCAGGAAATTTTGAAGAGAGAATTCTGTGATTTTATTTGACTGAGAGAAATAAATTTTTTTAAACGGATTCCAGAGTGAAGGGGCCGCTGAAGGAATCAGAGGGAAATGTACAGCCCAGGAGGAGGGCAAGGTGGAGCCTGGGCCATTTTGGTTCCAGAGCCCTGGTTTCCCCTTTCTCATCAACTGGGAAACCAGAGCTGAATGCTTGTCAGCCTTTCCAGTCAAGCTGGAATGAAGTCTGGCCTCTGTGTTAGCCCAGCTCTGTGTGGACCCGTCTTGGCATCTGTCTGGTTCTGCTTTACTTTATGACTCGGAGTTCCTTTGCCAAGTTCCCCCTGCTAATTAACTAGTAACCAAGAAAACTGTACCCCATTTGCCCCTGTGTCTGGCACTGGCCAACACAGAACAGGCTTCGTGCTGG
This sequence comes from Peromyscus eremicus, assembly GCF_949786415.1. Taxonomy (NCBI): domain Eukaryota; kingdom Metazoa; phylum Chordata; class Mammalia; order Rodentia; family Cricetidae; genus Peromyscus; species Peromyscus eremicus. Next base: position 111,617,548 of record NC_081418.1, on the reverse strand, counting down.
CTTCCAATGCATGTTGATTGGGTGGGTTTATATGTCACTTCCCAGATTCCTCTAATTAGATATATGGCTGTTGTAGTTACTTTTCTCTTTGCTGTGACCAAAAATATCTGATGGAAGCAACTTCAGGGAAGAAGGATTTACTCTGGTATTACACGAATCTTAAAGGGTCTTATTAATAAAAACAAACCCAGGAGCCAGGTATTGGGGTGAATGCTGGAAGATCAGAGAAGCAGAACAAGCCACAGCCACTTCACCTCACCAGTTCCTCAGCTGATCTTTTTTCCTTAGACTGGAAGCTTCTGTGTCCTCATCCAAATGGATCTCAGCTGAACTGCTTCTCGAAAGCTTGAAAACTTAACCAGCTCTAGTTCCTCGTCCTCACACCTTAAATACCTTCTGCTTCTTGCCATCACTTCCCGGGATTAAAGGCTCTTGTTACCACACCTGGCTGTTTCCAGTGCGGCCTTGAACTCACAGAGATCCAGGCAGATCTCTGCTTCTGGAATGCTAGGATTAAAGGTGTGTGTGCCACCATTTTCTGACCTCTATATCTAGTGGCTGTTCTGTTCTCTGACCCCAGATGAGTTTATTAGGGTGCACAATATTTTGGGGAACACAATACCACCACACTCTGGCTTACAGTTCAGGGAATATAATTCACCATGGCAGATCATGAGCACCCTGTGAATGCCACGTGAATATAATTCACCAAGGCATGCTGACTAGAGAGTGGGTGGGTCTGTGATGGTAGGTGTCACAACAGTGGCCTCTCACAGAGAGTGACCGGGAAGCAGAGGCAGGACAGGAAATAAGGTGGGCTATGACCCCCAAAGTGTGCCCCTGTGACCTATGTCAGCCTACTGCCTATTTGCCAACTGCTCTGCAGCTTCCCAAAATAGATCCACTAGCTGAGGTACCAAATATTCAAACACATGAGCTTGGGACAAGGGGAGAGAGCGACAGGAACTTTCATATTCAAACCATAAGAATAACCTTTAAAATTTATACATACCTTGATCAAAAAAATTTACTACAGTATAATTATATAGAACCAACCTTGTAATAATAAATAATAAAAAACTATTTCAACCCAGGTGTGGTGGCCCACGCCTTTAATAACAACAGTTGTGAGGCAGAGGCAGGCAGATTTCTATAAGTTCAAGGGCAGCTTGATCTACATAATGAGTTCCAGGCCAGCCAAGGTTACATATTGAGACTCTGTCTCAAATAAACAAACAAAAAAACCTAGTTCATTATTTTTCCGAGGTCAAGATTATTAGCAGCAGACAGGACAATCTGAGAGATAGAAAGTGTGACTTTCGTCTCCAACTTTGTGTGTGTGTTCGTGGGTGCAGGTGCATATATGTACAAGTGTGCAGATGTGTGAGGATGCATGTGGAACTCAGAAGACACCCTATAGTGTTATCCCTCAGGCACTATCTACTTTGTTTTTTTTTAATCTTGTCTTTTCGAGGTGTGTGTGTGTGTGTGTGTGTGTGTGTGTGTGTGTGTGTGTGTGTATGTGGTGTTATACGTGTGTTGGATGTCAGTTGCTCTCCACCATATATATTGAGGTAGGGTCTTTCACTTGAACTCAGAATTCACCAGTTGAGCTAGTTTAGCTAGCCAGCTTGCTCCAGGACCCTGTCTCTAGCTTTCTTGTTCTGGGGTTACAATCTGGCCACCACACCTACCATGTGCTTGCATCGGTCCTGTGGATGAACTCTGCTCTTCTGATCTTCTGGCTTGCTCATCGAGTGCTTTACCCATACTTTTAAAATGTATTGATGTATATGAGTACTCTATTTGCATGTATGCCTACATGACAGATGAGGCCATGAGAGAGAAGAGGCCATCAGATCCCGTTGTAAATGGTTGTGAGATGGAAATTGAACTTAGGACCTCTGGAAGAGCAGCCAGTGCTCTTAACCATTGAGCCATTTTTGTAGCCCCCAACCCCTCTTTTTTGAGACAGGGTCTCTCACTAGCCTGGGACTCATTAAGTAGGTTACTCTTGCTGGCCAGTGAGCTCTATGGATCCTTGTAATGACTGAAACCATGGTTGATTTTACTTCAAAGTTAAGAGTCTAGAGATTATGGCCTTCACTGAAACCAGTGTCTCTCCTCATGATCTCAAGATAGCTGGGCTGCTGTGGCTGTGAGCATCACGTCCTCACTCAAGAGCTAGGTTCAACCCTAAAAGTTTTGTTCAAGTTGGAGAAAAAGGAGAAAGAAACTGTTGAACTCAGCTCCATCTTGCCTTTGCTCCTCTTTCCTCCTGGGGCAGGGAAGAGGTGTGGAAAGAGTGCTGACGCAGAACCAGGTGTCAGTGGGTAAGGATGCTCCCCACTTTCTCCCTTACCTCTCACTGAGAGGACCTTAGGTCACTGGTCTTGGCTGCCCACATGGGGGAAGTATCTCCCAGGTGATCAGAGAGAATTCTTTGAGGCAGCTGCATTTCACAACCCAGCCACCTCAGTGTCCTGACAGTTTAAGGTGCTTGAGATAGACAGTAAGCCAGTGGTTGACTGCTCCAGCCTGCTCCAGGCAGTAAGAGTTCATGACTACAGCAGCTCCTCAAATCTCTCCCACAGTGTCCAGATGGGATGAGGTCCACCACGGCATGGAGTGAGGCATTCACTCTTTTTTTTTAAAAAAAAAGATTTATTTATTATGTATACAGTGTTCTGCCTGCATGTCAGATCCCATTATAGATGGTTGTGAGCCACCATGTAATTGCTGGGAATTGAACTCAGGACCTCTGGAAGAGCAGACAGTGCTCCTAACCTCTGAGCCATCTCTCCAGCCCCAAGGAACTTATTTTTTAAGATTTACTTATTATATATATATATTACTTTATCTGCATGCACACCTGCATGCCAGAAGAGGGCTTCAGATCCCATTATAAATGGTTGTGAGCCACCATGTGGTTGCTGGGAACTAAACTCAGGACTTCTGGAAGAGCTGCCAATGCTCTTAACCACTGAGCCATCTCTTCAGCTCTGGCTTTCACTCTTTATGTCTTGCCACTCTTTAGGTCTGAAGTTTAATATGTAGTTCAGAGGCATGGGAGCAGTAAGGTCTTTGGACACAGGAATGAATCATAATGTGTGTGACACTGCCAGTGACCAGGGGTGGCTGGAGGACAATAGAGGGGCAGAGGAGAGACTGGGGGAGGGAACAGGAGATACCATGTGACTCATGATTTGAGGCACAGCCTTCCTGGAGGGAATAGAGTGTAGGGCATTGTAGCTGGTCAAGAAGAGTTTCCCACAGACCTTGGCCTGCATCTAGCACAGAGCCAGTGTCCAGGCAGGACCTGGGGCACTGTTGTTTGTACAGTCTCCTTGGGTTCATGCCTCCTGAGATGTTGGCCATTTCACCTATTATCCTGCTGGACATAAAATGGGGAGGAACCCCCAGGCAGATGTGGAGAGCATGGAGAGTTATACCCACAGGCAATTCAAGAAGGGAATATGGAACTACAAGGAGACCCAGAGCTGGAGGAAAGAGCAGGGCCCATGAATGCCCTCCTACGGCCACAAAGACGGTCCACCCAGTCCAGAAGGTTGTTAGGAAGACATGTGGTACATCCCACCTACTCAGTGACCCACTTGAGCTCTCAGCGGGGTCCCATCTTCCTGGGAACTTCTGAAGCATTAGAGTAAAATGGCAGAAGAAAGAAAGATGCCGAGGAACCAGGAAGTTGGCTTGTGCACCCATGGAGGCTGCAAGGCAGGAATAAGGCCTGCCAGAGGCTGGGATGCTGGTGGAATTGCCGGACTCCGTGTCATATCCATAGTTGGTCGGAATGATTGGGAATGTCACCATCTGATCACTAAGACCACCTCTGAGGGACTGCCTTGACTTATGAGCCAGATAGTCCTTGTTAAACCTCTGCTCCAGACCTGGGGCATTTGGGGACTGGTTGTGTCCTCAGCATCTCTTCTGCTATTTCAACATTGAAACCACCACCACCACCACCACCACCACCACCACCAAAAACAAGCAAACAACTAAGTCACAGATCAGACCTAGACTCTCGCCTCTCCTGCAAGGCAGGGCATCTGAAAAAGAGGGGCCTGAAATAATTTTATTTCCTTTCTTTAAAAAGATCCAAAAAAAGGGGGGAGATGGGAGACAGAGACGTAATAAAAAGGAAAGGGGGAAGAAGAGGTGGGCTGGTGAGATGGGTCAGCAGATGAAGCAGCTTGCTGCTCACCAAGCCCAAGTTGTTTGGTCGCCAGGACCTGCACAGTGAAGGAGAGAACCAACTTCTTCAAGCTGTCCTCTGACCTCCACATGCACACCATGGCATGTACTCGTGTGTATGGCACATGCATGCACTCACACACAGACACACGCATAAAAAGAATGGGAACCAATTTGACAAATTGACAGGTAAGACCGCACAGTGGATCCAGCGATTACTCATCATGATGGCTGCCGATTTGTTACACGCTCCCCATTTTGCTAGGAGTACCCACGTTTTAAAAAAACGAAAAGTCAGGTTTCAATTTGCACAGCTCTACTCTTTCTGCAAAGCTCTTTGGTAGAGGGTACCAAAAGACCTAAACCTGCTCATTTTAAACTCGATAAATCCATGCCAGGACATGCAGATGGAGATTTCTATACATAGCTTTTTTTTTTTTTTTTCCTGTTGCTTTCAGTATGGGGACAACTCATTCAGCTCACCCTGGGGAGGGGAGTGTGCTGAATTAATGTCCCAAATTAGCAAATGAGGCTTCTCAGTGCCTGTCTTCCTTGAATGCACTGTACCTGCTATGCTACAAGGAGCTGAGTATCGGGGACACAGCTGCACTTGCCTTGACGACCACTTTGTGCCGCTCTGACTTGAATCCTCACTGGAAACCATGACCAAGTTTGCACACAGCATGGAGAAAGTAAGTCATGTCTTGCTTTGGAGGGCTGTGGAAGATGATTCTCCATGGAGAAGGGCTCCTGGCTCAGCACACCCCAACAGGAACCACTGCATTGTGTAAGCATGCCAATCTAACTCCTTTGAAAATACCCCCAGGATCTCAGGGCCCCCAGTGTCAACAGGTGAGACTGTCTCTGCTATAGTCTAAATGCTGCCTGAAGCTGGAATAGCTCAGGAATGTCCTGTGATGGGTGGGGTCTGGTGGCATGCTAGGTACTAAATATTCTGTATAAAATATGGCCTTGGTGACCTCTGTGTTTTGAACGTGAATTACTTGGACAGGTGTGTGGCAGAGGATTTACTTCCCCTGACCCCTCTGTCTATGGCCCTTGAAAACCCAAGGGCAGAACTCTATCTGAACTAAGGTCACAGAGAGTAAAAGAGCCTTCCAAATAGAACAGTGTCTTCAGCTTTCACAAGCAGAACAAAATAATGCTGTTTAGTGGAGACAGATTGCCCACACGGACTTATTGTTCACCTCTCTTGGACTTAATGTTTAATAGTTAATATTAAGCTCAAAATAAACCACATATTTACTACATCTATTATAAATAGTATGTCAAAATGATTACTTTGGTCATACCTTTTATTTATTTATTTTTAATCAGTGGATCTTTCCTCCTTGTGTCTCTAGGAATCAAACTCAAGGTCTCTCAGGCAAATGTTCCCCTACTGAGGTACATCTCCAGCCCATTGGTTTTGTTTTTAAAACCATTTAAAATAGTATGTGTGTTCATATTTCTTTCATTTAAAGAGAAGGTTTGCCGGTGCCCCCCCCACCCCGATTTTTAAGATTTGTTTATTTATGTATACAATGTTCTATCTGCCTGTATCCCTGCAGACCAGAAGAGGGCATCAGATCTCATTACAGATGGTTGTGAGCCACCATTTGGTTGCTGGGAATTGAACTCAGGACCTCTGGAAGGGCAGCCAGTGCTCCTAACCACTGAGCCGTCTCTCCAGCCCCAATTTACCCATTTTCATCTTGCACTTCAAAGTTCAAAGGCAATTGCTGGGGAGATGGCTCAGCAGTAACCTGCTTGCTGCAAAAGCGGGAGAAGCCGAGTTCAGATCCCCAGTACTCACGTAAAAAGTAAAACTCTGGAGGCACCTGTAATCTTCAGTGCTGAGGAGGTATAGACAGGAAGGTCCTCAGCCAATTGGCAAGATCCAGGTTTTGAGAAACCCTGTCTCAAAAAATAACATGGAGAGGAATAAAGGAAGACCAATAGAGGCCAACTTCCAGCCTCCATGTGTATATGCATGCACATCTACACACACATACACTAGCCCCAACCCCCACTCACAAAGGGCTCCCAATGTCTCAGAAATGCTAATGTCCAAGCCGAAAACCTGAACGGGGCCAGCACGTCCTAAAGGACAGAACTAAGTAAGTTCCTTAGCCACAGCCTAAAGGGAGCTCAGCCTCAAACAACAGAACAGCCACTCCAGAATGAAAATACTGGTATATTTGTGTAATGCAAAGAGAAGTACAGATAGAAATCTTCAAAACGCAAGTTACATTAATAAAAACATAGCAGTTTAAGCAAAAAGTATTATACAGTACTTGCAATGTAGTCCTTCAGTTCCAAATGACAATGTCTAACAAAGAGATAGTGTTTTAAATTATAGTTCTTATTAATCATTGAAATCAGCCATCAATAGAACAGCACCACCTAACTCAGCAAACACCGCAGGAAAAACGTTTTGTCTCCTGGGAGAGGCACCATTTATATCCCATTTCTTTTTACCATGGACAAAAGTCTTCAGAGTGTAAATTATTTTTATAAGACAGAGCAAAACTGGGCTTATCAAAGCACAAGCCATTTCCACAAAAAAGTATTTTAACTTTTTACTGGGGGGGAAAAAAAACCCAAACCCAAACCCCAAACCCAAACCAACCTGTGGTTCTCTGCCCTCCAGAGCCCGCCCCATCCGCAAATCACGATCAGCACAAACACATGCAATAACTTTTTTTTTCTCTCCACATTACTATCCAAAACACTTCTTACTGTTTAAAAGCCAGTCTCACAGAAAGTTTCCGTTCAAGATTGATATACAGAACAGCTGTTGCTAACGCGTCGTCTTTAAAGTAATATAAACAGGGCTCCCAACCTTGCTTGTTAACTGACTCCAAAGTGACTGCCTTCCTACCCATTCCCATTTCCTCTTAAAGTTCAGTGTCACCGCTGGGGAAAGTTCCCCGCACTTCCAAACAAGGTACACAAGACACCTAGTCCTGTGGCCTGCGATTCAGAGGGGTCTTTAGACAACTTCGTCTCTCTCTTCCATCTCCAACAGAAGATCCCCTAGCCCTCTCTCCTTAACTGCAATGCAAAGGTAATGCCACTTGAGGTTGTCAAAAATAGCTTCTGTAGAAAACTGGCCATGGTCTCTAGGAAACTTTGCATGAATAAAACCAGTGTAGCCTTTATTTAAAAAAAAAAAAAAATCACACGTGGAAGAAAAGAAGTCGGTACCAGTACAAAAAAGACTGCAGGGCCTACGGCCAGGAGGAAAGAATAATTATAAGGACGGAACTGGACCACGGCATCCCCTCCCCCGCCCCCAGAACAGGAGTCTGTACAATCCAAGTGCGTGTCCACTTTGAGAGTCTTGTGAAGGCAGCGGAGAAAAACCAGACACGGGACAGAAGGGGAAGAAGCGGTCACAATCGAAGCCAGAGGGAGCCTGGGTGGCAGAGCGCGCCTCACAAACCAATGCCTTTCAGGTCGCAGGGGAGGGTGGCCTGCGAAGCCTGGGGGCTCTGGCAGCAGGGAAACTGGGCTCTGAAGCAGTCCCTCAGCTCCCGGTTGAAGAGGAAGCACACCACGGGGTTGATGCCAGCCTGCGCGAATGTCAGCCACACCGAGGCTGTCAGGTAGGCCTGCGGGACAGCGCCCGGCTGCACCAGGACGCGCAGGTAACTGGCCACCACATAGGGCCCCCAGAGGAGCAGGAAGAGCAGCGTGATGGCGTAGAACATCTTGCACAGCCTCTTCTCCGTCTTGAACTCCTCCAGCACCAGGAGGCGCCGGGCGCCGCGGCCCGGGCCTGCAGGCCTGATGCCCACCAGCGCGGGTGGCGTGGGCCCGCGGCCGAAGCCCGCCGTCCAGTTGGCAGCCGCTTGGCCCGTGGCTCCCGGGCCGTGGAAGGTCCAGTCGTGGCTGACGGCGGGCACCAGGCGCGCGGGCCGCATCTTGCGGCGGTCGTGGATGAAGAAGAGCAGGCGGAGGTAGACGAGGTGCGTGGCGCCCACCACGGCGGCCAGCAGCAGCAGGAAGCCTAGCGCGCCCGGGGCGCCGTCGGGCCGCTGCTCCAGGGCACACGGCGCGTCCTCGTCGTCCGCGCCACCGCCGTCCAGCACCGGCGGGAAGGCCGCGGCCAACGCCAGCGCCCAGGCGGCGCACACCAGCATCGCGGCGCACGGCCAGCCGGCCAGGCGCTCGGCGTAGAAGCGGTGGTGCGCGATGGCCAGGTAGCGGGTGACGCCCACGCCTAGAAGCAGGAAGGCCGCGTGGAAGCAGAAGAGCGCGGCTAGGAAGGCCAGCAGCTTGCAGCCCAGCGCGCCCGGAGGCGTCCCCGCCGCGGCCGCCGCGCGCCGCGCAGCTAGCATGACGGCCGGGAGGCAGGCGAGCGCGCGCAGCCCGTCGGCCAGGCACAGGTCGAGCAGCAGGTAGTAAGGCGCACGGTGCAGGCTGCGCTCCCGCACGATGAGCAGCGCGAACAGCACGTTGCCCGCCAGGCTCACGCACAGCAGCAGGCTGAGCGTGGCCAGCCTGAGGCCCAGCGCGGCCGCCTCGGCCCCGCCGCCGCCGCCGCCGCCGCCCGGCTCACTAGCGTTCGCCATCGCGGCCGCGCTCCTCCCCGCCGGCCCTCGCCGCTCGCCGTAGGCCGCCCCGGGCCTGCGCTCCGCCGCGTGAGCTCCCCGGGCCCGCGGGGCTGTCAGCCCGCGCCCGGCCGGCCCTGCCCCGGGGGCTCCGCGCGCCTCGGCCGCGCCGCCGCCATCTCAGCCGCGGTGCGCGCGGGAGGCGACGGCCACTCCCTGCGCCCTGGGCGCGGCGGGCTTCACTGCGGGCAGGCCCGCAGCCCCCCGCATGCTCCGCGTCCTCCTCTCGGTCCTCTTCCGCCGCCGCGCCTCTTGGCTCTGCCCCCCGCCGAGCCTGCCGCTGCCGCTGCCGCTGCCGCCGCCGCCTTCGCCACCGCCTTCGCCGCCGTCGCCGCCGCCGCCGCCGCCGAGCCCCCTCCCCTCCGCCGGAGCGCGCAGCGTGGCCGCCGCCGCCGCCAGTCCCGCCGAGGCATCCCGCGCCGCACCGGGCCTGGCTGGGCTGGGGGCGCCGTTGCGACAGCCGGGAGGGGAGGCAGGGCCCAGGACGCGAGGTGGCGACAAGTCGCGTTTGGCCCCAGGTAAACGGGGGTCCGGCGGAGGTGGCGTCAGGCGCCAGCGCTGGGGTCACTGTGGCCGGGAGCTGGGAACACGGTGGCCTGGGGTGGCAGGGTCTGGGAGGCCTGGGGGAAGAGGAGACAGGGATGTCTGGGGTGAACCTTCTGTTGGCAAGCTGGTAAGGATGGGCAGCAACATAGCTGGGTAATCACAGAACACTAATACCCAGGTGAAGCCTGATGTGGGCGGCAGCCCGCGGGGGACGAGCATCCCCTGCCACCCCCACCTCCAGCCACAACTGCAAAGTTGCTTCTGTTCCAAAACCCATCAGGTACCCCAGGAAGCCTAGGTTTAGAGGGCAAGGGAGTCCAGAGCCAGGAAGTGGCCCCCCGGCTGGGCTCTCGATGTTACTTAGTCCTATTTCCAGGACTGGACTTTCAGGGATTCTCAAGCATGCTTGCTTTCTAACTCTTAAGTGGAACGTCAGCCAAACACGTACCACAGCGTTTTCCTTAAGTGATGCCTGCATTTCGTGGGGTATCCATTTCCTGGGTTAGTCTGAAATGGCCAGTCCCATGTTCTGGTCCTTAAACACCTTTAATCCTGCTGGGCCCACTGTCTGCACCAGCTTCACAGACAGGCTCTTCTTCTTCTTCAGGCTTTTGGAGCAGCCTGCCTACCTTTCTGTCACTGGCTTCTGTTCATTTGCTTCTTGGTACTTTCACATCATCTGCTTTTTTTTTTTTTTTTTTTCAAGACAGGGTTTCTCCGTGTAATTTTGGTGCATGTCTTAGATCTCAATCTGTAGACCAGGCTGGCCTCGAACTCACAGAGATCCGCCTGTCTCTGCCTCCCGAGTGCTGGGATTAAAGGCATGTGCCACCTGCACCCGGCCCATCACCTGCTTTTATTTCTTCTTGAAATCCTGTCCATATAACTAGTCCCTAAATATTGTGCATGTGTGTGCGCATATGTGTGCCTGCATGTCAGTGTGTGTGTTTATATCGCTATCTTCATTTGCTTAGCATGGTAAAACCAGAATTAAGGGCTGTATTGTTTTTCAGATATATTCATTTTAAAAATAATCTACATGCATAATGGGCCTCTTGGTGAGCATTCCTAAGATCACCGTTACAGAGAGTCAGAACTTAGCCTGTGATAGAAAAGGAATCTCAAATGGTGCTGGAGAAGAAGAGGGACGAGGAGAGCGGTGATGAGCAGGTTGTCCTGGCAGAAGGGTTTAAGAGGGATGACAAAGTCCTCGTGGTACCTTGCACCTGTGGTCTCAGCGCCCAGAAAGCTGAATCAGAAGGATGGCAAATTGGAAGCCCATCTGGGCAGCGTAACAAGTCAGAGCCAGAGAGCAGAACTTGCAAGTTAGTCCAGAGCCTCAGATTTTGCATTTGGAAATCACTGGGGATTCCCTTAAAATGCGGTCCTGACTCAGTATGTCCAGAACGGGCCTAAATAATGACACCAGTATTGGCTTTTGGCCCCACTTTGAATGGTAAGACCTTTGAATACAGTTTGGACACTTGGCAAAAATCTAAAGGGACTGCCCTTCTTGGTACTCCTAAGTGGTCACGGGGAAGTGGCTGACGAGGCAGTCCTGTAAATATATGTGACAGAAAAAGAGCAGTGTGTTTGGGAGGCTACACTGGTTAGGAATTGGGTTTTGATCATGGTAGCAGAGACACGTTTGGAGGTGAGTGGTTGCTGGTGTTGGTTATTGGCTCACAGACGGAGTCTGTGAAAGTATTTCCCTACCCTCATGATCACACTGGGCTACAGATGTCTCAGGCAGAGAAAGAGGGGAGAGCGCAAGTGTTCCTGGCATGTAGGTGGTTAGCCCCCATTGTGTAGCTTTCTAGAAGACCTACACTACAGCAAGCAGGATGTGATGGACTCCCACGCTCAGTGAGAGAGGGGGAAAGGGTTCTTTCTCTTTGTTTAAAGCCAGATGCGTAGCCCTAGACAATGGGATCTTGCCATCGTGTGGGCTGTACTTGCCCAGAGAAGGAAATTCCTTACAGTCCATGAAGATACCGTCTGTGGGTTCTTTATGTTGTTATTAAAGGCAGCTTCCATATATTGAGCACACAGCTATCAAACTGTGTTAAATAACAGAATTATTTGACATCATTGCCATGGGCGTGTGAATTATGTATGGGTACGATCTCCACTTTGCAGATGAAGCAGTGTGCACATGCTGGCTTGGAGCTTGCAGAGTAGACTGGGCTGCCAGGCTAGCCCCCAGGGATCCATCTCTCTCCTCCTCCCTAGCACTGGGGTTACAAGCAAACTTCACTGTACTTGGCTATTTTATTTTAACATGAGTTCTAGGGATCAAACTCAGGTCCTTCTGCAAGGCACGTACTTTAGTAACTGAGCTCTCTCTCCAGCCCCAAATTCTGACTCTTGAGATGAGAAAGTGGTTGAGTTTATAAAGACAGCCGGCAGTAAACAGCAGGTGCTCAGGACAGAGAATGATAGACCCTTCAAGGGGAGAAGGACTTTTCAAAACCCGCTAAGCCAATACTGAGGTTTTACAGAGTCATTCATGGATGAGTGAGAAGTAGGGCCCAGGTCCTCTCATTTCAGGTCAGACCCCTCCCCACTGAGATGGAATATTGACAGCATTTGTTGTTATGAATATAAATCACTCAACAAGTCATTTAACCTCTTGAAATCTAGAATGTTCACATTTACAAAATAGGGTATTGATTTCCTAGGTTCTTGGAGTCTTCAGTTTAGTTTGTATGTGAGGGGGAAAAAAAATGGAGTTTAAATGGGTCTGTTTCCCAAATGGAGAGAGCTAATCTTCAGAGAAGGTGAGGAAAAAGAATCCATAGTTCTCTTGTGCTTTATATTATATATAAAAACATGTTTGTATTTTTATATTTATATTTATCATATTTATATATTATATATAAAAGTGTATTTTTTCTTCTTTTCCACTGCTGCCTGTTTAGTCTGGTGCACTTCTCTTTGGCATCTGAGGTTTGGTTTAATCATTTACCCAGAATCAAACAGGATCAGCAGCAGTAGGACATGTAAATCTGGACCGTGGTAGCACTTACTTGTCCACAGCTTTCATTCTCAGTGTTTGTTCAATAGATTAACACTTAAGGAAAAGCCATTAACATTTCATCGGCCAGAATCAGCTCGTATTCTTTTTACTTCGGGCCAGGCTTTTAAATATTTTCTTAGACACCAGGTTGAATGTCTCATGTTAAAGGCAAATGAGATTTTTTTTTTCCAATAAAATTTTCTACTTTGGAAGCAATTCTTTTCTTTTGCATATAGATAAACGAGTTGGAAAACCCCCTCCGTCAGTTATGCCACCTCTTTGATGCAGATGGTGTGACTGGTAATATAAACCAGCTTGTTCAGAGGGACTAGTTGGCACACTTTGGCACATGCATCTGTGGCCCTGGGTCTTGTCATCATGGAAGCCATCTTGGCCGCTGCCTCGGGCTTCTGTCTGGTCATTTGCCTGTGGGTACAAGGAATGCCAAGTTGGAGAGGATTGCATTGACAGCCCCATCTTGACTCTTAGAAGCAGTGAGGCAGAGTTTGGACCCATTGGATGTTAGGTTATCATAGCACTGGGCTGCTCTGTGGCAGTCAGCTGTAACTTCAAGAATGCAAATGGGCTTTGGAATTAGATATACCCTGGCTCACACCCAAATCAGTCATCATCTGTGTACCTCTGGGAAAGTCCTTTTCACTCTGAACCTCTGAACCTCAGAGGCCTGTTGTGAGGAAGAATCAGTTAAATGAGACCTACTGATAGAAAGCGGAGCACAAGGTGTGTACACGGTGGCATGGAATTAGTGATAGCTGCAGATGATGACCGGGGACAGATGTGTCAGGTGCCTTCTCAGATGCTCATACCTCAGTCCGGCAAACAAGAATGACTGAAGACAAGAACAATTGGATCCCAGCTGACCAAATATCAGGCAAGATAGCCTCCATGCGTGCACACACTGGCTTGAATGGCCATGGATTGTAAAATATGTGCACCAGATTTATGGGTCTCTTAAAGAAGCAAGGAGCTGCCATGAAACCTGGGGCCACATGACCCCACCAGCAAGGCAAGACAGCAACATAGACAGAAGTTAGTTTGCTAAGGTGCAGTTATAGTTGCCTTGATTTTATGGATTTACCTCTGTGTGTGTAATGCAAATATTGGAAATCTACTGTGTGACAAGATGACTTGAGTTTGAGTTGACGTAGAGGATACATAAATGGGTCAAGCTACAGTTAGTTGGGGCGCCAGTCAGGTAATGTCACATGACCACACACAGTGGTCACTGGTTTCATGCCACTTGTGCACAAGCCTTGTCCTCTGCAAATTCATAGAGACAAAGTTGGTTGGGGAGGAGATTGGAGCAGGGCTGGGCCTGGCTATAGCATTTGTCCAAAGAGTGAGGAAAATTTCCTGAAATTAGGTAATTCGGAGAGTTATACAATCCCGTGAATGGCCCAAGAAAACAGAATTGCAAATAATACAAAATAAAACCCAATTTGTATTCAAGTAAAACCAGCACTACGACCTTATTAAAGAATGGATTGTTGTCTAAAAGTGATACACCCTCCTGCTCATAGTTTTCTGAATGAATGTCAGCCTGGAGGGTCTGGCTTCTGGGACTGTCCTGGGAATGGCCACAGAAGCCAGTCACATTTTCCATATGGTCACATGTACAGGCTTGGCTCCTGCATGGGCTTCAGGATTTGCAGCAGGAGAATGCTAATGTGAGTTTGGGAGGACATATAGAGGGTTTCAGTCAGTACCCTTCTATCAGCATATATGCTCAGAAAGCTGTCATTTGTTGGCATCCATGATGCACTGCGGTGGTTTGTGTACATCATCTAGGTACTTCTATAAAAACATTCAACTTCATAGAGTGATGATTATGTAAGCTAGGCACAGACAGAACAAAGTGGAAAGATAAGGTGAATATCTCAATTCTTTTTTTAAAAAAAGATGTGGGGGCTGGACGGTGGTGTCACACACCTTTAATCTCAGCACTTGAGAGGCAGAGGCAAGCAGATCTCTGAGTTCAAGGCCAGCCTGGTCTACAGAGCAAGTTCCAGGACAACCAAGGCTGTTGTACAGAGAAACCCTGTCTCAAAAACCAAACAAATAAACAAAAAAAGATGTGTTTGGGGGTGGGCAGTTATATGTACTATGTGTTGCAAGTGCCCTCAGAGGTCAGAGGCGCTGGAACCCCTGGAACTGGAGTTATAGGCAGTTGTGAGCTGCCAGATGTGGGTGCTGGAAACTGAACCTGAGTCCTCTGCAAGAGCATGTACTCTTAAATGCTGAGCCATCTCTCTAGTCCTCCGTTATTAATAAGTGACAGATAATTGCAGGAAACCATCAGCATGACGTTGTCAAACAGACTGCACCTCTTACTACAACATTGAGAAGGAAAAAACAACACTGTATTATAGTACACGCTCCTTAAATCACCTGAAAGTGTTCTGAGACTCAAGGTCCCCGTCTACAGCTGCATGCAGCGTTTTGTTAGGGGCTTTGGGTAGCATATGCAAAACACCCTCAGGTATCTGCGTCTGAACAGATGAGAGCTCTTCTAGGGGGTACCCTGCAGTGGACAGGTGATTCTAGCATTGTAAAGGGTCATGCAGGATCAACAGTGATGTGCCATTACCACCAAATTTCCACCATTGATGCTTGTTTACTGCATTAAATTCTCAAGTGACTTAGAGCCATGCCTCCACATGAGGAAGAATGGCTACCTTTTCAGGTTTTTAAAACTATAATGTAATTATGTCAGTTTCCCCTTCCCATTTCTCCCTCTAAACTCTCCCATGTACCTACCTTGTTCTCTTTTAAATTCATGTCCTCTTTTTCTTCAGTTGTTAATATATGTGTGTGCGTATATATACACACATATACACATTTGTGTATATATGTGTGTGTGTATGTATATATATATGCATATATATATACATGTATATATATTGCCTGCTCAGACAATATTTATCCTTCAGGGCTAACCATTTCAGGGTTGAGGCCTCCTGAGCTTTCCCCTCTGCATGATAGCATGTCTGTGGGTATTGTCCTTATTCAGGTCATGGTTCGGCAGCCATGTTGGTGAGACTTCATAGGTGTACATTATCTGGCATTTCTAGGAGACACAATCTCACATCAGATTTCCTGTTGCTCTGACTCGGATGATCTGTGTACCTGCCTTTCCCACAGTGGTCCCTGAGCCTTAGGTGCAAGGGTTGTGTTGTAGATGTATCAACTGGGACTGGGTTTCACAACTCTGGATTTGGGTGGAGATTTTGGTGTGTGATTTTTCTCTAACAGTCTTCATCAATTGCATGGAGAAGTTTCCTTGGTGAGAAGGGGTGAGAACTAGACTTACCTGTGGGTTTAGACAGGATAAGTATGTAGAACGTAGTTAGAGATTGTGTGAGTTTGATAAAGTGGTGGTTGTAGATTCTCCTCCACGACCCGTGACTTCTCTAGCTGCCAGGGCGTTGGCTAGGTTTCCAGCACTAGGCATTATTTCCCTCTTGTTGATGTCAGTCCAATTAGAGAGCTGCTGGTTACCACCGAGTTACATGTGCCACCTTTGGGTTATCTGCTGTGCTGGCCATTGTTGCTGGTGCTTAGATGTCATAGGTGGGTCGGACTATTGGTTGCTTCCCTCCTTTGGAAGTGTGCATGGTGCCTTCTAATATCATGAGAGCTAATACTTATGGAGGAGGCTTTGGGCTCAGGTCCACCTTGGGTCCTCAGGTCACTGTGTCTGAAGCATATGGTGTCTTCAGCAATAGGGACTTGCCTTCCACCTCCGGGGGACAACCAAAGGCAGCATCCTATAATGTTTTGGGAGTCTCTTAGACACCCCTCACTAACTGCTCAAAAGAAAGCTTCACAAAAGAGGGCTTCTCATGCCTCGTGCTGGGATCTTTGTCAGGCTATGACTTTTGAGGCAAGCATTGTCAGCAAGATGAGAATGTTTCATTTCAATTATATTTGTTTGTGTATTCACAGCTATTTCTAGGTAGATGGTTAATAGCGTTCTCTCTTATGGCTTTTCAGACCGCTTTACTGGTACTGTACCCTCCCTCATCTGTATTTATCTCCCTCCCCATCTGTAGTTGAAGTCCTCCCCCGTTTTCCTCCTTCCCCCATCAGATCACTTGGACCCTGCTCTTCCCTCTCTATCGCTCACCCGGCCCCGCCCCCTCCACAGTGGCCCCCTTTGACTTTCCTGGTTTCTGCAGTTACTCCAGGTCACATGCTCACATCTGAAGACTGGGGGCTTTGGAGCCTTCTGTTATGTGACCCTTCTCATTACCAACTCCACTCGAAAGCCGAGTGGACTCCCTCTAGTGGTTAAACTAGCTAGTGTTGTGATCCTCACTACTGAAGGCAGGATGTGGGTGCTGCCCCGAGGTGCTGCCCCGAGTCAGATGATTAACACCTCAAACTCCACCCATCAGTCCTCCTGTGGTGCTTGGAGCTAGCAGCCATGGATAAGACCTCATGTCCTGCCCCTTCATCCTCTCCTCCACTTCTTTCTTCACTCATAAACCAAGCAGGAGGGGTAACGTAGTTGGTGAAGTGCTTGCCTTGTAAGCAAGCACACCTGAATTCGAGCTCAAGAACCCACATCAAAAAGCCAGGCCTGGGGATGTGTGCTTATCATCACAGTTCTGGGGAAGACAAGATGGGCTCCCTGCCTGGCTGGCCAACCTAACTTAGACTAACTTGGCAACTCCAAGCCAATGAGAGAAGATGTCTCAAAAAACAAGGTAGATAGCACCTGAGAAATGACACCCAAGCTTGTTCTCCGGCCTCCACATGTTATGCACACTCTGACACGTAGATGTATCCTCCAACATACATATACACAATTAAATAGTGCACGGAATATTGTAATTCTCTTTATTTTCTGAGGTGTAGCTTTTGTGGCACATTCTTTTAAAGTGTCTTAAGCTGTGGAACTGAGAGGTCTATCATTCAGGATACACCTGCTATTAGTTGATTTTTCTAGTTTGTTGCTGTGGTTTGGGATGTGGTTTGTGCCCTCCCACCCCAAGCCTTCCAGTGTTGGAAGCTTGGTTCATAGTGTGGTAGCATGGGAAATGGAGCGGAGGCTTTGGGAGGTGGAACATAGTTCAAAGTCCTCAGGTCACTGAGGCATGTTGGCTTGTTTCTGCCTGCCCACCAAAGATCATGCAAGGTCTGATTTGGCATTACAGGGCATTACAGGTATTAAGCTCTGGCACCTCTCAGAAAGCCTCCCAATGCCACCATCCTTCCATCCTCCTTCCATTGCTCTGCTCTGGTCTGGACCACTCTGCTCTGCTGCTGTCTCACCCCTTCCGTAGCATTCTGTTCCCCAGTTGAGTGTCAGAGCTGCCATGCTGTGTGGCTCACATCTTTCCTTTTTTCCTTTAGCCTCATATTCATGTGCTCTAGATAGGCCAGGCGACTCCGGAGAAAGGTGCTTGGGAGGTCAACATGTAAGATGATTGTAGACCTCTGGAAATGGTGTATTTTGCCATTGTAGCTGGCAGCATGGCTGACAGAGTCCTACTAGGCTGGAAATAACTAATATAGGCAATTTTCCATATGCTTACCTGCCATTTTTATATATCCTTTACTGATTAACTTACCCATTTTTGCCCATATATTTCAGTAGGCTATGTATTATTACTGACTTTGAGAGTTGGCATTCTTGAGGGCCATCATGGTTTTGAATGCTATTTATGTCATAGATGTAGCTTTCATGGCTTGAAATTGAACTACCTCAAAGCTCCTTTTGTGTAGTAAGCAAAGCCCAGTGGGTACTGTCATGGTGTCTTTTTCTGTGAGTCACTGAATGCCCCTGACATATTTTCTCATTGTATGAGTCTTTTGGTTCTTTATTGTCTTTTTAACAAATTTCATTCATGTGTGTGTGTGTGTGTGTGTGTGTGTATGTGTGTGTGTGTATGTGTGTGTGTATGTTGCATATGTTTGTGTATTGCATGTGTGTGTGTTGCATGTGTGTGTTGCATGTGTGTATATATGTGTGTATTGCATGTGTGTGTATGTGTGTGTGTATTGTGTGTGTGAGTGTGTGTGAATTGCATGTGTGTGTATATGTGTGTGTATTGCTTATGTGTGTATTGCGTGTGTGTGTGTGTGTGTGTATGTGTGTATTGCATGTGTGTGTATGTGTGTGTATTGTGTGTGTGTGTATTGTGTATGTATGTGTGTGTATTGCGTGTGTGTGTGTGTGTGTGTGTGTGTGTGTATATGTGTGTGTGTGTGTATGTGTGTGTACACACTGCACATGTGTGGAGGTGAGAGAACACCTGTAGGAGTTGTTTCTCACCTTCCACCATGTACTTCCTGGTGATCAGACTTAGGTCATCAGGCTTGGTGGCAAGTGCCTTTACCCAGTGAGCCATCATGCCAGCCCCTTTAATGTATTTTAAAAAGCAGAGGATTTTCATTTTTATCAAGTCTTATTTTTATTTAGATTATTAAAGGGATCATAGTTTTGACAAATTCTTGCCTAAACCAGGTCACAAAGATTTTTCTTCCATATTTTCTTCAAGTAGTTTTATTTTCTTCAAGTAGTTTTTGGATTTTATGTTAAGCTTTTTTTATGTTCCACATTTAATTAATTTTTACAAATAGTCTGAAGTACAGGTTGAAGGTTCTTCTCCCCCACCCCTACCTCCACGGATATTCAGTTGGTCTAGCACCCTTTGTTAACCTTATTGGTTACTCAGTTGCTTTTATATCTTGGTCAAAAACTAATTGTCCATCATCTGTGGGTCTATTTCTGGACTCTCTCCTCTGTCCCAGCTCTCTATTTCAGGATCTTAATGCCACACTACATTGATTACTGTGGTTTTACAATAAACCTTAAAAAGAATGTTCTTTTTTATTCTTTTTATCCAGCTTTAGTCTTTTTCCAAAATTTGGTTATTTTTTGAGTCATTACCATTTAAATATGTGTTTGAGAATAAAGTTATCAACTTCTGCAAAAATGCCTGCTGAGCTTTTAATTGGGATCATGCAATAAAGAATTAAAATCTTCAGAGCATTGTTTTCTCCCGAACAGGGTGGAGCTTCTTATTTATTTGGTGAGCTGCTTTGTGTTTTGTTTTTGTTTTTGAGACAGGTGCAACAACTTTGGCTGTCCTGAATCTCACTCCCTAGACCATACTGGCCTCACATTACAGAGATCCGCCTGCCTCTGCCTACCTCCCAATTAAAGGCTCAGGATTAAAGTTGTGCACCACCATTGCTGGTGAGCTACTTAATTTTAACTTGACACAACCAAGAGTCACCTAAGATGAGAGCCTTGATGAGGAATTATCTAGATCAGGTTGGCTGGTGGACATGTCTGTGGGAAATTCTCTTGACTGTTGATTGAGGTGGGAAGACATACCTTTAATGGTGGCATCATTTCATGGCTGGGCCCTGGGCTGTGTGGATGTAAAGGAAGCTAGCTGAGCCACTGAAAG
Source organism: Peromyscus eremicus (assembly GCF_949786415.1). NCBI lineage: Eukaryota > Metazoa > Chordata > Mammalia > Rodentia > Cricetidae > Peromyscus > Peromyscus eremicus. The sequence continues at coordinate 111,597,707 of NC_081418.1, read as the reverse complement.
CAAGGGGCCATGCATTTCCTCTCTCCGCTGCACTGTGGGTGTGACACTTTGAGTTCCTACCTGAACTTCTTGCATTAATGGAGTGTAACTTAGGATTCTGAGCCAAATAAGCCCTTCCTCCCCTAAGTTACCTTTTTCTACATAGTTACCACAGCAACAGTAACGAAATCAGGACATTTGGGTCTTCCTTAGTTTCTTTCACCAGATCTGTATTTGTCCATGTGTATTGTTTGTCAGATTTATTTGCCAGCATTTCATGTTTTTAAACTATTATAAATAGTATTTCAAGAACTCTCTCCTTCCACTATAAAAAAAAATTGGATTAAATTTTGTAAACTGTTCCTGTATTTTGAAACTTTGCTAAACTCACCCACTCTAGTAACCCTTTGGGGAAGTCCCGTCAGGTTTCCTACATATAGATTATTGTCTGTGACTGAAGAGGATTTTAACTTCTTTTCCAATCTGGAAATTATTTTTCTTTTTCTTAACCTTATTGCCTTGGTAATAGGCTCCAACAATATATTAAACAAGGGCAGGCCTCAGTGGTCTCTCCCTTATATTAATGGGAAAGTGTTTGGTCTGTCACAGTTAAGTATAATATTAACTGCAAGTTTTTGTAAATACCTGTGTGTGAGGAAGCTCCTTAACTTGGCTGGGAGTTTCCCCATTTTTTAAAGTTTGGGTATAAATGTTAGGTTATGACAGATGCCTCTTTGCATCTATTAATAGTGTTGTGGATTTACTTTAAGATTTTTACATTTATTTACTTTATGTTTATGAGTGTTTTGCCTGCATGTATGTATGTGCACTATATAAAGGGGTCAGAATATGGTGTCTGATCCCTTGGAATTAGAGTCGTGGATGTTTGTGAGTCACTATGTGGCTGCTGGGAATCGAACCCTTGTCCTGTACAAGAGCAACAGGTTCTCTAAACCACTGAGTCATCTCACCAGCTCCACATTTACATTCTTAGTTTGTTGTGAAGTGTGTGGTTGACCCTTACATATTATGTGTTTCCAAGGTAAACTCTGCTTTGTTGTGAAGTATTGCCACTTAGGATATGCATGTGTTACACTTGTTAACATTTTGTTTAGAATTTTTGCGTTTATATTCATGAGAGTTATTATTTTTCCTTCAGGGTAAAGCTAACCTAATAGAGAAGTACTTCACACACATTCTCTCTCCCTCCCTCCCTCCCTCCCTCCCTCCCTCCCTCCCTCCCTCTCTCTCCTGGAGTTCACATGAAGTTAGTGGGTTTTTTTTTTTCTTATGTGTTGTATAGAATAAGTCTGTGAAGCCATTTGGGCTGGGGATTTTCTTTAAGGAATGATTAGTTATATTCCAGTTTTGGTTTCTTTTTCTTTCTTTTTTTCTTTTTTTTCTTTTTTTTGGTAGATACATAGCTGTTCTAATTATGTTTCTTTTTGAGTAAATGATGTAGCTTGTGTCTTTCAAGGAGTGTTTACTAGCTCGGTGACATTCCCTTCTGTGTATCTATAAAAACAACATTGATGTCACCTGCCTCAACTCCGACATCAGTAACTCGTGTCTTCTCTCCATTTTCCCAAGTGCTGTAACTGGAACATCATCATTTTTTTAAAACCTTGAAGAATCACATACTGGTTTCATTGTTTTTTGTTTTTTTTTTCCTGGTGGTGATTTTGTTTTCTTGTTTTCTGCTCTGACCCTAGTTTCCCTTTTCTTTAATTTGTGTTCAGTTTTGTTTCCTAGTTTAACGTGGCAGCTGAATCCCTTGACTTGAGGCCCTTATTCTGTGTGTGCCATACACTGTCCTTGGTTGTTGAAACAGCATCCCATGGAGTTAGTGTATGTGTTTTCATATCTACTCATTGCAGAATGCTTCTAAATACCCTTTTGATAATTCTACTCACCAGAGAACATTATTATGTGACTGAAGTTCCATTAAATTGGTTGGCACTAGGTTTATGGCCTGGGATATGCTGTGTCTTGGTTTAAAAAAAAAATAAGCTTCACATGCACTTGATAAGAATATGTTATGTGTGTATTAAGTGGATGCTCTATAAATGTCAATCAGATCAAGGTGATTGACATTTTGTTAAAATCTTTCTGTGTTGTTTGTCTACTTTATTGATTACTGCGGGAGGAGTATTAAATCTCTTAACTGTAGCCAGAGGCGGCAGTGGCACACGCCTTTAATCCCAGCACTCAGGAGGCAGAGGCAGGTAGATTCTCTGTGAGGCCAGCCTGGTCTACAGAGTGAGATCCAGGACAAGTACCAAAACTACACAGAGAAACCCTGTCTTAGAAAAAAACAAACAAACAAAAACAAACAAACAAAAAAAAACCAAAACTCTTAAGCTGTAATTCTGGATTTCCATATTTCTTCTTGAACTGGTAACTATTCGCTGTGTAGTCTAGAGTGCTGCCGTCAGGGCCAGAGTCTGAAATTATTGTATCCTCTTGGTGCACTGGCTCATCTGTGTCGCCAAAGAGTCTTCATTGCTGGTGTTAAAAACAAACATCCTTTGTGCTCACACTTCCTTAATGTGGCATAACACGAAAAAAACTATTGCTAGAACAAAATGAAAGTGCATTGTCCACACCAGGGGGACGGGGAGATCGATCCCAGGCCTAAATTGAGAGAGAGAGATCCCAGGCCTAAATTGAGAGAGAGATCCCAGGCCTAAATTGAGAGAGAGAGAGAGACTCCAGGCCTAAATTGAGAGTGAGATCCCAGGCCTAAATTGAGAGAGAGAGAGAGATCCCAGGCCTAAATTGAGAGAGAGAGAGATCCCAGGCCTAAATTGAGAGAGAGAGATCCCAGGCCTAAATTGAGAGAGAGAGAGAGATGGCTTAAATTGTGGGCAAAAGTAGAAGTGACATTGATTTGTAGCTTGTTTTTATGATCATATCCTGAGTATATCCAGCAATAAAATTATTCTACAATAAATAAGACTGAGGAAAGACTCTCATCTATACAATTGGAAACTATGGTACTTAATTTTTTAACTCTTTTTTTTTTTCAGAGGCATCTTGTAGGTAGCTTCTACTTGACTCTTGCTTGTTATCCAGCTTGCCAGTCACTAACACGCAGTTGGGATATGGTCTGTTTACAGTAATGACGATACTGATATCATAACATTTAAATCCATCTTCTTGCTGTCTGTTTCTGCTCCATTTGTTTGCTCTCCTCTTCTGAAATTCAGTACCTCTTTTGATTTTTTTTAGAGCCTTCACTGGATTATTTGCTATACTTCGTTGTGATTTTAGCACTTTCTTTAGGGTCCCAGCATGCATCTGTAACTTATCACAACCTACCCTCAGATGCTATTTGGACTCCTCACGCACTGCATGGACCTACGGCATCCCCAAGCATCTCCTGCGTGTGGCTGTCACAGGTTTCTGTTATGTACATTATGAAACTCACGATCCACTACTATACCAGAGATGTTCTTAATAAAAATTGTGGGCTTGTGTTTCCTTTGCTTGGAAGGGCTCCGAGCACTTCTCATAATGCTCATCTTCTGGGGATGATACCTTTTTAACCTTTGGCATACTTGAAAGTATCTTTCTTTGTTTCTCCTAGGTTTTTCACTTGGTTTTTTTATTTCTCTCCTAATTTAATTTCTCCATGAATACCACATTAAGTTTAGTTGATTTTCTCTATTCTTTCTATACTTTTGACTTCTTTTTCTCTTGTCTGCTTTGGGTTGACTCCCTTCCCCCTCTTCTCTTCCTTCCTCCTTCCCTCCCATCCTTCCATCCATCCATATTTTTATGAGGCAGGGTCTGAGACTGGCCTGCTCACTCTGTGCGGCTCCCCCTGCCCCAATGGGGCAGTCACTGAGTGCTAGGATAACCGGTGTGAGCCAGCATGCCCAGCCTTGCAGTTCCTTGTTGTAAGGATCTATGCTGTTGATGGAGACCTGTTCTCTCCTCTCGTATAGGCATCTAGTACTATACACCCCTCCCCCTCAGCAGCGACCTGGCTGCTTTGACACATTGGCCCATCTTACATTAATTCAGGTGTATTTATATTTTCAGTTCTTTGCTATTTTTTCTCCCTATGAAAACTGTTTCATTTTCAAGTGTTTGGAAATATTCTGTCTGTCTGTCTGTCTGTGATGTATGTGATATATGTACATACTGATGTGGGAAGGTGGACATGTGGGGGGGTGCACATGCATGTGTGTACCTGAAGGCTGGCCACTGACAGCCAGTATTTTTCTCAGTTGTTCTCCACTATTTGGGGGGACAGGATCTCTTGGTGAACCTGGACTTCACACTGGCTGTGCCGGAAAGCCAGTGGCTCCAGGATCAGCTAGGGTTACATGTGCTCTGAGCCCTGCTTTCGTGCCAGCCAGCAGGCCCTTGTGCCTGCACATCAGACACTCACTGAGCTGTCTCCCCAGCTCCCAGATTTCCTTACTGGCTTTCTGTTACTGGTTTCTTTTAAATATTGTACGGCTTGCTCTATTGTCTAGTGCATAATTTATCTTGTGGAGCCATTGGAAATACTGTCTGTTCTGTGAAAACGGTGTGTGTGTCAGCGAGGTTGTATTAGCTGGTTTGGGGGTTCTTCCCTTCTATACCTTTGTTGATTTCCTTCCTGCTATCAGGAGGGGGAGGCCCAAATCCCCAGTTATAATTGTAGGTGGCCTGCTTCCTTCCATGCCCATCAGGCATAGCTTCATGTACCTCCAGGCTTTGAAGCCCCGTTGGTTGGGGCACAAGGATTTAGGTTGAGACATCATCCTGGCAGGGGATGCTTCCCAGTGTGCCGTTCACTTCCTTGTTTCCAATAGACTTGGCTCTGCTTTCCCTGACATTCAGGTGGTCACATCCATCGCTTTTCCCCTCGCAGTGTTGTGTTGGAAGTATGTCTTGTAAGTAGCATTTTGTTGGATCATGATTATTTTAACTTATGTGTGTTGTGCATGAGTGGACATGTGTGTGTGTGACACACACACACACACACACACACACACACACACCTGTGGACGTCAAAAATCAGCCTTGGGTGTCATCAATCCCCACGCACAGTCCACCTTGGTTTCTGGACATGGAGTCCCTTGCTGGCATGGAACTCACAGGTAGGCTAAGCTGACTGGCCAGGCAGTCCCAGTGTCTACCTGTCTCCACCTCTGGAATGGTTGGCAGATGTCCTGGATATCTGTCCACGCACCCCTCCCCGCACTGGGATTACCAACACAGGCTCTTTGCTACCTGGGTGCTGGGGATTGAACTCAGGCCAGCAAGGCAAGCTCGTTACCACCGTACAGACTGCAGTTTCCTCAGCCCCGGCTTTTGTTTCCCTCACGCTGCTGCTTGCTGGGTGTCAGCATCTCAGCTCCCTCCTGGTTGCTGGCCTGGGTAGCTGCACAGTGACAGCTGTGTCCTTTGTGTCTGGCGGGTGGCGTTGTCTGTGAGCTGCTTCTCTTGCCAGCTCCCCGCTTCCTGGTCCTCTGTCTAGAGAAAGCCCTTTCTTAGGACTCTTCTGTCTGTGCTCATGGGTATTTCTGGGTACCAGTGTCTCCCGCTCCAAGTGTGGGCAGTAGGAAGCGAAGGGAAACCTAGGGTGCATCCTGCCGTATCAGCCCAGTGTGTCAAGGCCCCCAGCCGGAGGCTGCCTTCTCCCCCTCCTCACTGTCATCTTGTGGTTTATTTATGGCACTTCGGGGCTTCTGTGTGCTGGATGGGAATGATCGGGAAAGCGTGGTCACTGTCTTTCTGGGATGGATTTCCTCGCTTTTGCAATTGAACAGTGTTTGACGTGGTGCAGAGTCCCGGGTGGACAGTCTCGCTTTATCTTTTCATTAAGTTGCAGACCTTGTTCTCCTCGTCCACCGTCTTTGCACCCGAATTATCTTCTGTAAAAAGAACCCTCTAACTTTGCTCTTGTTCTTCTCCACACAACTCTTCTGGTATTGAGCTACCTGATTATACCGTTTTGGTGTGATTTTTTTTTTCTTCATTTGTTTGTGCTTGGGTTTCATTGAGATTTTCTAAAATTAATTGATTGATTATTTAATATGCTGAAAACGTAATGTAATTTTCATTCAAATCTGTAAATGAACTCTGAATATATTCCCTCATTCCTCCTGTATGCCAGGCAAGCACTGAACCATACCATCAAGTCCTAATTGAGATTGTATCTGTGGGCTTATGACACGTAAAAAAAATCCTTCTCTAACTGCAGATGACTCAACTGAGTTTATGATAAATATCAGCTTTCTTTAACTTGTAGTCTGACATGTGCTGGTTCCTCTACTGTTTATTTAGTGGATAGGTGTCCACATTCATCAGGTACAGAGAGGTACTTCCCTCCACCATGCTGTTTCAAATGCTCAGAGACATAATTCAAATATGTGCCCAAGTCAGGAGCCCACGTCATTTCTCAGAAGACAGAGTTGCTTTGAGGGGAGGGAAGTGTGTGGTGGAATGGGCAGGTGTTATAGCACAGGCTTAGACGCTGGGAGTTGAGTTTGAAGTCCACCTCTGTTGCTACATGTTGGGAATGCTATTAAAATCTAGAGAGTCCAGTATATCAGACAGGGAGGGTAATGTTACCTGCCTCATAAGACTGATGTGTGGATTATATAAGTGAGTGCAAGACATGATTAAATACTGATGAAAATGGAGGGGTGTGTGTGTGTGTGTGTGTGTGTGTGTGTGTGTGTGTGTACACACCTGTGCATACTCATATGAATGGAGGGGGACAACATTGAGTGCCTTGCCATAGTCCCTTGAGATTGGTTCTCTTACTGAACCTTGATTGGAGGGCGGGGAGGTGGGTGGGTGGAGCTGAGCTCAGCTTCCTAAACAATATGCTCCCAGGATCCACTTGTCTGTGCCCCTCAGTGCTGGGGTAACAGCGCTCAAGTCACCCCAGAATTCACATGGGACTCCAATCTCTGGTTTTCATGCTTGTGCGGCAAATACTCTCTTACCCATGGTGTCATCTCAACAGCATCATTAATGGTGTAGACCAGGCTGGCCTCCAACTCATGATCCTCCTGCCTCTGCTTCTTCAGAATATCCTGCTGGCATACACTGCCATGCTGGCAATTTCACTCACTAAAATAGTTTGAGCTTCACAGCCAAATTGGGCAGAAAATACAGGGATTTCCCACATGCTTCCGACCCCTTCCCTCAAGTGCATCTTTGAGATAGCTGCTGTGGCAGCATCACCACACATCATCACCTAAGCTTTGCTCTTGGTTTAAGCTTCTGCTAGTTTTGGCAGGTACATAATGACATGTGTCCACCATCGTGGTCACATAGAGAATAGTCTCACTGCCTTAAAAAGTCCCCATATTCTACTTGTTCATCTCCTTCTTCCTTCCAGGAGTCCCCAGCCCAGTGATCTTCAACCGTCCCCATAGTTTTCTTTTCCAGAGTGTTATGGGCTTGGGTTCACACAGTTGGTGGCCTTTTCAGATTGGTTTCTTTCAACAAATAAAGTGTGCCTAATGTTCCTCCCCGTCTTTTAACAGTTTAATAACAGGCATACTTCTCTTTAATGGTCAGTACTAGTCCACTGTCAACTCGCCCGCTAAAGGCCACCTTGATTTCATCTGACTTATGGCAGTCGCGAGTATATCTGCTGTAAACATTTGTCTGTGGCTTTGTAACTCAGATGAAGAACTGGGGTGCTATTGCTGGGTCTTCTGGGAAGAGGACTCCTTGCTCTGTAGGGTGCTGAGGGGCTCTTTCCAAGTGGTTGTACCATTTGGCACTCGCAGCAATGAATGTGTGTCCCACTGCTCCACATCTTTGCCAGCATTTGTGTGTGTCAGGTGTCAGGCTTGAGGTTTATCGTCATTCTAAGAAGTTGTTACGTCATCGCTGTTTTAATTTGCAGTTTTCCCGTAACGTAGGATGTTGAGCATGTTTCCATATACTACTTGTTGCCTATATATGTCTTCAGTGAGATATACAGATTTTTTTCTTCTTTTTCTAGTTAGGTCATTCATTTTCATGTTGAGTTTAACGTGTTCTTTATGTATGCTGGAGCTGTTCCTGTTTTTATTATAATATATTATTGTCCCAAGTGCCTGCACAAGGGACTTTTTTTGAAACCTGAGCATAGCTGAAGAAAAAAAAAACCCACATACAAATATTTTTTTCCTTTTTTGTGGAAGAGATGGAGAAATATTTTTTTTCCTGGAAAAGATTGTTTTCCTAGGTTCCTTTGATCCAGAAAGCTAGCTCTTCAGGCTGTCTCTTGTAAAGAGCCTGCACTCCGTGTTCCTCAGCTATTGATGAGGGGTGGAAACTGCCACTCAGCTCAGCATCCCCTCCCTTCTATGGCTCCATTAGGAATCCAGGGCTAGCATCAAACCTGTTAGCAAGTCACCTTAACTTCCAGGCAGCTATTCTGGCCTGGATCGTTCTGTTCAAACTAGTTGCTGTTGCCCCTGAGGAAAGGCTGGCCCTGTGGCGGGTAGGAGGCTCTACATTAAACTGTCTGGCTCCCGCTCTCCAGCTTCACAGTGATGGGTTTATATTACAGGGCTCATTTTCATTTTGTGTCCTTTTATTTACACACCAATTCTTTTGGAAGTAATTTTAATTCTCTGTTTTATGAGAGAGGGGCTCTGTGTCTGTGCATTCCTATATAAAAGAAAGAAAATGATTGTTTTTAATGCAGATTTGAAGGAAATATAATGGATTTCAGCTACAACAATTTCTCCTCATTTAGAAGAGATGAACACCTAGTTAGATGAACAATGTCATTCCTCCTATAATCAGAATATATCCTGTTTCCATGACAACCTGTACTTACCAGATTGCCTGGTAAAAGAAGTATTTTGATTCTGTCTTTGATAAAGGACTTGACCACTTTCTTCTTCATTGTGATAGTTTAATTCTATTTGGGGCTTTTTTTCCCCCACCCTTTAACATGGGCTGCTTTTGAGAGTATGGCCTCCAGCCCATTTTAGAGGTAGATTTCCTTCAGGAGGAAAGGAGAGGCCTCCCTAGCCCAATGCCGATGAACACAGGAAATGAAAACACTGTCACCCTTCAGGTCCTAGTCATTTTGGGGGGACCTCCCCATTAAATCAACAGCCGCAATGCCCCAACTTCGGAAGAGGCTGTTTGACCCGCGGAGGAGCGACTCTGCTGTTCGTTTACAGCTGGACTCTCCAAATGGGAAGCTTTCTCTCCACTACTAATTTATATCTTGTCTTTAGGAATGGCCTGTGTCCTCTTATAGCTAAATTCTGTTCTTGCAAAGAGAGTGCTGTTAATGATTTTCTCTCAAAATGAAAAATAGGGAATTATTTGCATCATTAACTATGCTTTTTCAAAATTTGAGAAATAACGGTCCTACATTTTATCGACAAGATTATGTTTAATGTAACATAAAATATTTAAGTCCAATATGCTAAGAAAACATGACCCTTGGGCATTTTAAGAATGGTAGGGAATTAAACAAAAATGTGGGAGTGTTCAGTCTAGTTCTGAGGGTTCCACTGGATTTAGGAGAACAAAGTGATTATTTGGTATCCCCAAATCATTGTCAACCATAGCCATTATTTATAGCCTGAAACACCCAATACAAAGTCACCAGAGGGCCACCAGATATCTCACTGTCTATCAGGCCTGATATTTTGTAATAGACGTCCAGTGTCAATAGGTACATAGTGATAGCCTCTGAGAGTGAGTTACTGACAAAGAAACTTTTAAAGCAGTGGTACAGCACACAGTGTAACAGTATGTATATGCTGTTTAACAAATGAAAATAAAAACAAGTGAGATATCACCAGGCCTCTCTGTATTTAGCATCCCTGCTGATATATATCCCAGGTCAGGAGATTTAGTAACTATAGAGGTTCCCCCAGCTGAAGTTTTTGTCCGCCCGGCATCTTCATGGTTCCTAATTAGCACTTTGCATGGCAGTTACAGTCCTGAAAAAGTTACACAATTCTATTATTTTGTAAAATGTGGCTTCACTTTAAATCCTGCTTTCTTTTTCTTTACTTATTGACTGATCATCAGTTGATGATGAATTCTCAAGCTTTAGTGTACTCAACTCTTCAGAAGTAAATTGTTGTTGTTTGTTTTTTACTCTTTGGGGAGGAGGGTGCCACCCAGCTCCCAAATAAATCACACACAGAGGCTTATTCTTAACTTTAATGCCTGGCCTTAGCTTGGCTTAGTTTCTAGCTAGCTTTTCTTAACTTATATTATCCTGTCTGCCTTTTGCCTCTGGGCTTTTCTCGTTCTCTTACTTCTGTAAATCTTACTGTTATTATGTGGTTTGCTGTGTAGCTGAGTGGCTGGTCCCTAGAGTCCTCCTCCTCCTCTGACTACTTCTCTTTTTTTCCTCCCAGATTTCTCCTTCTATGTATTCACTCTGCCTGCCAGCCCCACCTATCCTTTCTCCTGCCTTGCCATTGATTGTTCAGTTCTTTATTAGATCAACAGGTATTTTAGACAGGCACAGTAACACAGCTTCACAGAGTTAAACAAATGCAACATAAACAAAAGTAACACCCCTTCAAATACTGTTCTACAACAGGAGATGACTGGTCTGGAGAGATGACAGGTCCATTAAGTGCTTGTCCACACAAGCACAAGTGTTCTGAATCCTCAGCATCTACATAAACATCTGGGCACGGAGGTGCGCTCCCACCTCTGAAGAGGCAGAGGCAGAGGGTGCCTGGATCTCACTGGCCTCCCAACACAGCTGAATCAGTGAGACCAGCTCCAGTGAGAGACCCTGTCTCAAAAATCTGGACTGGACTGAGGGCTGTACATGTGGACCTGTGGCCTATACTTACACACGCACATTAACATATGCACACTCACATAAGACACACGTGCCACCCCACCACACCAAGGGGAAAAAAGAAGACACGATTTAACAGAGTATTTCGACAGGTGCTTTGATGAAGGCATCTTCTTCTTGCAGGGGTCACTCTCCAGACATTTGTCAAGTACCCACACCATAAATAGTACTTTATAGTATTTTTTTTTTTTGAGGTCTTCAGAGGCAAGCTCTCACCTCAGGGGCTTCGGCTAACTGACCTACAGGTCTACTTCTAACTGACCAGCCACTCCAGTTCGTCAGGTTTTCCAGGGCAGGATACTAGGACATGCCTAGTGCTCACACTAGGTCTATCCTAGGCAAATAAGGTTGTTCATGCTATGCAGCTTTTGTCAACTCCCCCAGCAGGGCAAAGGAGAACACTTCTATCCCATCCACCAACCTTATGCATGACTGGCCCTAGCCAGAACTGCCTACGGGAACAGGGACAGAGCACCATGAAGTCACAGCACAGGTCCCTTCCTTGCTTGGAGTTCCTAAGGCTAGGCACATGACCATTATTTCTACAGCAACAACCAAAACAGAGTTAATTCTCAGCATCCCTCTTGCCAGAGTAAGTGTTCCTAAGTTGGATACTTCGTGTCCCTGCTTGGCAGGGCTCTGCATTTCTCCGTATCTCACACAATGGAACTTTCCCTGACCGTCAGAGGGCAGTTAGATTGTGAATGGCAGAAAGGAAAAGTCTCTGGTAGTACAGAGGAAATGTAAGCGCCACATTGTGGGAACCAAGTGTAGAGTGGGCAAACAGGATCAGTAGATCTGATTCTCCCATGAGCCAGGCAGATGCTGAGAACTGGGATGCAGGAATGGGGAGAGGTCAGGCCTGTCTCCATGAGTTCATATTAAGGCTAAGCTTAGATACACCAAAGGAATAGGGGCGAGCTTGCTTGGATTGCGGGTATTTTCAAATATATTCAATATATATTTACATATTTCCAAGACTATGTAAATAAAGGTATGTGTATGCACCTCTATTTATATACACACGAGTATATATCTGCATACATTTAGAAATAGACTTCCAACTGTGTTTGGAAAGGTGGAAGGAGGTGTGGAGGATTCAGATGCTAGACTGGAGAATTCAGACCTCAGCCTGTGAAGAGGCAGCCATTTGGGGCCTTGAACAAAGAAAGAATAAAACAAAGCCCATTGTAGGAGGTGAACATGCTGTCCATGGACAGGAGGAGGAGTAGGCAGGGAGAGCAAGACAGTCAACATGCTTCATGTACCTTTTTCAGTTCCTTACCAAATCTTGGAGGTGTGCCAGCAGGTGGCAGACCTGCTCAATGTGCTGAGACAGAGACAGGAAGAGGCAGGTCCCAACCTTCCCATCTGGCAGATGCACTGTAGATTCAGGAAGCCTGCGACATGGCCTCTCAAATAACCAGCAGGGGGCACTCTACAATCGAGTGGAGGCTTGAGGCAAGAGACAGGGCAAGCTACAAGGAGCAGAGGGACTGCTGGGTCAGTAGAGGAACAGATGCACAGGTGCCGTGCAGCCCTAGAGAAGTTCTGAGGACTGGAAAGAGAACAGCTCTGTCATGGAATCAGTGTTTGGAGGTTTGGACCTAGGCTGCTGTATCAGCTGTTCAGAAGACATGGGTTGGAGGTCGGAAGACTGATGAAGTGGGTGGAGTATCTGCCCATGATGCCCTTTGCTGAAACTCAGGAAATGAGGAGCAGGAGTAGGCGGCATCCTTGAGAAAGAAGGAAGACCGACTCAGAAGGTGTGGAGAAGACAGGACATGGCCCACAGCTGGCACATGGGTGGCTATGGAGTTCAGAATGCCCCGGCTTCATTGACACATTTTTCCAGGCTCAGCAATCAAAAGACTGCACTCCTCAAGTCCGGTGCAATTTCCTGTACCCCTCTTTTAATCTGCGGCTCAGAAACAGACCCTGTAACACTGGCTGAGCTTTTACTGTGTGCAGCTTATAAAAGAGGGCACTCATGCTAAAGGGAGCTCATGTTACCATCTCTTTTTCTGGGGTGAGAAATACGGGGCCCAGCAAGTTTAATGTCCATGCTTTGCAGTTAAAGCCTAGTTCAAACCCAGGCAAAGCAACTGCTGTTAAAGTACACTGTGGTCTCCCCTCACCCCATTGGAGTCTGAGACTAGTTTCATGCCCCTCGTCCCCATCCCTCAAAGCCATGGCTTTAGGACCAAGCAACTGTGGCTTTGCTGGAGGCTCTATGCAGGTCTATGCCCCAGGCTTGTGTCTTTTTTACCTTGTGTCTAGGGAATCTGGGGTCCGCCACCTAGTGGCCACATGCATCCTTTTTCTTTGGGATTCCTAGGTGGAAGACAGGCAGACCTGGGTATTTATAGCAGCACAAGCTGTAAACGGGAAACTTCTAAGCCTCAGAGGAGCCCAGCAATGTAAACAGCATATTACCAATGAGGGCCTGCACCTATCCAACGAATGCTTGACACGTGACTACAAATCTCACCATATATTTGCACACACCCTTGTCACTGCGACACGGGTCTCTCTTGTTTATATTGTTTCACTGGTGATCTCAAGAGCCTAGGATGGTGGCATTTGCACAGCAGATACACGAGCATGCATTGGATGGAACACTGGCAGCATCTTTGTGACAGCCCTGCGGTGTGCACGTTTTCTCGGTTAATGATGGCTTGCGGGATCAGTGGCTTGGGATGGCCATTGCTCACAGATGGGATCTTGGCACATGTGACTTGCGCTGCCAGGATCTACTCTGTGCTGAATTTTGTATGTAGCATTCCCATTATGTAGACACATGGTAGAGCTGTCTGCTCTCAAAGAAACCACTAGAGACATTTACACTCACGTTCTGACTTTGGAGTAGAAGGTTTACCTTCCTGTTCTGTGACAGAGTCTGTCAATGAAGGGGATGTCAATAGACTTGCTGTCTCTCCATTCATCCTTCATGGTTTAAAGGATGGGAGCGAGTCAGCATCCTTGCCTTTCCTTCCCTTCCAACTCCAACATTCTACTGTTTCTGTGCCTCCCAGGGAGCCGGATATGAGTGGAAGAGAGAGGACCACTTGTTACTAGGCAACCAGCACTCGCCTCACCCATGTTGCCATGGTGATGATGAAAGTTGGGCTGATGGGATTACCAGCTCCTGCTAATTGCACATGAGCACTCAAGGTCTCTGTCTTTTTCTTGCTTGCTCACTGGCTTCGACCCTCTTGTTCTTCTGGGAACCATAGAGAGAGCCTCTCTCTCATGGGTAGTCCTCCTGGGGCATCCCCGGTACACTAATGAAAAGCAACGGGAAATGGAGCCTGGCTGTGCCTCTGAGTAGCTGTGTGACCTTGGGCAAGTTACCCAGCTTCTCTGGGCCTCCATTTCCTCATTTGGAAAATGAAGGGGTTGGAATGCTGATCCCTGCGGAAGGCTCTTCCTAGCTCTCAAATCCTTTGATGCCTAGGGAGCATGTCAGGGGAACAGACCACACTGTTACCAGGCAACCAGCAGGCACCCTGCCCAAGTTGCCTTGGTGACTGGATACTGGAGGGGAGGGGAGTCACTGCTGCAGCTAATTGCTTAATTATTTATGAGTGCCTCAAGTCCTTTCTGTTGTTTTTGTTGCTAGGGGCTGTGGGGTCACCTTCTCCTCCCTCCTGCCACTCCAAGGCATCTGCACTGTGTGTTATGCAATGAGAGAGCACCTTGGCCTGGACCTCCAGCGACCCACCTCCTAGTTCCACCTTGTAATGTCCTAGAGCAGAGGCCTCAGGTAAGTCAGCTCACCTCTCCAGGCCTTGGGTTGCCTCTTTCCTCTAGCCGTGTGCGTGTTTAGGGGAACACTAAGTGCCCCGTCTACCCAGAGGTTCTGGCTCCTGCCATCTACTTATGAAGTAAGGAATACAAGTGAAATGCTCCTAATTTGTTTTCAGTGAAGTATAATTTTGAAGCATAATGAGAATCAACATGTGTTCGTTGGGAAGGGGACGGAAGTGCTCGCTGTTGCCTCTCCTTGCCTTAGTCATGTTGCCTGAATTCTTTATTAACTTAAGGTCATTGATATTTTACTCCTTAGGTATCACCAACTCCCCAACTAGGTTTCAGGCCTTCACAGCATAAGATGCAGTAAGCCATTAAAATATAAGTAGAAATAAATACTAAAATAGAGGCCGTCCTTCATTGACTAATAGCCGTGTTATAATCTTGAGACCAATGTAATTTTGAGCACCTTAGAAGCTAAAGCAAAAGAGTGATATAGAATGCAGAAAAACTTTCAGGCTTCTTCCGATCCTAAATCCTAGAAGGGATTTTTTTATGTGGCTTTCTATTTTATAGGAACTGCAGATAGAAATTTAAAACTAGACCTTTCTGGCTGAGTGATTGTCACAGTGTGAGGACAATCAAACCGTGACAGTTTGGCTAGTTGCGATCATTAGAAAGCAGCCATCCTTTCTACTGATGCCTTAGAAATTCAGGCGGATAAATGTCAGTAAGTCTGAGTCCTCAGAGTTGGGAGCTATTTATAACTCACATACATGGATATGTGCTTATCTTGTACAACTTGGCAACATGTATCAGCTTTTTAAATGCAGGCAGCTGTTCTCATCCCCCAAACATCCTGAAGTAAGCCTGTACAGATGAGGATGTAATTATGAAGATGCCCGTGGTGGACTTCCTTATAAAAGAAAATGGCTAGAAAGTACATACTGTTGGGAGCTATGTCTTTACAGTGAGCCCTGTTGACATCCTTGGGGGGGGAGTAGATTTGTTTTGATATGGAAAAATGTTCAGAGACACAATGTTAAATAAGAAAGGAAGTGCAGTGTTGATATTAAATGCATCTGTTTCTTCTATAAAAAGATTGGGAGATACAGTTTATAAATTAAAATGTATGTTTGTATGCACAGATGTGCATTTTTCTAGAAGACGTTAGCAGCAGTTTCCTCTAGGAGAAAGACCTCTCCTCTATTCCGCTATGACTTACTTTTACTCTCTGGACCTTTATTTTTCACTTCAATGGGCAGGAGAGCCTGGCAGTGGAAACCCTGAACTCTAGAGTCTCAACACACTTGTTCAAATCCCAGCTTTGCCATGTGCTAGTCATGTGACTTTGGGGTTAACCTACCTACTCTGTCCTGTATCTGTAAGATAGGTGGAGGTAGTACCTTCTGTATTTCTTCTTGCTCTTTTTGAGGGGGCCTGCCACTCAGCTCCCAAATAAATCATACTTGGAGGCTTATTCTTAATTATGAATGCCTGGCCTTAGCTTGGTTTAGTTTCTAGCCAGCTTTCCTTAAATTATCCCGTCTATCTTTTGCCTCCGAGCTTTTCCCGTTCTCTTACTTCTGTAAATCTTACTCTTACTCCGTGGCTTGCTGTGAATGTAGCTGGGCAGCTGGCCCTGATGTCCTCCTCTTTCTCTGGCTCCTTGATTTCTCCCTTCTCCAAGATTTCTCCTTCTATATATTCTCTCTGCCTGCCAGACCTGCCTATGCTTTCTCCTGCCTTTCTGTTGGCCGTTCAGTTCTTTATTAGACCATCAGGCGTTCTAGACAGGCACAGTAACACAGCTTCACAGAGTTAAACAAATGCAACATAAACAAAAGTAACACACATTAAAATAGTATTCTACAACAACCTTCCATATCACGTTATTTAAGGGGTACACAAGCTCTCAGAAAGGCTCGAACAGTACCATATATGTGCTTTTTTGAAAGGTTAAAGAAAGATTGAACAACAAATGCATCTGATCAGGTGGCTCCTAGTACCTCCGTGATGGAAGACTCGATCAAACAGTCACATTTCCAGAATCTTGGGCTATGTGGAAGTTACATTTCAAGAAGGGATCACAGAGCACACACATTGTTGTCATTTTATCTTACCTTGGCTAGTCTGTGGGGAAGACAGCGGTCCTGGGTTCAGGACAACCTGTCACGAACCTACAAAGCCCTTATCCCTTTGTGTTCCCAGCTCTTCTCCCTCAAGCAGAAAGCAAAATGAATGCTGTCAGGTAGAAAAAACTCCATGTTCCCAGCTGTTGGAGGCCAGAAAGGTACTATCTCAAAATTTGGGTTAAAGAGGGTGTCCAGGGCTCCCAGCATGCCTCCAGGCCTCTGCCTTTCTCATGAAGAGAGTAACAGAGGCTGAGGAGGAACCTTGCTGGAGGGTTCCTCTTGTTATGAGCTGAGGAGTCTCATGGCTACAGTGACTTCCTGGATTTTCACACATGTAGGCTGTGTGTACAGAATTGCGGCTTCCTCTCCCCTCCTCGGCCATGCTTGAAGGCAGACCTGGAGGAGAACTTTGGCCGACTCTGAGGAGTCTCTTGGAAGCTGGGCATTCTGTGGGCACATCCAGAGAGGGAAGGAAGCTAGCCCTGGTCCCTTAAATACACTGAGTTAGGCAACTTTGTTCTCACCACCAGGCATACAAAGCTTCAATACTCCATGGCCTCAGTGTTGCCAGATTCCATCTCTGTCAAATACCTTGTTTCTGCACCCTCAGACACTGGAGTCTCTTTATCTGTTCGGCCATTGGTCCTCTCTCCATCTATCTGTCACATCCAACTGTGCTTCCATCTGCCCTTCCATCCCTGCGTCCCTCCTCCAGCCATCTGCCAGCCTTCCCATCCATCCAGCCTTCAGATTGCTGGTATGTCAATCCATCTCTCCTTCCTCCCTCGCACTGTTGGACTCTGAGACTCCATCCACACTGATCCATTGGCCGGACCTTCCATCTGTCCTTGGCCTCCGCTGCAGGGCCAGCCGGGTGACTGTTCTTCTGCCCTTCTCCCTCGGGTCCCCTGCTCCGGGCGCAGGCCGGCGGGCTGGCCGGCCTTTGTTGGGCTGGGGCAGGGCCGAGGCCGGCCGGGGCGGGGCGCGGGGCGGGGCGGGGCTGGCGCCGGGAGACTACTAAGGCGCTCGGGTCCGCGCGTCCGCGGCCTGGCCGGCGGAGAACATGGCGCTGCCCCCGGCCGCCGCGCCCCCCGGGGCTGGCGAACCTCTCGGCCTGCCGCTGTCGGCGCTGCGGCCCGAGCCGAGCGGCGTCCCGCTGCACTCGCCCTGGACCTTCTGGCTGGACAGGTGAGGGCCGCGCCCCGCCGCTTTGTCTCGGCCGCGTCCTCGCCCCACGCGCGCCGCTGCCTAGGGTTCTCCCGCGGGCGCAGCCAGAGTTCCGCGCGTTCCCGGATAGCGTCCAGCCAGCCCGACCGGGAGTTGCGGCAGGCCGGGAGAGGCTGTCCCCGGCGTGTCCCCCGGGGCGCTGAGCTTGCTGCTGCGACCTTCGCAGCGACAGCAGTCAGAGAAGTCCGGCCAGCGGCGGGGAAGCGTGCGGGCCGGGCTGGGACCTCGCTGCGGGCACCTGCGCCTCTGGCCCAGGCAGGGGGTCTGGAGTGAGCTGGGGCTTCTGTGATCCAGGACTGCTTTGTGGGGACAGCTCAGGTGCCCTCGCCCCCGAGAGGCCTCAGCGGAATCCCTGTCTAAAATAGAAACTTTTCGCACCACCCCGGGTCTCCATCCTGCCTTGTTTTTCTTCACAATGCTCAATGCCACCGCGTTCCTCCAGTGTGAACTTATTTTCAGTTTGTTCCCTGGCCCTCCCTTGTTTTCCCTGAGCGAGATTCGCAGAGCAGGGGCTGGCTTTGGATGTAGGCAGAATCCTGCACCTAGATCTGTGCCTGAGTGGTAGTAGAACGCCTACTTTTGGTGCATGTATAGATGCGTGGATAGCCTGTCATCTTGATACCTGTCGCCTGTGTGGGTCATGACAACTTAAGTTCGTTCCAAAAGTGCTTGGGAAGTTTTGATAAAAACTGTGTCTACTGTGGTTTAAGAGTTAGGAGGAAATGTTAAGAGTTAGGAGGAAATGTATGTGACAGTTTCCGGAGAGACTTAGTCTTACGGGCTACACTGATGTCTTTTTTTTTTTTTTTTCAACTTAGCACCAAATGCCTGTAAGTTTTTTAAAACTGATACTCCTGTTTTAAGTGAAGACAGTCCTTTTCCTGGTGGATTAGCACCTACCTCTAAGAACTGACACCTAGAGCCCGTTTGCTTTCCTGGGACCTAGAGAAGCTGGGGGTGGGGGAAATGGGGTGAGTCTCATTTGCAAAACATTTTCACTTTCATTCTGAGACTCCAGCATTTGACTGTCATAACAGAAGTGGCCTTGGGGTTTAGCGGTCATTAGCAAAGTGAAGCCACGTCTTTGTTTTCAAAGGTGTCCTCTTGCTGTGCAGTTGTTACCTGGCATCTGTTTTATCACACTCCGGCCTGTGGTCCAAACCGCAGACCTGCTGACCCGTAGAAACAGGATGGAGAGAACTCCACTTTCAGCAGATTTAGTCTACTTAGAATGGCACATTTTAGGACTATGCTAAGGTGTCAATGCTGTGTGCCCAAATGTGCTTTCCGAAAACATCTAATGTCTTTGAACATAAGAATATGCAGGCTGGTGGTGTAGCTCAGTGGTAGGGCAGGTATGCATCATGAACCAGGCCCTGGGGTCAATTCCTAACCCTGGGGCAGAGGGAGAATAGCCTTAAGAATAGGTAGCTCTAATAAAAGCACAAACTATATCTTTCTTATATTGATTTGCACTTTTCTCCCCTCTAAAAAGTCAATACATGAAATGTGTTATTTCTGTAGTGTCTAAACCTTTCATAGAGACGCCGTATTCATTTAGAAATTATAACTAGTTTCAGCATTGTGCCTGATCCATCATCTCATAATTTTTATTGAACTCTATTTTACTTCTCTGAGAATCTGTGTATTTACAGAGGCTCTACCCACCCCCAGGCACACTCAGGGTTGTGAACATCTCAAGTTCTAGAAGTTAACGTGGAACTTTCCCCCAGAGAAGCAACATTGCATGGAGTGGTGAGGTTCTCGCGAGAGCTTTGCAGGAAGCCCAGCCTTCCCTCAGTCCAGAGACCCACAGCATCCAAAGGCCCCCTGCCACCCGGAGCTTCCTTTCGGCACCTCCCTCTTAGGAAGTCCCGCGATCATCGTGTCCAGGCTCACCCAGCTGCACTCCATGGTTGAGTGAGCACAACTGTGGCATTTGTCGCACAGGGCTGTTGTGAGCTATGGATGTAAAGTACTGAGCAGGTGCCTGGCTTGGAGTAACAGCTTAATAAGCGCCGAGTGATGAGGCAGAGGAGCTAGCTGGGTTGGCAGATAGCTGTGTACACAGGAGGACCTGCATTCCCCTGCCTCTTTCTAGGACCCAAGTCAAAAGCCAGGCGCAGTGGTGCGGTACTCCTAAGTACTCATTCAGTACGTATGGTCTTAGCACTGAGGAGGCGGAGACAGGTGGATCAGTGACACCACTGGCCAGCCAGTCTGTCTTGTCTTGGCGAATGCTCCAGCCTAGTGAGAGATCCTGTCTGGAAAAGACCAAGGCAGACAGCATTACTGAGGAAAGACACCTGAGGTTGACCCCTGACCTCCACATGCATCACTGTCTGCAGAACAGCTGATATGAGTTCAGCAAGAGGAAACCAGCATCCTCCATCATTTCCCTGGTAGGCAAATTGGAGAACCCTTCAGACGTTATTTGCATTTACAGTAGTCAACTATAAAAATCCTTACTTGGTTGAAAATCAGTGGGCTATGTGGCTCTAAGAATGTATGTATGTGGGTCAGGACACTGGATGAAGAGACTTCTTCCCCTTCACTGGGTATTTAAACTCTCTGTCCCCTCATTCCTTGCCTTTACTCCCATTAGTGTCTGTGCATGTTTCCTGGTCATTGTGTGGTGACCTCCTTCCTTCTGTTTCTCACAGGACCCAGCCCTTGGGCCTGTCCTGCACAGGGCTGCCACCCAGGCACAAGGCAGGTTTGCAGCTCCCGCTGAAGCAGGAGATGACAGAACACCACAGGCAGATCCTGCAACCTGTCTCTACTTCCCATGCACCCTGTGCCGCCGCCTTTTCAGCTGTCCTCACAGCTGTCCACCAATGTGTTCTGAGCTTAGATATGAGCAGTTAACAGTTAATGCCATCTCTATCCTTCCAGTTTCTCAGCCCCCAAGTTGTGGAGTCATCTGTCACCATACTTGCCCAGCATAGAAACTGAAGAATAATGGGGAGACTATACTCTTCAGCTCCCACTGAGCACCTCTTACTGCCCTGCTCCTCTTGCCGCTGCCCTGCAGCCCATTGGCCTCCTTGTTCTTTCCCTAATGTCCCAAGCATGGGCCTGTAGTAGAATGTTACCTTAAGGTGTATTACTTTTGTTTATGTTGCATTTGTTTAACTCTTTAAAGCTGTGTTACTGTACCTGTCTAACACACTGTATGGTCTAATAAAAAGCTGAACGGCCAATATTGAGGCAGGAGAAAGGATAGGTGGGGCTGGCAGGCAGAGAGTATAAATAGAAGGAAAAATCTTGGAAAAGGGAATTGAAAAGGAAAGAGCCAGAGGAGGAGGACTCCAGGGGCCAGCCACCCAGCTACACAGCAAGCCACGGAGTAAGAGTAAGATTTATAGAAGAGATGGGAAAAGCCCAGAGGCAAAAAAGTAAAAATAAAAATAAAAATAAAAATAAATAGATGGGATAGTTTAGATTAAGTAAACCTGTCTAGAAACAAGCCAAGCTAAGGCCGGCATTCATAAGTAAGAATTAGACTCTGTGTGTGATTTATTTGGGAGCTGGGTGTCAGGCCCCCCAAAAGAGCAAAAAACAAACAACATGGGCCTTTGCCCCTGCTGCTGCTGCTGCTGTCTCTGTCACTGTCTGGACTGCCTTCCCAAGTCTGCTCTCTGAATCCTTCCAGTTTCGGCTCCTATGTCACCTTCCAGGTGAGACCTCCCTGGCCCCTGATGTGGAAGGGCACACATGCCCCCACATGTGCACCCTGAGTCCCTGATGCGTTACATTTTGTCTTTAGAATCTTCACCCTTGGCTGCTCGCTTTCTAGAATGTGAGCCTCTGAGGGCAGAGCTCATTCTCAGCTTCTAGACCTGGCATGGTGTTCATAGTGGCGTTGTATGATTCCCATAGCAGCTGTACTGTCCTGCAGTGGCTTGTTGCACTTCTTCCCATGTCTGTCTGTAACCCTCAATTCTCTTCTCAAGTCTGGACACACACAGCCAAGAGCCAGGAGGTCCGCAGTCTGGATGCTCTCCTGATTACTCCAAGATGGAGCTGATTTCTCCCCAGCATCTTCCTCTTCTGCCCCCTGCCGTTGCTTCATCCCCCTACCCTACTACCAGCGTTTCAAAGTTGTCATTTCCGTCTGATCCTCGAATCTTCTTTTCTAAGTACCCTGCTCCATCCATATCTATACTTCTGTAGTCTTAGTCACCCTTAGCAAACTAAAGTCTAAGACATCCCCTCCTCCCCACGAGCCCCTCTCTTTCTGCTGGCCCTGGTCATCTGTAGCTCCAGAGCAGAGTGGCTTGCTGAGGTGTCTGCTGGTTCCCAGTCTCCTCCTTCCAATGCCCTGTCTGAGAGGTGACCCTTCTGAGCATACACCTGATCTGGCCCTTCCGGCCTTTCTTACCATGCAGCAGAGTTGACTTATCTCTCTCATTACCTGAAGCTGCTTCTGCAGAGGCCCGTGTGATCCAGATGAAGCGAAGTTCTGGATCTCTACCCGTACTTCTACCAAAGAGGCTCTCAGTGGTGAGGTGTGTTGGGTGGTATTTTAGTATCAGCCATAATAGGTTGTGTTTCATTTTGTTTTTCAAGGTAAGATCTTACCCTGTAGCCCAGGCTAGCCTAGAACTCTTGATCCTCCTGCCTAACCCTCTGGAGTGCTGGAATTTCAGGCAGGTGCCACCACATCTGGCTTTAGACATGAGCCATATTTGCAGGAAAAAAAAATTACTTGTTTTTGTTTTTGTTTTGTTTTTAAGGAAAACCTTAAACTTACAGGTTATGGTACCAGTTTATGTTTTTCCGTTTTAAGCTCAAAACTCTCCTTTTGTCCTGGCCATTACCTTCTCCAGTTCCAAAGTACTTGCATTTGTTCCCCCACCTCCCAGTAACAGCAGACTTCTGATGCTTGTCTTGGTAGGGACTTCACTGCTAGTGAACTTTGTCTCATGAGCTCCTGCTGTTTGTGAAGCAGGATGACTCCTGGTCTGCCTGGAGGGCCCGGCTACCACAGTGCTCCTCAGTCTCGGTGCTTACAGCTTCTGTGACTCTACAGCATTTCTTTCTAGGCAAGCATTCTACTATGGCTGGTTTATCTTTTGTCTCTCACTCTTGATGGTGAGATGCTAATGTCTTCAGGTCTGCGACCAAAGGGAGTGCCTGGTACATAGCAGGCACTTCATATTTGTGGACTTTGTTGTTGTTGTTATTACTGCTACTATTATTAAGTTATTATTATTACTTAATACATGTATGTCTATAAAGTGCATGCATGTCTGGTGCCCACAGGGACTAGAAGAGGTTATCAAATCCCCTAGTGCTGGAGTTAAAGACAGTTGTAAGCTGTAATGTGGTTGCTGGGACTTGAACCCAGGTCCTCTGGGAGAGCAGCCAGTATACTTAACTGCTGAGCCATCTCTTCAGCCCTGAACTTCTGTTCTGATCACAAAAGTGGACCATCTACCACCAACTCCACCAGATTTGTGTGTCTGAGGTGTAGTGCGCTCTCTCTCTCTCTCTCTCTCTCTCTCTCTCTCTCTCTCTCTCTCTCTCTTTCTCTCCTCTGTTTCTCTGTCTCATAATCCCCAGCATGTGCTGTTAAAATGTTAGTTTCTACCCTGCCCAGGACCACTCAGTAAGACCTCTGGGTATAGAAGATCATGAACCTGTTGCAGATACCCCTTGTTTCTGAGCTGGAATGTCACCTGTATATGCCTTGATTCTATGAACTGAACATATAGAAGTGAGTCACTGATAGGTGAGAGTGAAGCCATGGCCACAGTGTGTCCTTCCCTCTTAGTGGGCCACCTCACATGCCACATGCTTCAGGGGCTTGAGTGAGACTTCAGAAGTATGAAATCCTAAGGGACCTACCTTGTAGTGTGTGATGCATCCTGATGCCTGCTCGTGGTGTGGTCCATAACCCCAAATCTGACACCCGGAGGTGGGGCCAGGCTTGCAAAAGGAGACCTCCACATAATCTCTCTTCATTAAGTGGCTTGCATGGATGAGGTCAGCAGAGGACACAGGAAGAGAGGGACAGGCATTGACCCTCCTCCTCTCCCACTCTTGCCCTTACAGCTCCACAGACTCTGAGTGGCTGAGGGTTTTATTTTTGTGGACGGTTTCAGTATTGATCTGTCTGGCAGTCAATGCTCTTCCCCAGGGGATGCATGAACTCGCCACATGTGGACAAGTGGATACTTCTTACAGAATGGCCCAGGGCCTTAAATATCAGCATCCTCACTTTGAAAAGTTACTCACCCTTGGCTGGTAGTGACTGTTTAAAAAAAGCTATCTTCCCGCTTTTCATATTATAGATGCTATTGACTTGTTCTTAAACCCGAGGCAGCAGGCAAGAATATCGATGCTGCATGATGGTGTCTCTGGAGTCAGTCGGTCTTGGCAGGGTCTGTGAACTTGTGTTGTCCCTCTCCACCTAACTTCTGACTCCAAAGGATTAATCGTAAGTTGAGATGAAAAGAGCCCCATGGCTGCTGTAGAACAGGAGTGACAACATTTGGAGGTGAGGGAAATCAAAGCCAGATAAACATGTAGAAAGAATGCTGGGGTTATGCGGACAGCTTCAGCAGATGCATCGCTGCCAACAACAAGCTCAGCCCCTTTTATATGTGACTCTCACACAGGAAACTGGTGTAGCCGCAAGCCACAGATCTATCTAAAAGTGATTAAAATGAATTCATCTTTAATGGAGTGAATGATGTATGAGGGGCGTACTTAATCACGGTCCTGGGCCTGTGTGTGTTTTCCCTCTGACAGCTGAGCCCGATGTTGATGTAAATTGCTCGGGAAGGGTGAATGTCGGCAGACACATCCCCGGCTTTGAAGCTTTTCCCCTTCAAATTTGTTCTCTTGGCTAAAATGAAATCATCTCCTGTAGGACGTAGAATATTGTCATCATTCATGTTTTTCACAAAGTGTATGTGCACTGGGCATATAATTGGAGATGTCGTACTATATAAAGCTGTAAATTGTCTTTCCCCATCTTAGCCTGTTAATATGACATACATAGTACTCCTGTGTGTTAGACAGTGGCCCAAATGCTGTATAAACTCAAGTACAAAGTCCTCATGACATTACAATCAATGTCTCAGTAACATGTTACAGATGAAAACATTGAGGTCCAGAGAAGTGCCCTGCCTCAGGTCACATAGCAGTGCAGGAGAGAAGCAGGATTGGAATAGAGCACAGGGTGACCACCTGGAGATTGTGAGCCCCTGACCACTGCTTTCCTGGGAATAGGACTCTCATGCAGTGGCATGGATTTAGAGGTAATCTCTCTCTCTCTTTTTTTTTTTTTTTTTTGAGACAGAGTTTCTCTGTGTAGTTTTGCGCCTTTCCTGGAACTCACTTGGTAGTCTAGGCTGGCCTCAAACTCACAAAGATCCACCTGGCTCTGCCTCCCGAGTGCTGGGATTAAAGGCGTGAGCCACCACCGCCCGGCTTAGAGGTAATCTCTTAATTTCAGCCATTTAACTTTAAAGATGGGGAAACTGAGGGCTGCTTTCATGGAAGTTTTAAGCCAAGGACTCCTTGCATTAAACTTTGCAAAGAGAGCTAGGGAGATAATTCATTGGGTAAAACAATTGCTGTGCAAGCATGAGGCCCTGAGTTTGAATCTCCAGGACTCACTTCACGCCAGCCATAAGAGCATGCCTCTGTGATCCCAGCATTCCCACAGGGAGATAGGCAGCAGGCAGAGACAGGAGAATCTCCAGGCACTTCCGGGCCAGCTAGCCTCAGAGTGGAAGGCAAAGACCAACACATAACCATCTCACATTTGAGCTCATACTCATCTCATGCGTCTCTCTCTCTCTCTCTCTCTCTCTCTCTCTCTCTCTCTCTCTCTCTCTCTCTCTCTCTCTCACACACACACACACACACACACACACACACACACACACACTGTAGAGAATATAGAGAACCCTATTTAGAACCCCACATCTAAGCCCCCGGACAGGACCATCCTTCATAATCATTGATCCTGTTGCCTTAGTGATATCTTTGGGTAGTGATGAGGGCTCTATAAGAACAGTGGCTTTTACATTTTGCTCATGATGCTGCTACTCACTGTACAAGGTGTTTGCATTTCTTGTGATGATTTATTCAGAAAATGCAGGACCAGCGTGACTAGAAGAAGTATTGGAAACCCCAGGGACTTAGCATGTCTGGGACCTAGACTGTGCCTGCCTCTAACAAGCCCCCAGGTGCCGCTGCTTGTGGGTTGATCACCCCTCAGGTCACCAAGGTGCAGGGAGAGTGTGGGAAACCCTGACGGCACTTCTGCTTTGTGAGAAGCCTCACCGAGTGTCTAGATGGCTGGGGAGTAGTGCCATGGCCATGGGGAAATTGTTTCGGTAGGAACTGACTCCAAGCCCCACATGCAGTGGCCATGTCTTTACAGGTGCACCTTCATGGAGAGTTTTCATCAAGTTGAGGATTGCAAGGTGTGGTAGTAGGGTTCCTTCAAGGGTCACCACTGACTCAGGATGTCAGCCAGCTGTGGCTCAAGTCTCAGCTCTGCCACTGCCAGTGGTGTGTCGTTTAGTGAGTTCCTGTACCAGCCCAGCCTTAGTGATCTTATCTGCAAAGTGGAGATGGAACATGACTTCCACTTGCAGAAGACATGTAATTTCTTCAGCTACCGGCACATGGTATCTCAGAAAGAAACAGAGGACAACATGATTTCAGACATTTGAGACGTCAGTGAAGAGAGTTTTTTTTTTTTTTTTCAAGGCAGAGTTTCTCTGTGTAGCTTTGGAGCCTGTCCTAGAACTCACTCTGTAGACCAGGCTGGCCTTGAGCTCACAGAGATCCACCTGCCTCTGCCTCCCAAGTGCTGGGATTAAAGGCGTGTGCCACCACCGCCCTGCAAGAGCATGTTCTTGTGAAGAGTCTTGGGGATCTGTTTTAGTGAGTAAATGTGGTTCGTAAATAGCGTATTAAAATTGTGTATGCAAACGGTGCTTTGGTGCTTGGGGACCATTTAAGTAGACCAGTTGATTCAGTATTGCTGGGCCCCCTGCATCCTCCTGACTCTCCAAATGAAAAAAGGTTTTCACCAGTTTTATAAAAGAGAATCTGAAGATCCCTTCTGTCTTATCCTGCTAAGTCAGACACACAGGAGTAATATAAAAAGGGAGCTTGGGATTCGGGCTTAAGTAACATAAATGGCTCTGTGACGTCTTCACGTTACTCATTGACTTGGCAGGCCCTAGGTCCCTTCTGCCTTAACCGCCGGTGGCTTCTTAACTAACTTCAGTTCACAAGGAGCCAGCCCCCAGCATGGCTGCAGCCGAAGGCTGGGAGAATCTGGTGGGTGTCTTCTCTGCAGGTGGACACAAGAGGCTCTCCGCTGTTTGTGTAGCCTCTTCCCTGTTTCTGGTTGGTGCCTCCATACTGGTGGCTTTCTCCTCGTCTGTGTCCCGTTCTGTCTGTATCTCCTCAGAGGAGTTAACTACTGCTGATGAGGTGCATTTTGGACACACCGTGTAAGAGACTTCTGCCTAGCACTAGCTCATGCTTTCAGGCAGCGAAGCACTAGGTACAAGACTGTTTCTAGAGGGGAAGAGCAGAGGGCGAGGCTGGTGGCAGAACTGGGCTTGGCCTGGGAGCTGTTGATTATGGAGGGTAATCAGTCTCTATAACTTTCCTGCTCCAGCCGCTCAGTGGCCTTTGTTGTGTGTGTTGTCTTCCTCCTGTGCCCAGCCCTTAGCAATGATCTAGAATGTTCCTCCTCCAATGCTATGCTACTTACATTGCCAGGCATTTGTACCTTGCCTGCCTGTGTGTCTCCCCCAGTGTGGCAATGGACAGAGAATGGGCAAGAGCAGAGGGTGGACCCTAGGAGAGCAGGTAATGGAGGAGAAGGAGGAGGAAGAGGAAGAGGAGGAGGAGGAGGAGGAGGAGGAGGAGGAGGAGGAGGAGGAGGAGGAGGAGAGAGGGATTTGCCATAAGACCTGCTCTGTGGGTCGCCATGCTGACAGTGGTGCCTCAGTCTCTGTTGAGAGGTAGCATAGTCCGAGGAGAAAGTCAGGAAGGCGGTGGCATTAGAAGCAGCAGACGAGGAATCCAGATCTGCTACTTCAAAACGAATATGCAGAATCTCTGTTTCCTGAGTGTTTGTAAGTGTGGGTTATGATACTAATCTGGCAGAATTGCTTTGTGAATCAGAGCTAATACATGCTCAATAAAAGGAGGCTGTGATTATATTGTAACTGTTAAGTAGAAGGCAGTCTTGGATAGAACAATTCAAAATCTAGACTCTGATCCCCTGGAGCAATTCTCTCTCCATTGCTGTGTTCTCAGATCGAGCACTGTGTTGCGAGGAGGGTCCTGTAGACTCCAGCGAGCTGGAGTACAGACCTGATGCTAGGTTGTATGATGGCCCACATCTATGGTCTTCTGGGAATGGCTACAATGTACAGTCCCTTGTCCGCTTTCTTTCCCATCTCTTCTCTTTCGGGAAAATGAAGCAGGTCCAAACTTTGTTCCTTTGCCTCCAGGAGCCTGGGGTTGGGGATGGGGGAATTCCAAAAGCAGAGGTGCCCTCTGTAGAACATACACCTCACCGGACAAGGGCTTTGCCTAGAATGATCATCCAAAAGACATAGTAATGAGTCTTGGTAGTGTGACTAAATGTTAAATTCTCCGAGACTCTTCCATGTCTACACCAGAGCTGCTTTCTGCACTGCAGATTTTGAACCAGAAGCTTCTGTATTGTGGGACATTATGTCTTGTACATTATGGGAGGTTCACCCACTTATTTATAGCAACACATAAATGCCTCCCAGTATTGCCTTTGATCATCTGGGTCACTGCCATCCCAGAGCACCCTGGTCAGCAGGCAGAGGGCTCTGATTACTGTTAGTGTTATAGTATTCTGTATAGAGGACGAGATCTCTGATACTGGTAAGGTGAGAGATATAATGAAGATATGTTGCACATGAGCTCTCGGGAAGAACGTCTCTTGTTTGAAACCTATTGTCCATCTTTGCCCTTCCGTTGCTTATGTGGCAGCATTGCCTTCTCAGGAAGCAGCCCCAGACCTGTAGTCCCAACTACTCAGGCAGCTGAGGCAGAAGGATTTCAAGTTCAAGGCCAGCCTGGACAACATAGTGAGACCCTGTCTCAAAATATGTCTTTACAAAAAACAAACAAAACAATGCTGAGGATGTAACCCAGTTGCCTAGTATGCGTGAGGCTCTGGGTTCAGTCCTCAGTAATGGAAAAAAAAAAAAAAAAGCTGTCACCATAGCCAACAGCAGATGAGACACCTTGAATCAGCAAATCCAGTGCACATTGACCTGCTTACGCGGCAGGTCGCTTGAAAACCTTGGCTGCTTTGCCCTTCTAAAATGGGCTCTGTGGCTGTGGCCCAATCTTGCTTGTTAAGGAAGCCTGAGGTTCAGGGGTGAAGTGGAGACATAGCAGCGTGGTTTAGGGACTCTTGGGATCGAGTTTGGTGAATAGAACCCCAAACCTGCACCGACCAGCTGAGCGAACATAGTCCTGACAACACTGTTGTGTTAGTATGCAAGACAGATATTAATAAAACCACCCAGCAGCTAGATGAGAGTTACAGCTTCCTTCGTGAAGTAACTGGGAAACTGACCGTCCTTTACAGTCGCCGAGATCAAACACGATGACCCAGTGTAACCTGAGGAGAAAGGGTTTCTTTTTTGCTTTTTTTTCTTTTTGGTTTTTAGAGACAGGGTTTCTCTGTGTAGTTTTGGTACCTGTCCTGGATCTCGCTCTGTAGGGCAGGCTGGCTTTGGACTCAGAGATCCTCCTGGCTCTGCCTCCCAAGTGCTGGGATTAAAGGCGTGCATCACCGACGCCTGGCTAGGTTTCTTTTTGCTTAGGGTTCGTGAGAAGCTGGAGTCCATCCTGGCAGGGAAAGGCATGGCATGGCAGCGGGAGTCAGGAGCTGGCTGAGCACATTTCATCTGCACACAGGGGACAGGGAGGACGGGAAGAGGGACAAGGCAATCGCTCTCAAAGGCCACCCCCAGGGACGCACTTCTATCCAGCAAGGCTCTACCTCTACAGGTTCCCTAACCTCCCCACAAACAGTGCCGCCGCCAGTTAGGTACATTTCTTCAGATGGGGGTATTTTTCATTCTAACGACCACCCTGAGCTGCTGTGGAGCCAGACATTTCCTTCCTGCCCTGATTCATTGCTATGTTAGCCTATCAAAGGATGGCTGTGGCCAAGCATGTTCCTGTTGAGTGTTGTGAGGACCTTCCCTCCGCTGCTTCATTGGAAAGACTTTTAAACCATGTCTTCTAATTCCCACAGACACACCCTTGAATTAAAAATAAGATTAAGCAAAAGTGATGATGGCCTTGTCGAAAACACACCAGGATTCCTTACGAAATGATGACGAATGGGGCTGAGGGAATGGCTCAGTAGCTAAAGCGCTTGCTGTTTATGATGGGGATTTGAGCCTGGATCCTCAACGCCCATGTGAAAGCCAGGCACGTAATGCTTATAACACGTCCCCCGCCCCTCGCTACTGCCATCCCATCCCCAGCACTGGGGAACTGAGACAGGAGGACTCTGGAGATTTGCTGACCAGCTATTGTAGCCTCAACAACAGTCTCCAGGTTCAGTGAAAGACCCTGTTACAGAAAAATAGAGAAATAAAAGTAGAGAATTATAGAGGAAGACATTGGACATCAACTTCTGGCCTCCATATGTACACAATTGAGTGAGCATAGCACACATGTGCACACACACACACACACATACACACACACACACATACACACACCACATACAAACAGAAAAAAGGTAGCTTTTTGTTTTCTTTTAGAAGTACAAGTGTGGGCGGGAGAGTTAGTGCTTACTCCGCAAGCATGAGGTCTCGGGTGCTGGTAAAGAACCAGGTGTGCTAACCACGCCTGCAATCCCAGTGCAGCACACTGGACACAGGAGGATCCCAGACACTTGTGGATCAGACAGCCGAGTCAGTTAGTGAGCTCCAGGTTTAGTGAGAGACCCTGTCTTCAAAACTACGCTACCAAGTGATTAATGGAGATACCCTGGTACACACATGCACACCCAAGTGCATACACCAAAAGGGAAGTGTGGAACTGGGCGGAGCTCAGTTGTAGAGCACATGCTCAGCATGCATGAGACCCAGGTTTTGTCACTGCTGGGACTTGACTGGGCAGCTCCCCAGTGTTGGGATGAGGAACAGCCATCAGAAGCACATCATCTGGGTTTGTTAAATGTCCCTGTCCTGGGGACAGTTGCCATGCCTCTCTGAGCCCCAGAGTGCCCACTGTAAAATGGCCCCAAGCACCACTGTAAGCTACAGGGGCCCCTGCAGGACTGTGCCACCTCACACTGGCGTCTTCCTCGGGTGAATACATCCCAAGTGCTTCCTTCCAGATGCTTCTCCTGAGCTCTGGAAACTCAGCATCTGCGAACACTTGGACAGAGAAACAGAGCCCTTAGGTGACTTGTGTAATTGTCTCCTACCCCAGAGTATCAGGAGGAGACCAGACTAGAAACAGGGTCCGTGAAAGAGCCCCAGAGACCAAATGCTCATCAGTGACTTTTGAAAGTTAAATGGTAGCTACCACCTGCGTGTTGGATTTGTATAATTTGACATGATAATGTCCGAAGTGAATACTCACATAATACTCACTCTAAGCTATTTTAAATTGAAGAGTAGCTGTGAAAATTTCAAATATATCATTTTATTCTGCAGATTAAAATGCAGAATTCATTCCCTACCTTAGGCTCTCACTGGCCCCCTTCCTGAGTGCAGCTAGGGAAGGAATCCTGTCTAAAGTGCTTGTAGGATCCAGGAATATATTTGCTGGATGTACTTGGTAGGGCAGTCATTCAGTACAAAGAAAGAAAAGTTAGTTGGATTAAGTGCCAGTTGATTTTCATGTAAAAGCAATAGACTTTGAAACAGTCCATGCCTAGCAAATTTAAAGAAAAAAAAAAAAGTGTTGAGTTCTTTCCGTTTTTTCCTAATGTCTTTCTAATCTGTGATGGCAGTAACATGCTTTTTCTAGCCTATTTGTCTTTGTCCAAGTAGATGCTTTAGTGACCACTGTCCAGATCATCCACGCTCCCTGATGGGTTTCTTTGAGGTCCAGGCAATTGCTGTTATCACCATCGTGTTGGTCCCTGTGTGTTTACCGTCGCTGTCCACTCAGGTCAGCTTAGGTGAGACCTGACACCAACAGGCAGCCATGTTTGTGGTTGTGGTTTTGCTTTTTAAAAACAAAGGCCATAAAATTTGTAAACAGTTAGGCAATAACTATATACCCATGACTTACTTATTAGAATGTATCTGCCTAGTGGGTAACAAGACATCTTTGCCCCTAAGCTAGTCCATAGTTGCTTCCTTACTGACCTCTAGACAAGGGAACTATGTCCAAAAATGCATTTTGGTATTTTGATGTGTGTGTGTGTGTGTGTGTGTGTGTGTGTGTGTGTGTGTGTGTGTGTGTATGTGATGTATATATGTGTATGCCATTGTGCAAGCCCACATGTGCATGTGTGCATGCCAGGGGTTGATGTGTATCTTCCTCTATTGCTCTCTACCTTATGTTTGGAGACAGGGTAGTCTCTCACTGAACCTGGGGTTTGCCATTTCAGCAAGATGGCTGACCAGCAAGCCCTTGGGACCTTCCTGTCCCCTCTGCCCCCCAGTACTGGGGTTATAGATGTCTGTCACCACCCTGGCTTTCACATGGATGCTGGAGGTCTGAACTCTGCTCCTCACGTTTACATGGCAAGAGCTCTCCCCACTGAGCCGTCTCCCCAGCTCTGACGTTCTCACTGGTGCGTGGTTCCAGAATGTGGGCAATGGAGCCCTGTCTCCAGGGCATTAACCACCTCATCACCTCTGCTTCAGAGCTGGTGGTGGTGGTGGGGGGGGTCTTCTCTACATCTCTAGGATACAGTAGATAACAACTCTCTGCAAAGTGTCCCATGTTGATGACCTCTGGGACTGGGCCTCTTAGGGTCGTTAGGGTCAGTGGCTGATGAAGAGTGTGCTTTTATGGATTGTGGACGTTGGTGTGTCCGTTATGAGCAGGGTGTCTCCCCTCTTAGTGAGCCCTTGATTCCTCACCCACAGGAGACATGGGCTTCGGAGTGTTCTTTGTGTGGTGAAGCATCATTTTAGACCTGATCCTAACAAGGACCCCAGTGCCTTGGAGCACAAACTGCTAGGTCAGCAGGAGGAAAGAGAAACAGTGGTAACAGAGTGTCTGAATACCTAGAGATCGGCACTCCCCAACCCGGGGAACTGTACTGGAAAGCCAGGCAAAGTGCATTTTTTTTCCCCCTCTCCCAGAGAATAAACCTGTAGTGTGTTGCCATCTAGTGGAATATATAGAAACTGGAGATTAATGTGTTATGGCCATAACAGTTCCCAACAGCTGCTTGCATGAGCTCAGGGAGAGCTACTGAGCTCAGGGTTGTTTGTTGTTTGTTTGTTTGTCTGTTTTTCAAGTCAGATTCAGGAGGGAAACCAACACTGATTATTAATCGTATTCTCTAAAATAACTGAATGCTCCTCTGTTTCCCAGGGGTGTGTGGATATTCACCACCAGGGGTTTATAGGATTTTAAACAGATCACCCAGAAGAGGAGGGTGCATTCTCATTGCCGTTGGCACAGCAGACAGTTTTTTTTTTTTTAATCTGAAGTCCTGAACAATGCCTTTATGATCATCGGATATTTTCATACTTTTTACTGTGTAGTTTTAAAGTGTCCAGTACCTTTCTTGTATACTTTACTTTTTATCTGTTAAATTTACACAAAATAAAAATTCTATTAGGAGATGCAAACCCATGCCTTCACAATAAAAAAAAAAATTAAATTCTGACCAGCATCTCCAAATGTCCTGCTCGGAGGAGGCTTTAGACACACGTTCTATGAAGACCTCCATAGTTAGATTGTGGAATATCTTCCGCCACTGACTGGATTTGTTTGTTTCTTTGTTGTTTTGCTGCCCTTAGATCACTCCCTGGTGCCACGGCCGCTGAGTGTGCCTCGAATCTGAAGAAGCTCTACACTGTGGGAACAGTACAGGTAAGGGTGGAAAGGGACACACTGGGTCACTCGGGATAGTAGATACTTCTTCACCCAACTTGAAATTCTCTACTGCTTCGGCAGCCCTTGCTCAGAGCTCCACCCTGGAGTTGTTCTTTAGGTTTTGTTGTTGTTGTTGTTGTTTGTTTATTTGTTTTTGTTTGTTTTTGAGACAGGGTTTCTCCGTGCTGTTTTGGTGCCTGTCCTGGATCTCACTCTGTAGACCAGGCTGGCCTCAAACTCACAGAGATCCACCTGGCTCTGCCTCCCGAGTGCTGGGATTAAAGGCGTGCGCCATTGCCGCCTGCTAGGTCCGTTTTCGTAGCAACCGTTTATCCACCTACCCCAGAGGCAGGCTTTCTCTGGCCCTGGAGAAAACTCCATCACCCAAATCTTTCAGTGATGTGCAGGGGAGGCAAGAGCAACGCACAGCTAGGGGTGAAGTTCTCGGAGACGTTCATCTGTGCTCCTTGTAAACTTGTCTGTGTCAACCATTTCTGCCTCTGTCCCTGTAGGTTTCTGTATGACTGGTGGGTAACAGTGGCACCTACTGCCATTGGTCACCGTGAAGACTGAGAGTATGATCATGTTGCCACTGTATTTGGCAGGATACTTGATGTTCAAGAGACCCCCCAACAAGTCCAGAGTTTTATTTGACTTCTCTCTGTCTCTGACACTTGTGTGTGTGTGTGTGTGTGTGTCTGTCTGTCTGTCTGTCTGTCTCTTTCTCCCTCCTCTCTACCTCCCTCCCTCCCTACCTTCCTGTGTAGAGTTCATTTGTGTGTGTGTGTGTGTGTGTGTGTGTGTGTGTGTGTGTGTGTGCTCACAAGCACATAAAGATCAGCATCTAACCTTGGGTGTCATTCCTCAAGCACGGGTTCTTTCACTGGCCTAGAACTTGCCTGGGAGGCTAGACCACCTGACAGGGACCCATTTGTTTTTACCTCCAGCTCTCCGTTACTGGAAGTAGAGATGGACATCACTACACCTGGCTTTTTAAATATCAGTGCTGGTGAGCCAGGCGTGGTGGTACATGCCTTCAATCCTAGCACTCAAGAGGCAGAGGCAGAGGCAGATCTCAGTGAGTTCAAGGCCAGCCTAGTGTAAAGATCAAGTTCCAGGACAAGTTCCAGGACAGCCAGGGCTACACAGGGAAACTTTGAAAAACAAACAAACAAAAAATCAGTGCTGGGATCAAAGCTTTAAAAGATTGGTTTTGCCATTTCCCCAGACTTGTTCTTTTATTTTCTACCCCTGAAGACCGTTTCAACACCTGATTTACTCTGTTAATCCCATTTCCCATTTCTTCCCAAGCAAACTCTACCAAGTTTCTCTTCTCCTGTGGTGTCCTTTCTAGCTGCAGATACAAGGCTTTTGAGACTGCATCAAAGCCATGCTGGCTACATGTCCTGGATTTTCTACACGGCACAGTTTATAAGCATTTTCCCCCTTGTGCTCTAAATTTTGTCCTATCTTGTAATTGTGTTAGGTAGGTATCCTGACTGTGTCCTGTGCGGAGCGAGCACAGACTTCCGTTTTTCTTCCAGACCCTGCTGCCAGCATCAGGTTTAACAAATTGCACTTTCATACTTACACAGCCCCAGGTGCCTGGTGGTAAGCAGCATGAGTGGTCTCTGTGGACACAGTCAAATGGTGTAAGGACAGTCCCAACCACAGGCCATCCCTTGTCTTCTTGGGAAAGTGACATAAACCTGTGAAAAACAAACTAACAGTGTTGCTCTAGAATCGCCATGCAGTGCTAGTGTGATAAGTGTGGAGAGGCTCAGGAGCCGCTGCCCAGAAGGCTGGACTCCCCAGAGTCTCCGGGAGCACCTCCCCTTACTTCTGTTTGTCACTCTTCCTGGCAGCCACGTTGTAAACTCAGAGCACTTGGTTTTAAAGCCAGCTGCCTGAGGAAGCTCACAGACCCTTCTGGGATGTTGAGGGATTCCTACTTTCTCCACTCCACTGTGAAGTAAGCACCTTAGAATGGGGTGTGGGAGCCCAGGACAGAGGCTAGAAAGTGATCTTCCCACCACAGCGTGGAAACAGTACACGCAGCAGGGTTTGGATCCAGCAGTATATCTGTTAGGATCCTTGGGGACCAATTTAAAGACCCCGGACTGACACACACCAGGAGAGACTTCTCTCTAGTGTGCTGAGAGATAATTAGCGGGATGCAGATTCTCCGTGTTTAGACTTTTAAAAACTAAGGTGCATGTGCATACCTTGCATGTCTTCATACCCCTCCTTCCCATCAGACTCCTCCAGCTGCAGCCACTATCTCTGACCTGCTGGTGTAAGTCTTTCCATCTGAGACTGAACTTGAGTCACGTGGAAGCGTGCGGTACCGTGCTTGGCTGTATCTGACCTCTTTGCACGCAGTCAGTGCGGAAGGATGGAATGAACGATGAGAAATGAATGCATGCACGGACTTTTCTGTTCTCTGTACACTGTTCTCAGAAAGCTGTGCCCAGTGGCGGCTGCACATTCCCAATGGGACAAAAACGTGGTTCTTGGGAGGTCCATGACCAAACCTTAATCTCACGAAGCACAGACACATGTACAGCCCTATAGATAAACACAGGGTTTCCCTGTGGTTTGAAATGTTTTTCAGGGCTGATTTAGAAAGGGTTCCTTCAAGGTGGTGGGAGGGGACAACGATGAAAAAGAGGTTGTGAAACACCCCGAGTTCCTTATTTGTACGCTTCATGAGAATGGCGTCTGTTCCATGAGGCTGGCTGGGGGTGAGACCAGATGCAGCTCTCTGTGGGGCTGCTGTTTATAAGCCCTCGTAACATGTTGCCAGGTGTTGTTAGGTTCCTGGAATCTGCTCCTTTGCTGACTAGGGTGTGGGTGGGGATGCAGAGAAGTCACACTGTTTGAGTGCCATAGCTGATACTCAGTAACATGTACACATTTTTCTTTCCTTTTTAAACCTCTGTATATCTTATTTACTCGTCTTTAAAGCAAGAACAATCATGGCAGGTTTTATCATGCTGCAGTGA
This sequence comes from Peromyscus eremicus, assembly GCF_949786415.1. Taxonomy (NCBI): domain Eukaryota; kingdom Metazoa; phylum Chordata; class Mammalia; order Rodentia; family Cricetidae; genus Peromyscus; species Peromyscus eremicus. The sequence continues at coordinate 111,560,736 of NC_081418.1, read as the reverse complement.
GGATGGGATGGTCAGGTTAAAATGCACAGTCAGTGGCCTATGCCAGTAATGTGCTGGCCTTCATCTTGCAGTCTCATTGCAAACACCCCTCTGTCATAGTTCATGTAAGAATATTATATACCACAGCCTCACAATCACTCATGCCAAGCAGATACTCTCAGATGACACCATGAAAACCTTTTATTTACAAAAACATATTTGACTTGTCCATAACTTTTGGTAACTCGGCTGTGATTGCCTTTAGCATCTCAGGAATGGTCCTTAGTGCTTAAGAATTAGCAGGGGCAAGAGCATTTGTGCACATGAGGAGAGGCTTTGCTCCTGCTTTCTTTATTCCCTGACTGTGTGTTAATGTTAATTCACTCTGCTACCATAGCATTTACTTAAACAGTTGCCCAATGGTATCTGTGCCCCTCCCCATTATGTTTTGGTGAAGTTTTAAGAACCATGTGCAGTGAACGATGGTTTACCTTCAGATATAATCTCTTTATTACCCTGAGGACTTTCTGCAAATCCAAGTTACATCTCGGGAGCATCGGGTGAGTAGTGGAAAATTATTACCCTCTTTTAGGAGCTAGGGAAACTGAGGCACATGACCCAAAATTGCAGTGGCAACAGCTGCCCATGGACTCTCTAAGGCCGGAAGTCCCTCTGCTTCTGTGTCGACTCTGTTTTCCCTCCCCTGAGTGAGGGGTGGAACAGGAGAGGCATGCAGAGGATCCTATGACCTCTGCCTGGAACTTGCTGTGGTCACAGTACTTCTCTGCCCAGAGATAAATTATTCAGCTGCTTTGCTGTCTTCTTAGAACATCCCACTTTTCACTTCAACAAACACACTTCAGTGTGTTTCCCACTTTTTGGACATAGACAGGATTTGCTCATTTCTCTCATGTCTCTGCATCCTCAGTGAGCAAAGTTCAGAACAGAACATGGCTTCTGAGCCTGCCCAGCCCACCCTGGGGCAAAATGAAGAGTACTAATCCAGTGTGATTCACAAGGGAGGGTTACCTGGTAGCACATTTTTTCTCAGCATTTCCTGCCTGTAGACCTTTAATTCCACCTTTGAAAGCACTCCTTTACAGAATTCCATCCCACACCTCAGGAGTTTGTGTTATCACCTTCATGAATTGCGCGCGCGCGCGCGCGCGCGCGCGCACACACACACACACACACACACACACACATACACACATGAGCACATACAAACCCACACATGTGTGTATTAATTTTTTAAGAATAGCAGTGCATGTCCCTTATGTGGAGGTCAGGCTACCTGACCGTGCTGTGCTGTTAAAGGTCATTTCATCAGGGCAGCAGATTGTTTTCCAAAGCCTGAGGAACAAAGGCTATTCCAGTACAGAGGTTTCCTAAGTCAGGGTTGATGGGGATGATGGGGAGATTGGTTCATAACGGAGTAGCCAGTGGTGGGTGGCGTCCCATCACAGGAGTATCTGGAGGCCCCTTGAAGGAAGAGAGAAAAAACTAACAGGGAAAACAGGACAAGGACTTGAAGCCAGTTTTGCCTATGGTACTGTTCATACAAACTTAATGTCATGTGTAAGAGGATTCTTCACTCATCATTTAATTGACATACTGGACGTATAATGAAGTCAACGTCTCTGGTCACAACCCAGAACTAGAATTAAGTCACATTGCTTGTGGTTCTGTTTGCTTATGGCACTCACTAGAGGCCATTGTGTGTGTTGCAGGGGTAGGGCCTGGGAAGTGAATGAGATTTTACAAACCACAAATGATGTAGTCACTTCTAATGTAAAACTTGGAGTCTTCCAGTGTGAAATCTTTTGGGGGTACCTGTGTGCCCTTTTCTCTTTGGCTCTGCCGTGGCCTCAGATCATGATGGCCTCTGTTGGGTATACTCACATCCAGACTTTAGGCCCCACTGCCATATGCTTTCTATCAATCTCATGCTCCAGTGTGTGTGGGGGGGTTTGGTGAGGGGGTTGGGAATGTTGTCTGTCCTCACTTTACCTTCCCAGAGCAAGAGGAGCTTTGAGGCTGTGGCAATCCCTCGAAGTAAGAGTACTCCCTGGTCTGGAGAGATGCTCAATGGTGAAGAACACTGGCTGCTCTTCCAGAGGACCTAGATTCAATTCTTAGCTCCTACATGGCCACTCGCAACCATCTGTAACTCTGATTCTAAGGGGATCTGATGCTCTCTTCTGGCTTCTGTGCTCTTTCCACGCATGTGGTACTTAGACATACATACAGACAAAACACCAGTACACATAAAAGGAAAGGGAACAAATCTTAGAAATTATTTTAATAACACTACCCCACAGCTGGTATGTCAACTTCCACTGTCCTTTACGCCTTCAGCAGGAACTCCAGCATCATGGACCGTATCCAGGAAACGGGTACACGGCTCTGTCTGGGGTTTCCCCAGACTCTGGCTTCCCCCAACCTTCTCAAGGTTCAGACCCCCCTCTCCTCTCAGGGCCCTGCCTCATCTCAGACTAAGGCAACAAAGCCTTCTGTCTGGACTGTGATCCTGTGCAAACCAGCAGCTCTCTGCTTTCAGCCTGGGGTCTGCTGTGAGTTAAAAACATCCAACCAAACGGCTGCCTGCTGGGTTCAGAGCTCCGTCTCTTTCTGTAAGTGTCCTGGACGCTGAAGTGTAGGAAGCCCTGGCGACTAGAGATCTGTGTGTTCACTGTCTCCAAAACACTCTCCGCTATACATGCTGCAACACAGGACAACCCGACTGGTTCCCGCTCCCCCACCCCCACCCCCGCCTCGTTCTTTCCTTCTCTCTCGCTCTGTTCCTCTCTCACTTGCTCCTTCCCCTACTGACCTTTCCCTTTCTCTTTTCCTCCCTTCCTCCTCCCTTTCTTCCTGTTTCCCCCTTTTCTTTATTTCCTCATTCCCTCCTGTATTAGTCAGGGTTCTCTAGAGTAACAGAACTTATAAAATGAATCTCTCTCTCTCTCTCTCTCTCTCTCTCTCTCTCTCTCACTCTCTCTCTCTCTCTCTGTGTGTGTGTGTGTGTGTGTGTGTGTGTGTGTGTGTGTGTATAAAGAGGATTTATTGGAATGCCTTCCAGGCTGCAGTCCAGCTAATCCAACAATGCCTGGCTGTGAATAGAAAGTCCAAGAATCCAGCAGTTGCTCAGTCGACAAGGCTAGATGTCTCGGCTGGTCTTCAGTATATGCTGGCATCCCAAAGAAGTAGGCTCCGATGCCGGTGAATGAATTGGTGGGCTCCAAGGGGAGGACAAGTAGACAAGGAACAAACACTTCCTTCTTCCAGGTCCTTATATAAACTTCCAGCAGAAGATGTGGCCCAGATTAAAGGTGTATCTTCCCACCTCAGAGGTCTGGATTAGAAGTGGATTCACCGATTTCAAACCAAGCGAAAAATCTCTCACAGGTCTGCCATCCAGATCTGATGTCGGATCATGTCTTGCATCCTTACGTAGGTCTCCCTTTGCTTTCAATGCACTGTGATTGATTCACCCAAGGAGGTAGCCATGTGGTACTCATATGTGTGCACCCGGGGGGTGGGGATGGGGGGGGGCTTTTGATGACCATGTGACCTTTTCTGAGAAGCAATACCTTAAATCCAGGTGTTAGACTTCACTGGACTAGGGTCTGTCCTGCCTTAGTTCCTCAAGGACAATGATGTTAGAAACTTGTCAGCCAGCAAGTGGCCCCCATGCCTCAGCCATCCTTCCACACTAACTTAGTCCCATCCCAGTGAAAGACACATGCTGGCATACAACTGGCATCCCCAAATGCTGACCGAATGAACGGTGCCAACATCGATACCTATTCTAGCCCTTAGGTAATCACTAAGGCTTCATGAGGTCGGGGAACACTTAACTGTCATTAAGAACCATTGTGCTTAGCTGTACTTCAGTGCTCTGTGGAAGGCCAAAGAGGATTAATCATAAGCCTGGTGCCTCTGGGAATCTACTTGCGAAGTTGAACCTGCAGGAACATTTAGGTGTTACGGGAACAGTCATCGTGAATCATCAGGCTTGCACAGTGTCAGTCCTTTGCCTTCTGTGGGGAGGAGCAGGGTTCCAGGAGTGTGCAGTGCTAGTTCCTCCCTCCATCCTTCTCCATCAGACATACTGACGAGTAGATGACAGAGGAGAGAGGTTTGCAATAACAGGGAAACAGCTGCTCAGTGCCATGTGCTTCCTGAGCGGGTCCCGGCCCACTGGCATACCTGGATCTTTCGCTCCCATTGTGTGTTCAGGCACAAACACACGCAGTGATAAACAACTTCCAAGTTCAGCCTACCATTGCATCTTGCTGGTCTGTCTTCTTCCTGCCAGATTCGCCAAAGTAAACAAGCTCAGGGCTGTTCTTGTTTTTATTCTTCCAAGGCTATAACCCTGAACAGGGTCCGTTGGCCTTTTCTCAGTTTTAAGATAAAAGAAGTGTGTGCTGTATGTCATTCTCTAAGTACTTCAAATGCTACGCAAAAGGTCAGGACCGTAGAAGACTGGCAGGGATGTCGGGGAGCTTTGGTAGGGCTGACCTTCAGAGCTGAAGTCGGCTGTCAGCAGCATCCTCTTGGCTTTCTCTTAGATGGGGCTCTGGTTTTGCATCATTTTGCCCATGGATTCTGCAGAGACCATTGCCATGTCATAGCAGGAGTCTTGGGCTAGAGTTATGTGCATCACCAAATTAAGTGGAGGTGAGGGCATCTGACTGATTGAAAGACATTGTAAACAGGTGTCCTTCCTTCTGTGACTCTACACATGACTTGTCTGTGATTTCTAAGACTGGAAAGATATGCACAAAACATGTAGTAGTATCATCAAAGAATATAGGTTAGTAGTTTTTAAGAATTAGGGACTTGGGACTCAAGTTCCAGCTCTGTCTGCTCACGGTAACAGCATAGCCGGGAGCCAAGGTGTTGCAGAGATCTTACTATTGGCACTAACAGAGAGGGCATGAGCCCCTCCACAGTCTGTTAGAGGATCTACTGTCACACCATGCTAATTTTGTGATTGCCTAAATTAGCACCATTGAAGTAGAAGAGTTTTGGATTCCCCACTGATACATCTGCCAATGTATACTCTATATATGGCCTTTGATTTTCTTTCAGTCCATCATTACCATCTCTGCAGTATAGCTAGCTGTGTGTGTTTGGGCATGAGTGTGTATGAAGGCCAGAGGACTGCCTTGGAAAAGACACAGAATCGAAGTCCATGTATATCGCATCTCGTTACCTTCTGGCCTGGCTGCTGAGCTGTTCTCTGGTCCCTCTAGGAAGAGCAAGAGAGGGACAAGATCTAATGTGCTTCCTCTTGTCTTCCTTTCCACCCTCAGCCCCAGGCAAAGCACCCCAGACTTCTTCCTGGGAGAGTCTGCTGTAGGGAAATGGGGTTTGATAATCATTCTAAAGGTTCTGCTGAGTACCACGCCAATAAAGTATCCGTTAGCAACATCCTTTCTGCTGAGAATGTGTGTGTTTTAGAACAGGGCTTCTGGCACTGTCTCCACTCTTGAACCTTTGCCTCTGACAGTTTTATGTGGACCTGGGTACATAGGAATGTAAACTAAGTGTATACATTAAAAAAAAAATCACTGGTAATGGACCTCAAGAATATTTATCTTAAAACAGTTATTTGGTGCATATATGTGTGTGTGTCATTTAATAAAGATAAAAGCAAATGTGCGTACTAATGAGATGGAAATGCTTAATTTTTATCTAAAGGAATTCATCTTAGCTGAATATTTGATATTGTAGAACAGACTACATTCAACATGTTTCAGAGTTAATAGACATTTGATTTTATAATAATGCTGAGAATGCCACTTTACATAAACATGTACTACAAAATGGCAAAAGTGTTTTTACAGCCATTTCAAAAATCACTGGAAATTCTGTCTTAAGCTCAAGCCAAAATTCATTTAATGTTTTTTTTTTTCAGTGAAATGCAAGCTAGCAACTCAAACAGCAAGTTTTAAAAATCAAACAGTCTAAAAAAATTTTTTTCTGTGTATGCATGTTTTTGTCTTCATGTATATCATATGTGTGCCTGGTGCCCACGGAGGTCTGAGGAGGGCATCGATCCTCCAGAATGAAGTTATGGATGGTTGTGACCTGCCATGTAGGTGCTGGGCATCGAACCTGGGTCCTCTGTAAGAGCAGCAAGTGCTCTTAACTACTGAGCTCTCTTCTCGCTAGCCCTCAAGCCAAACATTCTAATCCAGTCCAATCCAAATATATTCGAACTTGATACTTACATGCTGAGGAATGGTGATAGGAAAGGGTTAAAAGTCTTTGTATTCCATAATTAAACATTTGACTTCTATCAGAGCAGAACATTTCGTATGTCCAGTAAAAATACAGCAGTGATAGCATGCAGTCTTCCCAAATCTGAGTGGCGGGGACCCAGGCCTGCTCATTAGTGTTGCGTTTTGTGACAGAAAGCCCAGTGCACAGTGCACAGGTTCTGTGTTCAGAAATGAGACTGTGATGTGAGCAGCGCGGGCAGATGCTCCAGAAACACGCCAGACTGATTACTCACTTAATTCTGAATTAATCCTGTTGTTGCCTATTAGAAACCTTGTCCTTCTCCCAGGTCCTTTGCAACCCCACATGAGGTCATGACCCACAGTTCCCATAAGCCGAGTCTTACAGGGTCAACTTAGTTATGACGAGTCTCCACGGATGATGAAAGGAGAGCTGATGGGATCTTTTGTTTATTTTGTATGTGTGTATATGTACGCTCCTGCCTGTCTGGATATGCACCGTGTGTGTTCACATGTCCACAGAGGCCAGAAGAGGGCATCAAAACCCCTGGAACTGGAGGCACAGGTGGCTGTAAGCCACCTGATGTGAGTGCCGGGAACAGAACCCAGGTCCTATGCAAGAAGAGCAAGTGTTCTTAACCACTGAGCCATCTCTCCAACTCCCTGATGAGGGTCTTAGAATAAGATTATATTGAAATGTAGACTACAAAGCATGCTCTTCCTGTAATCTTCCTAATCAAATGTTCAAAAACTAAAGATCTGGGCTCCATATCAATATATTAAGGTTAGTGAGTTATCATATCCATCTCATATGCTGTCGTGACAAGAGCAGCTGAAATCTACATTTTTAACAAAAAATTCCTTATGAAAAACGACTTTTAGCCGGGCGGTAGTGGCACACGCCTTTAATCCCAGCACTCAGGAGGCAGAGCCAGGTGGATCTCTGTGAGTTCGAGGCCAGCCTGGGCTACCAAGTGAGTTCCAGGAAAGGCTGCAAAGCTACGCAGAGAAACCCTGTCTTGAAAAACCAAAAAAAAGAAAAAAAAAAAAAAAAAGAAAGAAAAGAAAAGAAAAACGACTTTTATTAACATCAGTCCTTGGGGCTGGAGAGATGGCTCAGTCATTAAGAGCACTTGCTGCTCCTGCAGAGGACCCAGGTTTGGTCCCCTGCACCCATGTGGTGGCTCACAACTATTCATAACTTCAGTTCCAGGGGATCTGACACCTGCTTCTGACTGCTGCAGGCACCAGGCACACACATGGTGCACGTGCATACATGCAAGCAAAGCAGTCAGAGCACCCAAAAGGAACCTGAAACTATTAAGTCCAGCCCTGGCACCGCACAGTGTTACCTTTCTGGTTTTATGGTACATGCTGCTTAGGAATGCTTCCTTCATAACAATGGCTTTCTAAAAAATAGAACCTAGCCTAACATCTAGAAGGAACCATGTTTTACTGTTCTGCATTAAAAACTTTGAAGAGCTAATGAGAAAAAAAAATCCACTCCAAATGGCTAGGACTAAATGAGAATCAATATTTATTTATATAATGTACTGGCATTGTTAATCCATACTGGGTATATTCAATGAAGTGTTTTTCTTTTAAAGATATTCTGGAGTGTGTACAATAACATCCCTCCTGTGCCCAGCCTGCCTTTGAGATGTAGTTATCACTTAATGAGAGGAGAGAGGCGACCACTTTGGTAAGTGTGTGTGGTTCACCTGGAGGTCAAGGTGGGTGGGAACTAGCCATGAACCTCATGGGGACTCTTTTCACCTGTGGCATGCCTCTTAACAGGAAGTGTATCCTGTTTATCAAGGCCCAGGCTCTCAGAGGAGCCTGATGTCACTTCCTTAATCACTTGGTGTAGTAGTGAGGGCAATGGACAGTTAGCTTGCCCAGGCTGGGGCCTCTAGTACCAATAAATCTTTATGTCCTTTAACCTTTCACACTTACTCACAAGTAAAATGAAATTATGTTTCAGCTCATTTCTCAGTGAATGGTAGAAACATAAATTGAACAAAAACAAAGTAGGATTTTATTGGAGCCTGTGACTGGGAAGTTCACCGTCAGAACTGGCGTCCCACACGTCTGGCTTGCCAGGCTTCATCTGGACTCTGATACTCTCCACCACGTTTCTTTGCTTTCTCGATGTTTGCTGGGTTTTCAGTCAGGCTTTTCTGTTTCTGGGGAAATAGATCTCTCAAGTTCCAGTCCTTTTGAACATTGGGATTGAACCTGGAGCCTTGCACCACATGGTAGGCAAGCACCCTACCATTGAGCTCCAGCCACACCCTTGGCCTCCCAACCCCATTTTTTGAGACAAGGTTTGACAGAGTTGCCCAAGCTGGCCTTGAACTCACCTTGTAACCATGATAAGACTTGAACTTACCGTTCCTCTGCTTCAGTCTCCTAAACAGCTAGGGTGACAGACTTAGACCACCAGTCCTGCTAGCTGTGAGCTGTGATTTATGCCCTTCAAGTTTATCAATATGTCAGCATTCTCCAAGCACAATAAAATCTAGGGCTCACCACCATTGGCTCACTGTGGATCAGCTCTCCATCCCTGGCCAATCATGGGATGAGGAAGAAACGGTCTCATAAGCAAACCTGGGATGCAAATGTGTCTTTAAAGCTAGGATATGGAATCAGTCCTACCAGAATGCCTCTTACAGGGAAATTGGGATGTTTTCCCTAGATAGGAAGTGGCTATTAAACGATGGTCCACCATAGCAACACTTGTTAAATCTGTGACCCAAGTCACAAGTCACATGGGAATTAAATGAGACAGTATTATGAATATGCTTTGGAATGTATAACTCTTCCCACCTGCAAAGCTGTTGCATCAGCTGTCCATCCCCAGCGAATCAGGGAGACCCTGGGTACCACCTCCTTGAGAATGAGGACCTCGTATCCCTGCACGCACCCTCATCCCCATCACAGCCGATTCCATGTTGCTCCCTCTCTCATCTCCATTCCCTACCTTTTTCATTCTTCTGCTTTTGTTCCCAATCATAGAGCTGGAGAATATTTACTGGAAAATGCCTGTGTGCTTTTGTGTTTCATGTCGGCTATTGTTAAACTAAATGCAAATAGGACTACCCCTTTGTCATGGAGTGAAACTTTAAATGTTGTTCTTTGATGTAGGGAGGAGGAGAGTAATGCAAAGGGTGGCGTGTGGAAGATGAAAGTCCCCAAGGACGGCACGGTATGTCTCTGCTGAGCATCTCCCAGAACCGTCTGCGCATGGGGTTCAGCATGTCGTACTTTAAAGAGAGCCTGTCCAGAAGTCTCCTGGCAGCCCTAGGTGGAGAAATTCATTTCTAACATTGGTGATGGTCACTTAATTCTGTCAAGAGGTATAATTGAAAAAGCCAGGTATTATGTTGCATACCTTTAATCCCAGCACTTAGGAGGCAGAAGGCAGGTGGATTTCTGTGAGTTCAAGGCCAGCCTGGTCTACAGAGTGAGATCCAGGACAGCCAGAGCTACACAGAGAAACCCTGTCTCAAAAACCCAAAAAAGAAAAAAGAAAAGATCCTCACTCTCAAAAAATAAGGTGGAGACGTGATTGAGGAAAACACCAGAGATCATCCTCTGGCTACAACATGCCCTGCACACACACACACATACACACACACACACACACACACACACACACACACACACACACGTGCATACCCCAATAAATACATAAGGAAGAAAAATCATTAGAAATAAAATGGACAGAAGGGTGATTTTTTTCTTCTGATCCCTTTCATGCAATTATGCTCAAAGAATTAAAATGTTTCTGGGAAGCCACTCACGTGGGCAAGAGTCACCTCCCTGTGAGTACACATTTGAAATTACAGATTCATTGGGCAGGGCTGCAGACCTGGTTGTTCAATGACAAGCATGAAATACACCAGAGCAGCTAAACGAGAGCCAGACGAGGTGTATGAACCCCTCTGCCCTGCTAAGACAGAGAGAGCCGAAGATAGGAAAGAGCAAGATGCTCCTAGATTCTCCAGTTTCACCGGTGTGCTTCCCCGCTTTCGTGCGTGTTACTGTACTTACGTGTTTGCTTATTTTTGAGGAGATGGGGAGCCACCTCAAATGGGACCATGCACATTTATGGGCCTTATTTGGAAGTAGACTGGGAATCACCCTAGACTTGGAACTCTAGTGGAAACCACCGTGATACCCACACCCGTAGACTGGTCCTGTCCCACCTTGTCAGCTCCCTAGGCTGAATTTAGGCGCCAATATACTTTCCTGTCTGGACAAGTGCCTGGGTTCTTATGTGTCAGCCCCCATAGAAGTCTGGAAGGCTAGAGCTGCCTGTGTTCAAAACAGAAGCAGGAAGTCTCCCTTGCCCTGTTCTCCTCTCCTACCCCAGCTTCGTCATGTATGGAACTCAAAATCAAAGTTGCACAAGTAGGAGGAGGCAAGGGCCAGGAAAGAAGACATAGGCCTTTCCAGGAGTAAGAGTTCACCTTCAGCTCCCTAGTTAAATGCTGTTGCCTCGATGAAAAGATAAGCAGCTGCTGCAAGCTCATTAGAATGTAATAATAAGCATTGTTATGGTTAATGTGCACTGGGCACCTCTCATATGATGCATGCAGCTGTTTTTGGTGCAGTCTTAAATCTGGAGCCCTCTTGTTGCAGTTCTTGACAAATGTTATACTTGCAACAACCCTGTGAGGTCAGTTCTGTTGTTATTCCCTCTAAGATAGAAACTAGAGAAGCTGATGGCCTGCCCAGGTCACAGAGTACAATGAGCAACCCTCCACTGAGCCTGGTCTCTAGGAGGCCTCAAAGCCTAGGAACCAGGGCAAGAGGGGAGCCTAGATCTTTTCCAGGGAAAAACTGGGAGAGCCATCGCCCACCAGTGGCCTGGGAGTGGATTCTATCTACTTGACAGCATTAGTCCATGTCCCATAGAAGGAGTTCTGGTGCACCTCACTGGCAGGAGGCAGAGTGGCATGCAGGCTAATCATTACTTCCAGGGAAATTGTGTGTGTACAATAGTACATAAATTTACCACTCTGTGCAAACAACCTGTCAGCAGTGAATGGAATTTTTCAAGCCTCTAGCATTCAGTAAATAACAATGTTTCTTAACATTCTTGACTTGTGTAACATCTTAAATGGTAACATTTTAAGTACTCGATCAACTGCAAGAGAGAAACAAAGAGAAGGATTTTACTAATGGCACTCAAATACGATGGGTTGGTACACTGAATCAGTAAGAGTTAGACATCAGAAAAGGAGGTGAGTTGAATGTTGTACAAACTCAAAATAGTCTTATAATAAAAATCCCGGAGCCAGATATTGATAGAAAAGCTGGAAGATCAGAGAGACAAAGGAACAAACCACAGCCACTACCTCTTACCTCCAACTCCTCAGCCTGAAAAGGCCTCAGCCGATAGGCCTCTAGCCAAATGAGCTTCCTCAGCCGAAAAAGCCTTCAGCTGAAAAAGCCTCTAGCTGGAAGGGACGCTTCTGCCTAAAAGCCTTTAGTTCCTGTCTCCTCACACCTTATTTGTCTTTCTCTGCCCAGCCATCACTTCCTGGGATTAAAGGCGTGTGTGCTTTCCAGTACTGGAATTAAAGGTGTGTGCCACCACTGCCTGGCTCTGTTTCTCTCCTAGACTGAGTCAATCTCATGTAGTCCAGGGTAGCTTTGAACTCATAGAGATCCAGATGGATCTCTGCCTCACAAGTGCTAGGATTAAAAGTGTGTGTGCCACCACTGCCTGACCTCTATGTTTAATCTAGTGGCTTGTTCCGTCCTCTGATCTTCAGGTAATTTTTATTAGGGTACACAATGTATCACCATAGTTGAAGGTGTGTACCTCCCAGTTCTTCTGGAGTTCATGGGGGCTTCACTAGCATTTAAGGCCCTGGATCACTTACTTGTATCTGTGTGGGCAGTCATTTGCAAGTTGTTCCCATACCTGCATAATTGCACATGTTCACTTCTGTGCTTTGGGGGTGTCTGTATGTTCCAACTGTGGGAGGGGGCGCTTGGATTTCTTTGGCACCTGATGATAACTGCCTAAACATTGTCTTGTTTTTACTTTTCTCTCCTACCTCAGTCCACAGTTTGGAAAGAGCTGTTGTTGGCGACCATTGGGGAGCAGTTCTCGGACTGTGTGGCAGCAGGTAGGGAGGCTACCGCCGGTATGCTTGGGTCATGTTTGTTACTCACAGGCCTTTGTCTTTATGTGTTAGTCTTTCTACCTCCCTGCAAGGTGTTGACTTTGTAGCTGTGTTGTCATTGAGACTTGTTTGTGTGGTGTGGTGTTTGGTGTGAGACTTGTGTATTTAAGCTCCTGTGCATATTTACATGTGTGTACAGGCAGCCCTTCCTATCCTCAGATCTTGCATCCATGGATTCACAGATCAAAAACAGTAGAAAGCATGAACAGTGTCTGAACTAAACATACATACGTTTCCCCTTGTTCTTCAAGAAACAATACAAGGCAGACAATTTGCACAGCATTCACATTTTGTGTTACAAGTAAAATAAGAGATGGCTGAAAATAAGTTTGGCCTGGCCGTATAGCTCTGTGGTAGAACACTCGCCTGGTGTACAAAAACAAACTGCTACAAAATAAGACCTAAATAAATATTATCTGCAAATGACCTTTAATAGAAGGGACTTGAGCGTCCGTGGTATGGAGGGGGTCTAGAACTTATCCTTCATACATACCAAAGGCTGGATATATATTACATCTATAAAAACACACGTGAATATGTATATATATAAATATATATCAAATAATGTAGGCATATATGTACATATATATAGTATGACTGTTATAGCCATTCATCCAATATAAATAGGCAGAGAGAAAAGAGAACTCTTCATCAGTGGGCCAGCGTGATTTGTAGTAGGCTTTCTGAGGCTGTCTCATCTCCTGGAGGGGGAAGTGTCTGCCATGCCTAGTGGGATCTGTGGGTGGATAAGAACAGTCCTTTCCTTCTCTCTGTTTATTCCCTCCCCTTGTTCTCCTGGCTCTACTCAGAGAAGCAGACAGTGGGAAACAAAGATGTCTCACTGTTCCTGCCCACAAGCTCTCAGCTGAGGTTGAAACAAGAGCTTCAGGGACTTGCCTTTGGAGAAGGCTTTGCCCTGCTGAGTGGTTTTCAGGGAGCCCCTCTGAGAGCAATGATTTTGTGTGTGTTAGGGCTGGGACCCTGGATCCTGTGCATCCAGCCATGGGCTCTGCCACAGCCCCAGCTCTTCTCTCTGTGAACCATCTTCCTTCACCATTCAGAGAGGGGTTCACTGCTGATGTCAGGATCTCTTCTCTTCTTTCCCCCAAATTTTGTGGCGTTTTTTTGTTTTGTTTTTGTTGTTATTGACTTTGGCGTTTGTTGTTGTTTGTTTTGTTTTTATTCTCTTCCATGCTGCTTTTGGTTCTGGGTTTTATCTGCTGTCTTTGCTGTTTTGTTGTTTTGTGTGTGTGTGAACTCGCGTGGGTCAGTTGGCACCAGACTTAGGCTGTCTCTGAGAGCTCTTGTCATCCTGACGGCACTATGACCCATCTCACATTCACCTCAGGGGAGGTAGGGGGTGCTCAGGCATTCTGCCTTTCACACCGCTTTTACTCACTTCAGACAAAATGTGTATTAAGATGAAATGATCTTACAAGTTCAGGTTTCTTCTGTTCCAGTGGAGAAAGGCTAACAACTTTACACTACACAGCCCAAAGATACCCTGTGTGTAGCTAGAAACACAGAAGTCCCGGAATAGTCGATAAGTAATAGCAAATACCCAATAGTGCGCAAAGAAGGCCAATTCTTCTGTGGCTGACTAGAAAGGAGGACACTATTAACTATTAACCTTCACCATGTCCATTAACCAGCTCTGTCACTTGAGGCAACCAGTTAATCTTTCTCAGCCTCCCTTATAGAGCATCTTTAAACAATGGCCTCCTGGCCCCACTGTGTTCTGCTGCTGGAACTCTGCCACAGTCCAGGTGTCGCTGACTGATTCTCCATGGGGGCTTTATGTATTTCACCATGGACCTGCCTTCTCCTAAGAGCCGTGGGCTTTTTACAACACTGTTTGCAAAAGGGCTGTGCTCAGCTGTTCCTGTCTGCCAAAGCCAAGCCAAACTGAAACAGTTTGCCCTGTTTGGCATCTGTTGGTGACCTCACCTACAACCAGTTGTGTAGGAAAGGATAATCCCAAAGGATTGGGGACACTCACATCTCCCCCAAAACTGGTGTCCTGGCCCTTCTTGAGAGTGAAACGCTGGATCACCTCTTTCTTTGTGTAGAAATTTTATTTTTACATGAAATTTATCATTGAGCTCTGACAACCATATTATTTTAAATCAAAGAACAAAATGAGGAGCAGTGCTTTTCATGGTGCCATGAGAGATTCTGAGGTTGGCCGTGAACTGGATGCTTTCTTGCTTTTGTTTAACTTGTGTTTGAATGTGATGAGTGTGCAGAAAATCCCAACATCACAGCTGTGGAGCCTGGCGACAGGTCACAAAATAATCATGTTCGTTTAGTGAGTTTATATATTAAGAAGCAGGACATTAATGCCTTCTTGCCCACCAGTGCCCCCTTATCTTTCTCTTCATACGATGCCATCAATCTAACTTTTAACACCATAGCTTCATTTTGCCAGGTTCTGAACACTCGTTTACGTGTTCACAAGGTGTTCATATTGTGCACCCATAGCCATGGTCAAATTCATTCATAAAGGAAAACAGGCAAAGAGGAAGGGAAGGGGGAATGGAGAAGGGGGATTTATTTCACAGAAAATGGTTTCTTTGGGAAGACTGGGTACGCCACTATGTAAATCATATTCAACATGTAGGTCCCACCAAGCCCCTGGAACCTACATGTATGCTCTCCCAGTTCTGGAACTGCAGGCGTACACTCAGGTCTTTTTACATGGATTCTGGGGATCTGACTCAGGTCTTGTGTTTGCAAAGCTAGTGCTTTACTGACTGAGCCATCTAACCAGCCACCACCACCACCACCACTACCACCACTACCACCACAACCACCACTACCACCACCACTACCACCACCACCACCACCACCACCACCACCACCACCACCACCACTACCACCACTACCACCACAACCACCACTACCACCACCACTACCACCACCACCACCACCACCACCACTACCACCACCACCACCACCACCACCACCACCACTACCACCACTACCACCACAACCACCACTACCACCACCACTACCACCACCACCACCACTACCACCACCACCATTACCACAACCACCACCACCACCACCACCACCATCACCACCACACTACCACCACCACCACCACCACACTACCACCACCACCACCACCACCATCACCACCACCACCACCACCACTACCACCACCATCACCACCACCACTACCACCACACCACCACCACCACCACCACCACTACCACCACCACCACTACCACCACCACCACCTCTGTCATCACCATGACCACACCACCACCACCACCACCACCACCACCATCACCACTACCACCACCACCACCACTACCACCACTACCACCTCTGTCATCATCATGACCACACCACCACCACCACCACCACACCACCACCACCACCACCACCACCACCACCACCACAACCACCACTACCACCACCACTACCACCACCACCACTACCACCACCACCACCTCTGTCATCACCATGACCACACCACCACCACCACCACCACCACCACCACCACCACCACCACCACCACCACTACCACCCACTACCACCTCTGTCATCACCATGACCACACCACCACCACCACCACCACCACCACCACCACACCACCACCACCACCACTACCACCACCACCACCACCACCACCACCACCACCTCTGTTGTCACCATGAGCACACATCAGTGGATAACCCTCATGTTGCTTAGTCATGCAGCAGTTTACGGACATACGGGTTGTTGTTTGTGGTTTTTTTCAACATGTTCACATGTCCAGGAGACAAGTAGAAAAATGGATGGCTTGACCATTTCAGCTTCCAGGGGGACGGCAAACCAGCAGTGTGTCTGAGCTAACACAAAATTCCCTAGCTGTGCTAATGCCTCTCTCTCGTGTGCTGCCTACTGGTGCAGAGTGTGCAAGGATAGAGAACTGACTCTGCCTTGTGAATGTGTCAGGAGCAAGCAGACGTTGGAATCCAAGGCCCCCACTTCTCTCACTTTGCTGCCAGTTAGCGTGGACAGAGTGGCTGCACAGGAACATAATGCTACAGGAGGCTCATCATCCGGCCGCCAGCTCAGGTGCTTCCGTGCCAAGTGCCTTACTGTTGGAGAAAGTCTGTAGTAACCAGTGTAGCTTGATGCCTATTGACCGTTCACTGTGGTCATGGTAAGGTGTCACTCAGCAGACACTCTTCCTTGACCTGAAGTGCTAACAGGTGGCTGTCAGCTCTTTAACCCTTGGTTCAACCCAGTCTGAGGGGATGATTGACAGAAGGAAGCACCAGAGGGCAAAGTGAATAGGAAAAGAACAGACAGACAAACCCCACAAAGCAGAGGAGCCACTGGACACACACAGTCTGGGTCCAGCAGGTTTCAGAGCAGATAGCGCTCACAGCCCCAACACCTCCAAAGACTTAGCAGGAAGTCACAGAACATCTTACTGCTCTTAATAGAGAGGGCCAGGCTTCAAGCAAAAAGTTCATCTGAGTTCACTTGGCTTTCAGAGGGCAGAGAATTATGCAACCTATTTTAGAGAAAGTCTCTTCAAAACAGAGTCAGAAATTGACAGAAAGCTTTGGGTAACATGTTAAAAAGGGTAAAATTACTTATCTGGAAAATTCATTTGGCTTGAACACTCTGTTTATTGAGTCCCCAGCTAAATGTGATGCAGCTCTGGCAGAGTCTGTGCCGACTTGACTTTCCCCAGCGGTCCCCATGGAAGCAGTCACTTACAAGTCCCTATCTTATCCATAACTCACAGCTAAAGTGATGGGCGCTTAGATGTGGCCAGACTGGCTTGGAGTTGTTTACTCATTCTTGCCTTTTCCTCCTCTTCCCCTCAGATGACGAAGTCATAGGGGTCAGTGTGAGTGTTCGGGACCGAGAGGATGTCATCCAGGTCTGGAATGTCAACGCCTCATTAGTGGGTGAAGCTTCTGTGCTCGAGAAGATCCATGAACTCCTGCCCCACATATCTTTTAAAGCAGTGTTTTATAAACGTAAGTGGCTTCATTTCCAATCACTGTTTTCAAGGTTCTTCTACCAGACTTCTAGAGATAGAAGCACATTGCAGATGAGGTGAAGGCGGAATCACTCAAAACTCTATTCCTGCAGAAAACAGTTCAACACAATGCTCTTTAGTGTTCTTTTAATCAAGCTTAGTTTCAGAAATTAAAATGAGGTTTTGTTCTTGCCTAAGTACATGAATCCAAAAAGCAAATACACATTGTATCTGTTATTTTAAAAATTTAAACCTACACTTAAATTTGTGAGAGATAATCATATCCTATTGGAAATAATAATAGGAAACAAACACACACACACACAAAAATCAGTCAGTGAAATGGCAGGCAGATGGTCAATCATCCCTTCCTACACAGAAACTTACACTGTTTAACATCTGTGTTTATGGGGGAACTCAGGTATGATTGACAGTTCTACCTAAATGCTACCACTTCCTCATTATGGTGACTGTGGCAAAGTCACCAAGAATTCACATGCAGCGGTACATACAACTCTTGGTGTGAACAGGTGTGTGGACCCATTGTTTCCATTGTGGTTTGTGTTCATTGCTTTTGTGTGCTCTCTAGAGACAGTCATCTTTTCCATAACGAAAACATCTTAGCACTTTTGACCTGGTGTTTGGTAGTTCAAATGGTGGCTTACACGTTCAATAGTGAGTTAAAGGAAATGATTGATAGCCCCACACACATTGCGATGGATTTTCTCTGTCCCAAATCATTCTGGTAGTCACTAACCCACTTTTTTCTTACTGTATTTCATTGACTCTAAGGTGCTCTTGCACATAGTACATCCTATTATCTTAGTATTTAAAGAAAGAAAATAACAAAAGGTTTTCAGTTAAACCAGGATGCACTGTTGACTCTAGAGGTTTTGAGATTCGCAGGGGACAGAGTACGGGGCATCTTAGAATCTCTGAAATATACTTCATCATTGTCTCACTAGTCCTGGTCCTTGTCAAGAGGCTAAACTAATTCCAGTTTTGTGATTGCCCTTGTGTTATAGCACATATGAAAACTCGGGCCTCCCTGGGAGGAGTCTTGTAGCCATCATCAAAGAATCAGGATCCACGCAGAGAAATGGATCCTGCACTCTGTGCACTTAGAGGGTGCTGATCCTCTGCACTGTAATAGAAAGCTTAAAATGGAAGAGACAGAAAATGCACACTGAAGAGTTGCTCTTGGCTGTGCAGTGTGGAGACAGGACAGGCACATGGATACCATTAATGCTCCACAGGGACATGTCAACTGTAGTTCACCCCAGATATCAAAAGGTCTCCAAAGTGTTTTCTGATTTCCAGTCCACAAGAGTAACTAGCAAAAACTACAGAAGGGAATGTGAGTCAGTGCCGAGTTCAAGTGGGCCCACACTTGAGTCTGCCCTCTACTTGACTCGGAGGAGGAGAAAGCCATTGAGAGTCACAGGGTTTTTACCACACTTCACCGCTGTGTCCCTGAGCAGTTTCACTCTCTCTCACCTGTGTCCAGAAGGTCTCAGATGATCTCCAAGGTTCCTTCTTCTTTACAATTCTGTGAACAAATTGACAGCTAACCAACTGGTCAGCAGCTCAGCATGAAGTCAGGATCTACTTAGGTCATTAGACTCCAGCTTTAGGGCCAAGGCATAGTCACGAAAGAATGACCAAGGGCAGAGGATTCACTGCTTAGCTGTTGGGGTGGCTGACAGGAGGTGTGGGGGTGTGGGGCACCAAGCAAAGAGAAAGGAAGTTGCACTCAGACCAACCGAGTGGAAGCTGAAGAGACACCCTGAAGGCAGTTGACATTGTCAGGTGTGTGAGTCAGAAGGAGCTAGCTGCAGCTCGAAGCTGAAAACTGCTTTTTGATGACACACTAGCATTTAAAAGCTCAGAGTGTGCAGTTTAAAACTCGGAATGCGCTGCGTTTGACATGCAGCAGGCTGTCCTCTACTTGGCATGGTTGCCAGCGTGTGTTACAGAAGTGACCTGGAGAAATGAGAGCTGGACAGAAGCTGGTTCATAGGGCGAGGGGCAGTCCTGGTGAGCCAGTTCACGCCACCTTTGTCTTCTTCACAGGGAGGGTCCTGGTGCTCTGGAGTTTGTAGAAGCTAGCTGGCTAGATGACTGGAATGCCGGGAGAATCCCAGTATACCCAGTCCTGGCCTCCAGTGGGCAGATGAGGAACTGGACATTGGCACTTAATGTGATTTCCATCCAAGATTGAAGATTTGAGGGAGAAACTCACAATTAATACACACACACCCTCCCTGGTTCCATTAAGTTCCTTGGAAAGCTGAGGGACAAAGGCCTTTCTCTAGTGTGAGCACTGTGTAGAACAGGGATTGGAAAGCCAGGAACTGAAACTGAGCCAGCCTCTCGGCTCCCGCCCCCACCCCCCCACCTCAGTCTTTCCATGGGAGTGAAGCATATGATTGGGAAAAAGTGAAACTGTTGTGTGACACATGAAATTATATCAGTACCAAGTTTCTGTAGCTTGGTTACATGAAGAAGCACTCATTTGTGCCTCTATTTTGTGTAGCTTCTTCATCAGTCAGGAATTGCATGAATTACTACTAAAAGTCCGCTGACTCCTGGATCTGAGAAGTCCTCTAATTTTTTCCCCAGTTGCTCCAGGGGTGGCCAATGGCCCTCAATGCCCAGATGCTCACAGTACTGCAATGCATCTGCTGGCTGTTAACTTCTGACCACTGACACTGCAGTGTTTCTGCTGTGGCTATCCTGACCCCACACACCTAGAGATAAGGAAAATCTTTGCATCACTACTGCCTTTGGATTTATAATTTGCAAATCAGCATGGCTGTCGTTTTGTGGTTCCTCAAATTGGCCCTGAAACAGTCTATTTCACTGAAGACCAGACTATGTTTTATTTGGTGTCTGCCATAAGACATCTTTATTAAAGATAGGAATAAGGGCTGAGGAGCTAACTCTGTAAGGGGACCTAAGTTCAATCTCCAGAACCCACATTTAGAAATAGCTTGGGCTAGGGCCTGAGGAGAGGTCTCAGCAGTCAGTGAGCTCGGTTTCCAACACCATGACAGGTTCTTTACAGCTGTCTGAAACTCCAGGTCTAGGTGATCTGACACCCAGTTCTGGACTCCACAGGCACCCACCCTCATGTGCACACCCCCACACGAGTACATATAATTTAAAAATGAATCCCTAAAGAAAATGGCTAGGGCTGGAGAGATGGGTCAGTTGGTAACAGCACTTGCTGGGTCAGCATGATGACCTGAGGTCACATCCCAGCATCTGTGTGAAAAGCTGGGCATTACCACACACACTGTAACCCTAGCACTGTATAGGCAGAGACAGGAGGCTCACCAGTGCTTTCTGGCCCTAAGCCTGTCCCAGGTTCAGTGAGAAAGCCTGTCCCAAAGGAGTCTGTCAGAGGTGACAAAGCAGGACACCCAGTGTCCTTCCTCAGCTTCTAGACATGAGGCATAGGTATGTGCACCAGTACAATCAGGTGCTCATGCAGCATGTATGCACACCACACACACACACACACACACACACACACACACACACACACGCTAACACACACACACACACGCTAACACACACACACGCTAATGCACACACACACACACCACATACACACACACACACACACACCCCACATACATATGCAGATACACACCATGCATGTCACATCTGCATACACATATACACACACATATATATGTAAACACACACCTACAAAAAGCTGAGTGTGGTGGTATCTACTTATAATCCCAGTATTGGGGAGGTAGAGACAGGTGGACCTCTGGGGCTTGCTGGCCAGGCTAGCCTTTAACAAGTTCCAGGCCAGTGAGAGATCCTGTCTCAAAACATGAGATAGATAACATCTGAGTATCAACAGCTGAGATTATTCTTTGCCTCCCTCCCTCCCTTACTCCCCCCGCCACACACACACATACACTACTCCCTACACATGCATGTGTACCTGCATATGCAGAAACATACCCAAATAAAGTATTTAAAAAATTCGATACTTAGAAAGTTGATGTTGTTAGAGATGTGCAATTAAACTTGGGCAGATATTAGGTCACCAATCCTAGTCACCCTGGGAGTTACAAGGTGCATCTTTCCCAGTGGTTTATCTAGATGAATTGCTGCTTGGAGTAGCTACCTGGGATGGTCTTGAAGGACAGCTCTCCCGCCATCCTCTCCCTTGGTAGTCTATATTAAAAACAAGAATAGGAGATAGATATGGAGGTGAAGTGGAGCACTCAGCTCTGTCTCCCTTTATTGCCTGGATGAGCAAGTGGATGCAGTTGGGTTGAATAGCCCCGGATGGATTAGACCTTGCCTCATAGTGACATCTAGACACCCTCAACTCAAACTTGGCCCTTTGCATTACAGCTAATATTGTGTGTCTCATGGGCCTCCCATTTCTTGTCTTCCAGTTTAAAAAATTTAAGTTTTTGAAAAGCATAATTTTTATTGTCAGTTTCCTAATTAGTAATTCCACAAGACAAACTATGAAACCCCTGAGGTGTGGGGTGAGGGTTGGGGAAAATAATAGAAGCATTATTTTATGAAACTTCGTTTCCCACAGAAGGTGTTGAGAAGCAGGGGGCATAATGTAATCCACCCCCCCCCCCTTGCATGGTTCTGTTTTGTTTTGTGTTATTTTATTCTTGAAGGTAGACTCGTGAATGGCTCTGTCTTGGATCCTAGGTTCCCCCCTTCCCATGCATTTTTGTGGGCTCATTTTCCCTGTAGCGTTTGCCTACAGCCCAGCATACTCTCCTCATCAGCTTGTGTGGATGAGTCATCCCCTCGAGGCACCGCAAGAAGAAGCAGGCAGCATGCCCATAGCTTGTTTATTCCTTGTTTTAATTTTCATTATTACGTTTCTCAGGAAATGCATGCCTTAGCTAACAGTTACTGGCAAGAAAAAAAAAGAAAGAAAGAAAGAAAGAAAGACAGACAGAAAAGGTATTTGAGTTCTTGCCAACATCTGGGGAAGCTGAATGAGATGCCTAGAGGGGGTTGGCCCATCCTTTGCTTAAAGTTTTCTTTCCTTCTTTTCCTTTTTGTTTTTTTCTGTCCTTTAGCCCATGAAGAGCATCATGCTTTTGAAGGTGGACGTGGAAAACACTAATTGCACTCTGTAAAGAATTCTTTATCCTTTGCTGATTGGTTTTGGAAACGGTCTTAACAGGAGGGAGAGTGAAGAGAAGACTTGCCGAAGCCCGATGCTGGTCCATTTAGAGTGGGTTTCTGTCCTGGCAGACTGGGCGGTTAGGACTCCGAGTGGCAGGTGGGGTTGGGGAGAGCCTGTGGGTTTCTGCCATCATATCACTTGGGTGTTTTTTTGTTTTTTTTTTTTTAAGAAAACTTTTTTTTAAAGCTTTCTAAATTCTCTGTTCTTTGCACTCTTCCCCCTCCCCCTAAGGGTCCTTATTCAGGGTAATTATTGTTTTCTGCACACCCTTTCATTGAGGCATAAGAATTGGGTCTCCCCTTCAGTAGTTCTCCTGTACCTTGTTAAGGAACATCTGCATAATCGCCACGGGACTGCCTGTGAAGCCACAGGGCACCAGGAGGAAGCCTAGCCTAGCAAAACCCCCTGTCTGATAAATTGTTGTGACACTTGCCTGCAGACTGTGAGCTGGGCATTGTTTCTTTTGTGTGTGTGTTCCATAGAAACCGTACTCCTTGACAGCACGCACATCTTAAACCCTTTTTAAAAAGCACTATAAGGAAAAGAAATTGTTGGTTTGCCTAACATGAAATCTTTAATCACAATTGAGTGTCAGGCTCAAAATCAAACTCTAGGATTTGGGGGCCCACTGTGCAAGTATTTCTAACCAGAATCCCAAGCTGGCCTTTTCAACAGAAGCCCCGTGATTTGTCCAGAGAGGAAACCTGGTATTTCGGATTCACAGAAGAGGCCATGTTTATTACTTGTGTGGAATGGAGTTTCTTCCTAAGTTCCCACATGTTTACCCACTTAGAACCTTCCACATCAATTCTCACACCTTGTGTTAAGTGATCCCTCTTTCCTGCCCCGGTCGTGTGTCCTTTCTGAAAATGGATGGCCTTCCAGTGTGGCCATCATTTGCACACTGTTTCAGGAAGCACCGGGGCACTCACACAGTTGAACTTGAGTGCATCTCGTTCCTATTAACTGTGCTATTAGATATTGGATGAGACTACCAAAGAAATAGTAGCTTCAGTAGAAGAAAACCTTTCAGAGAATTGCAGCTCCTCCCCGGTGTTCCTGCTCCCTTGTAACTTTGCCCCACCTCCCGGTGATGTTCCCTGTGAAAGGGCCTCCCTCCTCTTGGCTTGGACTCGGGGCCATTGGACCAGTGTGGTTTCTATATTTCTCAAAAGGGCAAATTTTTAATTCCCCTTGCACTGTTGGCCAGCGGAGAGAGGGGGCTGCTCTAAGCCTCCCACATGGACTTGTAACTAACATTCCCCGTTTAGATATTTTAAATGGCTCTCAGTAGCATCTGTTTATAAGAGTCGTGGCCTCCACTTGCATTGCTAAACACTCAGCCAAAATAATTAGCTGTCAGAGTTTAGAAAGTGCTTCTCTTCTGAACCCAAGTCCCTCGACAGTTTCACTCATTAAAGTGTTGGATACTTCCAGAAAAATCCCAGGACGTGTTTGTCTAAATGACGTGTACCTCTCTGAACAATTTCTAAACTTGTTTTAAAAGTATAACTCAAGGATTTAAAACTTATTCTGGACATGAATTGAAATTCCTTTTTATAAGTATTTTTCTGATAGATTAGCAAAAAGGATATAACTGACTTCCTTATTATAATTGTCATATATATATATATTTCCATAAGTAAATAAATTTTGAGGAATTTTTATTTTTGAACTTTATTTAAAACATTTGTAATGACATGTTCAATTTTTGCATGTATGTAGCTTTTGAAGTAAAAATAAAATAAAATAAAATAAATAGGAATGTTAGGCTCACGTTAATGCTTTCGAGTTTCTATTGTTCATGAACATGAAACATGACAAGCACACAAAATAGATTTTCATCCCAGTGAACTTCTGCAACCGCTTCTCTTTGGAAAACACTAAACATGAGCCGTATTTAGCCCGCCTAATGTTCAGAACCTGTCATCTGGATTACTTTGAGTGGATTTTGTCAAATTTGGCTTTGGAAATGGTTTTAATTGAATATTTAGTCATAATTGACTTTGTGAGAACTAAGCTGACTTAAGCAGTTGAAAGCCTTTCATTGTCTTCCTTAAAGAAGCCGATGCTCTGGGAGACAGGGGGCAACATTTGGGGGCAGGTGACTTGGTGTCAGAGCAGTTCAGCCAGTTGGCCACTGCTGGGGCAAGTGTCGACTCCAGTAGAATCTTGGTCCTTTAACGGAGTCCTGCGGGTACATCCCTGTCTGCTCTGCAGAGAGCCACACAGAAGCCAAGGGGCTTGCTTCATTATCCAGTAACTCTTCAGTCTGTGAGGCAGAGCCAGGAAATCCGGTAGAAACCAGTGCGTTTTCTCCTCCATCCTATCATCCCTAGATTGCCATGTTACAGGCTCTTGTTTACATTGGGAAAGATGCACCCATGGGATCAGGATACGTAGTAGTCGTGAAGGACTTGTCCTTGAAGCCTTTCCGTGACTTTTGTAAACACTTTCTGAAGGTTTTTAAGATGTGCTCTTTTACCTCTGCTATCTGCTTCTGAACTGGCCCAGCAAACCTGCAATGCTGTAATTTAATTCATGGTTCCCCTGACAGAGAATAAACGTGAGAAGAAAAACAAGACTCCGAGAAACCATAAGGTTAAGTTCTAGACTTCCCTTTGCTTTAGCATGTCTACACTGTATGTGCAGTCATGAAACTTCACTGTTGGAAGGCACGTTAGATGTAATTGCATCCGGTAGACACAACGTACAATATAGTAGTTGAGCCTTGACTCAACTTGTCCCAGTTTGAAGGATGGAGATCAAGCCATCAGGAGAGCTGGGCACTGAAGTCTGTGAACAGTAATCTACACAGGGTTCCACATGGGGAAGACAGTCTTCCTGTCTGTCAGCCCTATCCTCCCCACCAAGTCACCTCTGACCCACTCTGGCTGTAGTAACAACATATACTCAGACTTCCTCATGTCAACGGCTGCTTGTTCCTTCCCACTCACTCCCCTGACTGACTGGCATTAGATTTGGGGTCTAGAGACCATTGTAGTGTGACAAGAAGTGGATCTCTGCTGTCGGATGCTCCACTCCCCGAGTATCCCAACTTTCCTCCTTACACAAACCTGACAGCATTCACAATGATCACATGGTGGCGCTGCCTCCCAGCTGATGGCTCTGGACCAGAGGCGGGATGAGTCCTGCTATGTGTGGGATTATTTTAAGATCTTGCTACATGCCGCAAGAGAACATTACAAAACTTGCTTTACATACAAATCATATTTAGCGATAGACATTTAATTCTCATATGCCTAATAAAAAAAACGAATCGCAGATAGAATGCTCCAGACACGCTTTTAAAGATCTCAGCTCCTAGCCTCTCCTTGGCCTTTGAAGTAGTTATAAAGAGAAAAAATAAACATAGGAATACAGGGAGTGTTTTATCAATATTTGATTAGCATGACTAATGATGACAAACTATGAGGATTCCTTTTTTTTTAGATAATTACAGAATTCCTTTAAGAATGCAAAGCTGCCGTTCTCCTCTCCTATATTAGATGAAAGTAGAGGACTGCCTGTATGTGGTTTGTTTCTTACTATTGAGATCACCTCAACTTACTCTTTAGAGTTTGGTGGCTCAGGGCTGTGTAAAGCCTGGATGGGTATCTCAAGAGCCAGGAAGAGTCACAGAGTAAAAGGGAAGAGAGAATGAATAGAAAAATCCCTTGGAAAATGAGCTACTAGGGCAGAAAGATGGGTTCCCTTTCACCCTCTCAAGGAAAAAACCCGAACTGATTCCTTAACCATCTAACTAGACTACTGCAGGTTAGCTTTTCTGGGTTGGTTTTTTTGTTTGTTTGTTTTGTTTTTTTGTTTTTTTAAGACTTCTTACATTTAGTTAATCTGCTGAGCCCAGAAGGCATCATCATCCTTCATGGTGCTGACAGAACTCAAGATTTAAAAGAAAACCCAAAGACATGGAATTTGAGAGTGGAAGGGACCTTCGAGATCATTCAGCAGTGTGTCTGACTGCTTAGCGCGCAGAAGGACCACTGGGGTGCTAACTTATCAAGCACATTCCTCAGCTGCCCTGGAGCTTTGGGCATCTGCGTTTTGAGCTAGCCCATGCAGGTCTTGAGACCTGACTTAGAGAACCTCTGATTGCATCCAACCTCTGCATATGGCAGGTGAGGAACACCCATCCAAGCTCTCCCAGACACCCTGATAGGAGGGTAAACACCAGCACTCTTGGGGAAAACCATTACTACTTAAATAGAAGATACTCATAAATAAGAACTTTGTGACTAAGACCACAGCAATCATAAGTAGCCCATTTCTGGAAGTCCATAATATAAACCTTTAATACAGAGCCATGGCTTTTCTCTTTTCTAAATAACATTTCAGCCTGTTAAGAGAAGAAAAATTAATGTTCAGAAAAAAAGTAGCTACTCCATATGTGCAGTAACTACTTTTCTATAATGTCTTATGGCGTCTGGGGTTCAGCATCATTGAACAAGATTAAATGAATGTTACAGAGCTATAAAAGTGCATGTAAAATACCGCAAAACTGTTCGGAGGACTATCAAAGTAGCCTGGGAATGAGTTTCCACTAAAATTAATTGTCACTTTCTAAACGTAGCTTAGCCAAGCTGTTACTAAACTGAAGGGAGTCTTTAATACATCCAAGTGTTAAAAAGAATCAAACAGGCATTCCCCAGAGCATGTGGATGGTAAGCATAGGTCATCAGGAAGTCAATACTTCTTTGTCCATCATTGCTACGGAAATTTATAGTCTCATTGTATCTGTGTGTGTCAGATGTGCTTCTTAGAATATCCAACAAACTGGCCTTTGGATATTCTATGCTCTGTGTCCTTCTGAAGTCATGGGTTTGCAGGAATGTGTGTTACATGTTACTGTTTTGGTTGCTGCCTCAACAACAACAAAACAACAACAACAAACAATTGACTCATTCATTTAATGAAACACACTTCCAGATTCAACTTGGAACATTAAGGTTGGATGTTTTTTTCTTGAACATCTGTTTGGGAAGAAGTGTTTGATTTGGGATTTGTTAAACTGGCAACTTTGTGTTACAAAAGTGATCCTGAAATCAGTGCTTCTGAGTTTCTAGTGGGCAATTAATGTATCTATTGTCTTGTTACCTGCAAAGAAGCAGTTTTTATTCAAAGTGTAAAAAGAAAGAACAGAGTGTAGTTTTATCACTATATAATGAATGAGAGCTATTGAAGACTTTGAATCCATTAATACACATGTAACAGGCTATTCTCAAGCGCAGATGTTTTGGGAGTGAATATTAAATTCCCTTCAAATTTCACAGACTGTAACCAGGTAATGGGGCTTTCCACCACTGTATGTGTTTTTAAGCCCAGTTGATGCTGGCTCCATGGTATTCACTAACCCTAAGTCACCATGACCTTGCATGTACCCTCTGGGAGCATCTGTTCCCATTGAATTAGTACACAAGAGAATTTCAAATTTAAACGTGTTGCACACACTTCAGCTGGAGGCCTCTAGTAACATTTGTCTCACGTTTAAAAGCTTATCAGTTGGCTTGAAAGTGATTCATTCTTTCAAGCCGTCTTACCTGTGTAAGCCAAACCAGGTTTGCTTGCCTCATGTTTCAGATGTACTTGCACCCCTCCCCCCTCCTCCACCACCCCATTTTATACCATCTGTGCCCTGTGCAGTCTGGGACCCCTTCACATCTGGCTACAAGCTGGTGTAATGCCCTTCCTTTTGATCTGGTCTCATCTAGTGATTTGCTCAGTATTTTTAAGGTCAGACTGAAAACTTTTTCTGTTCTAGTTATTTTTTATTTTATATCTGTGTGTGTTTGATGTTCAGATACATGTGAAAGTTGCTTCTATAAGCCAGTGATTTTTATTCCAGCCTTTTGCAGCGGTAAGGTAAGTTGAGCCTGTGTTCTTCCCATCAAAAATGTCGTGATTTATATGTTTGGTGCAAATGTTTATTTTTACCAGAGTCTTTGCTGTTTTTGCATCTGGGACTCTATGGCTATGAATTTATTATGTTCCTTCTTTTTTTCAAGAAAAGAAATTTAGAGCATGCCTAAGAGTTACTGTTTGTCGGGACTTGATTTTGAGATCTTTGCTCATCTATAGCCACTAATTCTTACTCTAGATTTGGGTCCTCGTCATACAAAAAAAAATACTTTTTCACCTTCTGGGTTTAAAATCTCATGCAGTTGCATTATTTTAATCTTAACCGTGTTTCAAATATATGTCTGGTGGTGTTCATATCCATGTTTATTCCAGCACAGTGCTCTACTGGACGGCTCTAATGTGCGTGGAGCTCCTTCTCAGTGCTCAGCATGTAGCAGATTCTAGGTGACTCCTTGTTTCTGGTTTATGGAATGAATGCAGTTGCTATAGGACTCATCTTGGCCTCATGGAAAACATTACGCATATTCAAATTCCTTTTATTTTTTTTTTAGCTTTTTATTCAGAATAGCTTAAGTACATTAAGTCTACTACTTTTGTTTCTCTTTGGGTGCTACAATGTGTCCATGTGGTTGGTTCAGTTGTCCCACCTAAGGAAGCAAAATGAATTGATTCTTCCTTTCTGGTTGCACAATGCATCCCCTCCAGAGCAAAAAGAAACAAACCAAACCTGAAAACCCTTGTGTCTTCTATTCATCTCTATGCTTTCCTGTCTTCCTACAGGAGCAAGCAATTCAAGATTATGAGTGTGATGCCCAATTAATTTTAACACAGCACACTTAATGAAATCTGTGAGGGGCAGGGCATAACACAGAAGACTTTAGAATGTCACACTGCCTCCTCAGATTGGAGTCCAATTCCCATGGCTCTGCATGCTCTGTTGATGTTATCATCTAGCGGGTACTGATGTGCTTTTGAAACTTGCTGTCGGTTGGTTGTTGTGTCAGCACAGGCTCTGCCTTCCCACCTCATGGACAGTGTTTGGGAGGCTGAGACCATGCATGCATGCCTTCTCTTTCTCAGTGATTCTTTCAGTGTGATGATTACTGTTAAGAAAACAAAACAAAACAAAAGAAACTTTTAAGTGCTTTCACTAATGAATGTGCTCAAAAATTTCTGGAATCCTACAGGCTGATAGGTCTTTTGTTACAGAAAGAAAAGAAAACAGTAGCTTTTACAAGGCTCAGCAAGTTCAAATATATATCATTGAAATATATTTCTATTTCCCATCATCTGGCTAGGGTACGGTGCTGACTAGCTTATTTCTTGCCAGAGAAAATAAGTTTAAATCATAAGCATATTTAACTAGCAAGCATAAATCATAAGCCTTTCTAACCTAACTGTAAGCATGCTGAACTCTGCGCAGTTTGTACAGATGGTGTGGCTGACTCTGTACCCTCCCCACGGTGAGGATGTGGACAGGCTCCTACTCCCCAATTTCCTGTGCAGCTCAGGGAACTGAAACCATTTGTTTTACTGCACATACAGGATTCTATAAAGTTTGGACCCAGAGCAAGGTTTTAACATGATCCTCCTTTCATACTGAAGAATGATGGGGGTGAAGATGGACTCCCTTTGGAAGCTACATCCCCCAGATACCCTAGTTACAAAGGACAAGATGCCGGTGTTTTGAACGTGTCTTCTTAAAAAATAAAAACAGCATCATAGGGTCAAAAATGCTAACAGAGGTTTATGGGCTTCAAAGAGCAATTGCTAGGAGGTTGACTCCATGAAATTCTGCTTGTGTCTCGTAAGCCCTGGCTGACCCTGTGAGTCAGTGTCTGGGCAAAGTTTGACATGCCTTGGCTATAGTGTGGCTGTGTTCCTGTGCTCATAAATATAGTGTCAATAACAATATTAACATGTATTGAGTGGCATACCATCTAGTCGCATAGATGACTCCCCCATGCCATTACTCCCATTTTCTGTATGTGGACGTGGAAGCTAAGACAGGTGAAGGAACTTGCCCAAGGTCACAAGTGAGTCCATTGCCGAGCTCCAACTTGCCTTGATTGTTCTCCTGAGTCACTTGGCTCTAGTTTGTTCTGATGCTAGGGCCTTGATAGAAACTGAAGATTCCCAAAGGCAAGACGTTCGAGATTCCTTATGCCCGCCCCCTTTTTAAGGATCTGTAGCTTTAAGAAAAAGATGGAAAAGTTTCTGGCCTCATGCAAAATATTCACATTACGGATGGGGCAATGACCCAGAGGCATGAAGTGTCTGTCTGCTTAAGGTCACATAAGTAGTTGTGGAAAGGGTCACAACTGGATCCCCAAACCTTCTGCCTGAAGAGCACGGGCCCAGCCTTTGCTGCCGTCAATGCCTCACCCCCCAAAATTACACATTTTCTCACCTGCCTTGAGCAGCAGATCCTTGTGAGCAAGTCAGTCTTGAAAATAGTTTCCATCCCGGGCCCCCTCCACACACTTGCTTATTTTCTCAAGGTTTTAACGGGGAATTAAAAACACTTACATTTGAAGCTTGCTTTTCTGTCTCACTTATTGAGTGCCCAATCTGTAGACACACATGCCTAACACTCTTCTCCGGAGAATGTACAAGAATAACACGTTTGACTGCTGTGGATGGCAGGTGAAAAATTACTGCTGCAGCGTGTAGGCCCTTAAACATATTCACGGCCAACTCTGGATTATCCCAGCACAGATGGATCAGGCAAAACTCACTCTCCCACTGCTCACTGGTGACCTTTAGCTGTTTGTGTTTGTGAATGCTTCTATCCGAGACTAAAAAGAAGAACAGAGATGCTCCGACTTGATTTCTTGACCAGAGTACCATTGTCCTGATTGAAGTTTTAGAGGTTTTTCCACTTAAGGCAACGGGATGATCGCAGGAGACTCTGAATTGAACCCACCTGGGATGCACAACTTGGCCTTGGTTGTGAACCATCGGAAAGCAAACTGGATGTAATGCAGGGAGCTTAATTATTGGGTTCAAATCCTATTAGCTGGTGCCTAGAGCTAGTTACTCAACTGCTCTGAGTCACAGCTTCCTCATCGTTAGGAGGGAGAAGTCAGCTGCTTGGAAATAAATAACATAGGAAGGGAGCAGCTGGGGACTGCATTGGGTAGAGAATTAGCAGAAGGCGCTTCTCTGGGTTCGGTCCGGTGGTACCGAGAGTGGCTGATACAGGGAAGGTTGCTCACTTGACACTTGAGGTGCTGACCCAGCTTATCTGGTTAGGATACCACGAGAGTCTTTGGTACTCTGGCCAAAGCTACAGATCACTGTGCCTGGTCATGCCATCTAGGGAAAACCAAATCGTCCCCTTCGTTGGGTTCTGTGTACCTGCTTTCCGAGTTGGTTTGCCAGGAGCAAGATTAAAACCTAAATGAGCTTTCCAGTGCATTATTTTCCAACAGCATTATTGGCATTTCTTGGGAGTATGCAAAGGAAGTTCAGTATATGAAAAGGTTTTCTCCGCTGGACAAATACATGGTAAAACGCAAGCCCTGTATTGTCCACTGTGGATTATAGGCCCCTAAACGTGTGATTGTGAGACCACTGCTGGATGGTCTCCAGAGTTCTTTGTGTGATGTGAATGTGGTTATTACCATCGTCAGGGTGTATGCGTGTGTGGATATGCATGCGCATGCAACGTGGAGGTGACAGGACATCCTTGGGTGGTTTTCTGGAGACAGGGTCCTTTCCTGGGACATGAGGCTGGCCGGGAGCCCCCTCGCATCTGCCAGTTGCTTTCTGCCCAACATGTACTACCTACTACACGTGGGTCTTTGTTGTGTGTCCTGGAGATCGAACCAAGGTCCGAAAACATGCATGACAAGTATTTTATGGACTGAGCCATCTATCCCCAGGCTCCTGCGTGTGTTTATTTCAGTCACTGACAGCTTACAGGAAAGCTGATGGGCATTTCTATAGCACATTTCTCAATGCTATATTGACTCACTCCCTCATCAAGTGATTGCTGATCAGCTGTAGTGTGCTAGGCCCAGAAAACACAAACAGCACATCCTCTCTACTTCATGGAGCTTAGAATTTAGAGAAATATCCTTAAGATGGGGCCACTAGACCTAAAAAGGGGAAGAAATGAACTCTAACATCTTGGAGTTCCCCGTATGTGGCCTACAGTACAGACCCACTGAAATGTTTTAATGTTGTCATAAGCAAAGTTTACTTTTGTTTTCAATTCAAAATGGCCTTAGCTTTCTAAAGCTGAGTGAATTCACTAAGCTCCTTATTATTTTAGAATTCTCTAATAACAGTTTAGACACTGGAGTCAGAAACCACAAAGGCTGTTTGTAATTTGTTGGCGCTTCCCAGACCTCTTTAAAAGCCTAGCAAGCCCCTGACTTTTGCTCCCTAATTCACTGGGTCTTTATGTATACACCCGAGGGGTAACAGTCATAAAAAGGCCCATGCACCAGCATGTTAACAGTGGGGTTCTTACACTGAGGAATGTATCAAGATGGCTTACTCTGTAATTTTTAAAAGCCCTGTAACTCCTTATAAACCATACATAGCACCTGAACAAGAAATGTGACACGAAGTCCAGGCTTAACTATCTCAGGGTCACTACCTTACGCATTTCCAGCAAATCAGGAACTCCACTAAGTGCAGGTTAACAAGACCGGAGCATCATAAACGAGCATCTGCCCCGTGACCCAGCGGGAGACCCCTTCCATATTCATTCCGGAAGCACAGGCTGACACCGGTTCAGCCCTATGACTCTCCCGCTCTCAGCGGGCTTTTAAGTTTGGTGGGAGGTCACATCCTACCACCCCAAGGCTTTGTGGAGTGGCTTAACGTTTCCTAGACCTTCCTTGCTCTGTGTAGCCCTGATCACACTGTTTTAACAAAGACAACAAAAGGGAGCCCTTGCCAGGGAGGAGCCCACTTAGACCACTTGCGTGGAAAACGGTTTTGAAAGTAAAAGCAGTGGTGTCGATGTGAGCAGGCCAGACGGTTGTGCCTCTGTGGGCTAGTCCCTGGGACACCACTGCTGCCTGTCGCCTCCTGACCTGGGCCTCCAGCCCAATCCTTCCACTTCAAAGGCTTGCCTCTGAGGGGATCACACATTTTGCTTGATGACAAATTAATCAAACTTGATTTCTTGGATGAGATAGATACTAAAGAGCTACAACTCCCCACGGGCCGAAAGTCAATACGGCCCTTCTGGCTCCGATTAAAGTAACAAAAGGATATCTGAGAGCCATCTTCCTCCCAGCCTGGGCTGAGGGCTGGAGCTGAAAGGCAACAGGACTTGTAAAGGAGAAGGGCCTTATTAAAACACATTTCAGCTGTGGCCAAGTGCATGGCAAGCCCTCCTGATGACTTTGAGAGATGCCCACCTCGTCTCCAGAGCAGCGTTTCCGCTTCGAGCAACCTAGAGGAAGCAGTATATTAAGCGCCTGAAATGTTTATGGATCGCCCCCTTTTATGTTCCTGCCGTGAAGATGAGTTTAAAAAAGGAAAAGAAATCGGCCTGGGAGATCTGGCAAATGTTAGAGATAGCTCAAGTTTGGATAAGGAAATTTATTTCCACGGGGGTTAAAAAAAGAAACTCCCAGAGTCCAGGGAATTATTTATGTACCTGTGAAGGCAGGCCTGGGACAAGGTGAAGTGGTAAGCCTCGGAATGCAATCACCCGCAGCCCACTCACGTGAGGGAGCAGAGGGAGCCTTCTGCTAAATCGGGGAGCTCAGGATTTCAACGCAAAACCCTCTTAGCAGCTCTGTCATCCGCCTGTTGTGTGGAGCATCCAAGGACATCTCCTGCCTCCTTCGTGTGATTGCTCTGTGTTCTATATTTAGAAGAATGGCTGCTGCACAGAATATGGTCCCCTGACTGTTCTGGGGGTGCTTGATGCCCTTTCCTGAAAGACTTCGGAAAAGGGGGTTCCTACCTTCGTAGCACATGGCAGTGAAGGTCCCATAGGTGGTCCCTTTAATAAGCGGGTAGAATGCACCAGTCTGTGTAACAGTGAGCTCCTGTTATATAGGACTGACTTGAGGGCAGCCAATCCCTTGCCAGCAGCAGGCACAGGCCGGTACCGCAGGGACACTCCAGGGATGGTTGTGAACCCTGAAGGAGGCAGTGAGGTCACAAGGACCCGATGCTTCTCATTCCTGACATTTGTCTTGAAGATTCTCCCCCCCAAGTATCTTTCTGTTCCTGACTGCGGTGCCCAAAATGCTTGTGCCATTCCAGAATGCTTAATAACTTAAAGCTGTGTTTTAGATTCAGACAAAGAGCAAAATACATGGGGTTCGGCCCCCCCTCTCCCTGTGAACTCCTCCAGTGCCATCTTGCCTGGTTCTCTGACATGTGTGTTCTGTGCTGTGGCCACCCAGCCCCATGTCCCTCTGGAGCCCTGGCCTGAATCCCCAGCTGTGTGCCCTTAAGGAGACCCTGGGGAAAGCCAAGAACCTCCTTCAAGCCTGTTCTATGCTCTAATGGGGAGCGTCCTTCCTTTCTTATAATACAGGGAGCTTGGGTTTTCCTATGGCCTCCACCATGGCCTCTGACCTATTATTCTACATGTGTGTGACTTTGTCATTGTGGTCCTGAGCATATTGTTCCCAGGCCTTGGTCACAGTCCTGCTCATTCACAGCCCTTCACAGAGCTGGTTGCTGGTGGACAGAGGAACTAGCTTTCCCCAAAGCTCCTCAGAGATCTGCTTTGAGAAACCCACCCAGATGAGCGGAGCACTGAGCTCTGCCTGAGGAGACCAGCTCCTCCCTCTCCCTCCGGTACCCTATCTCATGAGGTCTGTGACTGTGACTGTGGTGCCTGGCTTCCCAAGCCTCAACTTACCCATCTGTAAGAGGATCAAGGAATGTCGCCATCATGGAAGGTGAGAGGAATTAACTAAACCCCTGAAGGCCTTAAACCAACCACTCCAAGCTGGCCATGCAGGTCTGAGAATCAAAACCTTGGTACCAAAGTTCTCTGGTCACATTCCACTTTGGGATTAGCTACCTGACTGGTTATTTTAAACTCTTATTCGGAAGCAGAGTCCAGATACTAACCCCCTTTCCCACAAAAATTCTTTTAATAAGGGCAAAAATAATACATGCTTGTTTTCATAATTGTGAACAATAACCATGGCTAACACCACATTTTCCCCTGCCTCAGCCCCCACCCCATGTTAAAATTAATTCCTAGGCTGTTGTGATATATGCGGTTGAAATTCCAGCATTCAGAATACTAAAGCAGGAGGTTTGAAAGTTCAAGGCCAGTCTGGGCTGTCTAGGAGATCATGACTCAAAGATCAGAATAGATTAAAAAAAAATTAAATCCAAAGTGATATTTATAGGAAGCAACAAGTCCTGTGACTATGTTAAGATATGGAAGGGCCAGGGTAAGGAAAAGACATAAGAAGAAACACTAAAGACATAAATAAATAAATAAATAAATAAATAAATAAATAAATAAATAAATAAATAAATAAATTTTTATTTATTAGGCTCTGTCCAGGTGAAACTGGAGGCATAGTTTATTAGCAACACCTGTCTCCTCCCCGCGTTTTAGCTGTTCTGCACTGGAAAGGTAGCCATTATGTTTCCTGTCAGGGAATGGGGTGTCTTCCACACACTCAGAAGGCTGCCCGGGCTCCACATGCGGAGAGGTAAAGAGTCCTGGGAGTACTGAGGTCAGCCAGCACCTTTATCAGGGCACATTCTTTGTCTTCCCACCAAAGTTCAGAAAACCATTCATCCTCAAAGCTTCACTGGAGGCTGATGGGTTCAACCTGGGGGATTCCTGTCGCTATTGTCCTGTGTCCTGCAGAGTGGCCTCTGGTTCTTGTGCTGACGTGACAGAGTTGTGCATTAGAAACAGTTGCCAGTGGAAGTGTTTGCTTGTTCTTGAGTCTGTGTCAGATTCCAAGAGTAGACAAATGGGAGTTAATAGCTTTGATTTCTCTCTCCCTCCCCCTACCCCTTTGTGTTCTGCTAAATAGGCTGTTGTGTCTCTTTGCTCTGGGATGGGGGAGGCTCAGTGGCCCTAGGATGTCAATCAAAACGAAAGAACTAAGATTGATGGGCGTCAGGACTGATTCGGTGGGAATGTTCTCAGATGCCAGTGACATCGATGACTTCTCCAGACTGTGCCCTGACCTGGTCTAACAAGTCTCCACAGCCCCTTTGTCTACATAGTTTATTTAGTTTTAAACTCCTTTTGAAATCTCATGTGTTACAGACAAATACACGTAATTAGTTCAAAGATTGAACTGTTGGAGAACAGAATGTATTTGTCTGTGACAGTACAGGTTTTTAAAAGCAGATCCTGTGAGAAGTGACAGGTTTCCTATCTCTGATTTTTCTTACTTGCATTGTAAGAAGTTCACAATAGGTGACAAGTGTCTATTTTTAGCTGCGGTGGCAATCAATGCTCGGCTTCATTTTTAGCAGGTAAATAAAGCCCCGAGAACATCAGGTTCTTTGCAAGCCCCTCTCTTGTGCCTCCCATCGGAGTCTGCATGGATGACCTCAGCAGCATTGTAGACAAGGATCCCTAGGGTCTGCCTGGCATTGTACTGGCTAGCATGGTCCTAGAAACACCAAAGAGTGGAGCCCTTGAGACTCATGCTAGAGGTTGGCATTGAATAGTCCTGTGATGGCCAAGTGTGTTAGAGAGTGAGCGCTCTCGGGGTCTCAGATGGAACCCCTTCATTCCTTTTTAATAAGAAATGCCACCTTATTTCTCCCAGGGCTGCCATGACACGTTTTTAAGACCTAGCTGAAGCCGTTACTCTAGAAGACCCCCTGTGTCACAGGATCCCATTGCCCCAGGCCCAGGCCCAGCAATGGCTTTCTCAGAGCACCCACAGCTCCCTGCCAAGTCTCTCTGACCTTTGTCTACCCAGGGCTTCCTAATTCTACCTTTGAGTTTTTCAAAGTCAGCTTGGGAAGAGGCCAGAAGCCCAGAGTCCCTTCTTCTGTAGTTCGGGCTAGAGAGGAGGGGACACTTGTTAAAGATCCCAAACCAGATGAGCTCAGAGCAGCATTTCCGCCCCGTCTCTTGGCCACAGCCCTTCGCCATACACAACTCTAATTTTACATCTGCCTGAGAAGCACATCTCTGTATGCCATACTCTGCTTTTATTTTCAGATCTCAATTTATTCCTCGGATGAATTTTTCACTTGATTTTTTTTAATATAAGAATTTTACAAGTCAGGAATTGCTAGCTTGTAACATTAGGAGTAAGAGAAGATAAAGCCACTGTGAACACCTTTACCGTAACAATACTTTGTTGCAAGTGACCCCCCCCGAAAGAAAAAAGCAACTAAGACTCTCATAAAAAAAATAAAACAAAACAAAAACAAAGGGGCCAGGCAGTAGAGGTGCACACCTTTAATCCCAGCACTAGGGAGACAGGCTGGTGGATCTCTGTGAGTTCGAGGCCAGCCTGGTCTACAGAACAAGTTCCAGGACAGCCAAGGCTACACAGAGAAACCCTGTCTCAACACCACCACAGAAAGAGAGAGAGAGAGACAGAGACAGAGAGAGAGAGAGAGAGAGAGAGAGAGAGAGAGAGAGAGAGAGAGACAGAGACAGAGAGAGAGAGAGAGAGAGAGAGAGAGAGAGAGAGAGAGAGAGAGAGAGAGAGAGAAAGTTTTTGACCTAAGGGTGAAGGGGCTCCACTCTGGGTGTTTCCTGCCTTGGAGTTACTCTATCTAATGCCCAAGGCGAATGTTTTGCTCTCTCCTTCCTCCAGCCCTCCTTGAGTGTAGTTCTGTAGACAATTTTGTACACTTGTGTACATATGTACACACACACACACAAATCTTAGTTTGAAGGCATGGGCTCGTTCTTGACTCACACAATAATAAATATTTTAATCCATAGATGAACTTTCCCTCTGTGTTTGAAAGCAACACAGGGCACACATTTCCCTGGCTATGTTTTTTAAGGGAATTTGTTCTAGGAAAGAATGAGAAATGTAAAAGAAACACAAGTATGAGAATGGGGTGGCCAGATGTGTCCTGGCTCACCTCAGCCCCACCCTGGGAGCAGCAGTCTTGTGAAGAAAAAGGGAAATCTGGTCATGATGGATTTTCTAGTATAATTTTTTTTCTGTAGTTGAATTTGGTGTTGAATATTCACCAGCTAGATTTCAAGACCTGCTTTCTTCTTAGAAATGCCGGAGGAGGGAGGCAGAGACTTAGGGCTGGGCGGAGCATCCGAGAAGTAGATAGCCAGTATGCTTTGGGCTCAGATTTCAAGCCATCTCCCCCACCTCACGCCCCCCACCTTCCTTTCAGGGGACTGGCCCCTCTCTTGCTGGCTTTTGCATGTGTTTGCTGGAGAGGGAAAACACCACCAAGACATCTGCAGAGTCTCCAGGCTTTGAAGTATCCACAGGAAACTGCAGCCGAGAGCAATCCAGAGTTTCTGTGTTGCTGGTGGATGGGTTGTTTGTTTGGTTTAGTGTTACAGCAGCTGCTAGTACAGCCGGAACCGTGGCCTGGCACCACCGGAAATTAAAGTGCCTTCATTTCTCTACCAAAAATAAGGGCCTTTACATGTTTTTTCCTCCTCCTCTTCCTCCTCCTCCTTTTCTTCTTCTTCTTCTTCTTCTTCTTCTTCTTCTTCTTCTTCTTCTTCTTCTTCTTCTTCTTCTTCCTCCTCCTCCTCCTCCTCCTCCTCCTCCTCCTCCTCCTCCTCTGCAATTCAAAGGAAAGAAAAACTGATGCCCACATGGAGAGAAATGTTCCATTGTCCCTTGTTCATACGGACATGCAGGTCTTTGTATGCTTTTCAAGTAACTTGTATGTTTTGAGCAGACAGCACCCCCCCCCTGCCCCCGCATGGGCACTGAAGGACTTAGAAAGGGTAGCCTCACGTGCTCTTTCTAGAAATGCTAGTTCTCACCCTGTGGGTGGAGTGTGAAGTGTCCCTCACGGGCTCCTGTACTTGACACTTGCTCTCCAGCCCTGTGGCAGACTCCTGCCGGACAGACCAGGCTGTCCCAGCTAGTATGTCTCCACAGCCCCGTTAGACTGGAGCCCCCCCCCCCTCCCCCCGAACATTCCAGTGGTTTCTGTCAACTCTTCCAGCACAGTGACGAGATTCCCGAATCCATCTCAGTTTAGCAGGGAAACTGGGAAAAAGTGGGAGGGACACGTCCTAGATCCCTGAGCCCAAGGATGGGAGATCACAGGACTCTTTGGCTCCAAGGGGAAAGGGCTCCCAGCCAGGGGACATTTTTTCCAGTTTCCTGGGGGCAAAGTGGCCCTGTACGGAGCCATATCCCCTACACACGCTGCCCTCACACTGTGGAGTAAGTGTTGTGCTGCTTCCGGGCTGCACAGGACAAAATAGATGCGAGGAATTACACAATGACTAAAATACAATGATAACTTAGTCTTGCTGTGACCGATGACTATTAACCTGCTTAGTCTTCATAGGAACCTTCCTTATCCAGAAAGATGAAGTGACTTGTCCATGGTGACTTAGTGGGATTCAATACAGGCATCTTGACCCCCCCCACCCCACCCCGCACCCCTTATTCAATCTCTGGTTCCTTATGAAGCACCAACTTCGGCCAGACCCTCTTTCTGTGCTCCCTCACCAAACTGTTGTCACAGTTTCACTGATGAGGAAATGGGCTTGGCGTGATTCAGTGACCCGGGAAAAGCCATCACATTTAGGACGTGTTGGAGCCACAGTCTGAAACAGGCTGCCTGTCTCCCAAGTTTGGATCCTTCTCTTCCAACCATGCCCAAACAGTCCATTTCTGCCTCAGCGTATAAAACTCCCTCATTTATAAAATTGCAGTAGAGCCCGTGGAGGGGGGTTGGCTTGATGGTGCCTAGTGGGGGAAGGGCTTGGGAAAGAGGCCCTGCTGGTGTTTGCAGTCTGCCTCCATGGAGCCCAGGGGTCCTTTCTGCACCCCTCACTGAGGTATCTTCAGCTCTTGTCAGATGGGGAAGTTGAATACTAGGAAGACCGAAGTGTGTTACCCAGGGTGCTAACACGATCTGAGTAGAGCTTGCCTTAGGATGTCGCCTCTAGAGAGTGACGGACCCAGGATGGCACTGCGGCACATTGTGGGAAGAACATGGGGTTCCCACTTGTCATCTGGGGTCCATCCTCCCTGTTCCCACAGCACCTTTAGCCCTACTCTTTTCCTTGCCTCCCCTTTAGCACCATAGAGAAACTACCACCCACTGTCCTCACGGGGATTTATGGAGATTAATTGGATAATCTAGAATAGTTCTTTGAGCCGCATGAAGGAGAGGTGCCATCTAGAAGAACAAAGGAAAATAACAATAATAATTATAATATTTAAAAGTATTTATGAAAATCTCTGTGGGGGCAATTAAGAGGAGACCGGCTTAAACTTGTGGAAAACTCACAAGTTGAAGAGACAGCCGCATCCCCTTCCCACTGGCTGGCTGGTGGGGTGAAAGTGGTGAGGTCCACCGGAAGGAAGTACAGGTGCTGCAGGTGTGGGCCTAGGAGCTGCAAGCTGAAGCCCCTCTTCGACTTGTACCAAAATAACCTGTGGGGGGGATTAGGCCTGCAGGGGGACAGCACCTGTCACTACCTGGGTGTGACCTTGCCACCGGACATTCATGCAGCAATTTCCAAAGACTACAAAGGGCCCCCACTTCCAGAGCCTCAGCCTGTGAATGATAAGCAGTCCTAGTCACCCTAGGGACAGATAATTCCTGCTGCTTCACTGGGGCACCTCGAAGGACCCACATCATCTGTTCTGTGGAGAGGCCTGTGTTTGGCATCTGAAGGGCTTGGATGCTACTGAGCTGTTGAGGGGAGGGGATCTCCTAGCCGAGGTCCCTGACTATTACCATCTGGTCTACTGTTGGCATGGTGCCTTCTCCTACCTAGAGGCCTAGGTTAGCTAAGCAAGATGTTCTCTCCACAAGCCTTTGACCATCCAGACCAGCTTTCTTGCTCCCACACCCAGCCACACTTGGCCTCTGCAGCTCTGTGTGCATTCACAATGTTGTTTCCATTCCTCCGTCCCTCTATCCCTCCCTCCCTCTCTCCTTCCTCCCCACACACTCCCTTCCCCACACCCTCCATTCTTCTCTCTTGCCTCACTTTCTACCCACAGATAGCTGCTGTGCCGTGTGAGAGCAGGGTGTGCTGCTGTCCACCCCACCCCCCAGCCTAGCCAGTTCAGACCCAACCTCGTAAGTGAATCAATCCTTAGAAACATTCCTATATCTTACAACTTGGGTTTCTGCTCACACCACCTCCGACCAGCCCACCAAGTGTGCCAGGACCCCACAACAGGACTGCTCCAAAGAGCAGAGAAGTTGTTGGGCTTCTGCTCAGAATTCAGGGCTGGATCCTAAGGACCTGACAGGCCTCAGAATCTGGTTTCAGACAGGCTCCATGTGATGCTGATGTTGATCTCTGAGCCGCATATCAATTGGCACATCCTATGCTACCTTTGGAATTAGTTACACTCTGGTCGCCCCAAGTAAGGTTTCTATCTATCCCCGTTCCTCTTCAGGAAATGTGACTGCCTTATCCTCTACTCCTGTAGATGCCTCCTTACCCGATGTGACTACTTCATGTTCAAATGCTCAGAGCTAATAGAGAAGCAATATGTAGACGCAGTAGACTGTCTCAGAGGGTACAATACAGGATCTGTGTTGAGACCACACCGTGAGAATCGCATTTCCAGTGGTTGGGCCATTGTTATTTTTGATGCATCTCTACCCTGAGAGACTCTGTGTGTATGAGTGTGTATGCACACAGCTGGAATATGGAGGACAGAGGTCAGCATTGAGTGGCTTTCTTAATCATTTCCTACCTTTTTTTAGAGAGGGTCTCTCAGTAAACTTCTAACTCACTGGTTCCGTGAGGCTGGCTGACCAGCAATCCCCAGGGACACTCCAGGCTTCACCTCTCCAGCATTACCGTTACAAGCACACAACAGTACACCTTGCTCTTTATATGGGTACTGGGGACTCAAGTCCCCATACTTGGATGACAGACATCTTACCAACTAAACTATCTCCCCAACCCCTCCCTTGATAGGATATTTTATTTATTTGTTTGTTTGTTTATTTGAGACAGGGTCTCTCTACATAGCCCTGGCTGTTTTGAAATTCACTATGTAAATTCACCAGGCTGGCCCTGAACTCATAGAGATCTCCTTCCTAAGTGCTGGATTAAAGATGTGTGCTGGGCTTGATGGGATTTTTTATTTAGTTATTTAGTGTTTTTGTATGTGTATTTTTTTTTTTTTTCGAGACAGGGTTTCTCTGTATAACAGCCTTGGCTATCCTGGAACTCACTTTGTGGACCAGGCTGGCCTTGAACTCACAGAGGACCACCTGCTTCTGCCTCTCCAGTGCTAGGATTCAAGGCGCCATGCCAGGCTGTTGATAGGATATTTTAAAGAAAGAATGTTGCTGCTCTTGCAGAAGACTGGAGTCTGATCCCCAGCAGCCTCACTGGGTGGCTCACAACTGCCTGGAACTCCAGTTTCAGGAGATCTGACGTCTTCTGGTCTCCAAGGGCCTGCATACACATCCAGAGATGCACATGCGTATCCATAAATAAAAAGTAACTAAGTCTCTTTTTGAAAAAAGAAACATTAGCGATATGAAATTTGGTATTGAGTCTTCTCACACATTCCCCCCCCCCCCCCCCCGACTCCTCCTCAAGAGTTTACACAGCTACAGTTCACTGCTGAGAACACTGAGATCTAAAGATGGTGTCAGGCTAACTAATCCTCAAGAAGCCAGGCTGCACCTCTAGCCCACGTGACTCTGCAGCTGACCCTGGACCACTCCTTCATGAGAAAAGTCATTTCTGTGTATGAACTCTGATGGCATAATCAAAACCTTCCCATCCACCACTGAGCACATGCTTGCCTCTTAATGAAACCTCAAGGGTGGCATTCAAGCTGAGCCCCTGACATCTGACATCTGCGTGATGGAGTGGCATGCTGTGGGAGGGAAGTTCCTTTGGGATGTCTTCTGTGGGCTCTTGTGATTCTCTCACTGACACATCCTGCTTGGCAGATAAGTGTGTGTGAGTTCAAAGTGCCTAGACCTGCATCCTGGTCCTATATCGTGATTTCACCCTTG
This sequence comes from Peromyscus eremicus, assembly GCF_949786415.1. NCBI lineage: Eukaryota > Metazoa > Chordata > Mammalia > Rodentia > Cricetidae > Peromyscus > Peromyscus eremicus. The sequence continues at coordinate 111,517,131 of NC_081418.1, read as the reverse complement.
TTCTGTAACCTTGGGAAAACTCAATTTACCTACATGTAGAATGGGTGTATCACAGTGACACACCTAGCCCATGGTAGGCTTTTGTATAATCCTCTTTTGTACAGGACAGCCCTGTAAAGCTGTCATAAATCCCTATAGCAATATGTGCAACAGGATACCTATCAAAGAGAATATGCCAGCCCTTGCCCTGGAGGATGTGGTGCCTGACTCTACTATGTGTTATGAAACCTTGTTTTGTATGGATTGTTTTGGTTTTGGTTTTGTTTGTATTTTTAATTTTGTATCACATTTAGTGTGTGTGTGTGTGTGTGTGTGTGTGTGTGTGTGTGTGTGTGTGTGTTGTGTGTGTGTTGTGCAGGTGTATGCTACAGTGCTTGTATGGAGGTTGGAGAACAACTTTTGAGAGTTGGTTTTCTCCTACTGTGTGGGTCCCAGGGAATCAAACCCAGGCCCTCAGGCTTGGCAGCAATTCGCTCTACCCACTGAATCATCTCACCAGCCCAGCCTTGAGGTAGGGCTTTTGTTTTTGTTTTGTCTTGTGAGACAGGAATGCTCTGTGTATCCTAGGCTGTCTTTGATTTCGTGGTCCTCCTGCCTCAGCCTCCTCAGTGCTAGGATTATGGTCACACCCAGCTTCTAGGGTTTTAGTCTTTTAACTGATGTGAACTACCAAGGAGTAAGCAAATGGTTCGCGCTGTCCCAGACAGTGCGTGGTGATGTCCTAGTGAGGTCCTGATGTGCCCACACTGGAGCGAGTGGCAGCCCAGCAGTGTGATGGAGAGATTTCGTGTTGACGGTACCTGACTGCACTGGTGTGCGAAGCGGGGGAGTGTTGTCTTGGGTATTTAATAGCTCAAATATCTTTGCCCTTCCTCTGTGCTTCACTCTTCAGCAATGGGTTTCTGCTTGAGGTCTGTGCTGCTGCCCCCCAGAGCACCTAACCTCCTTGGGATCCAGCCGGCTCCCTACAGTGTGACTCATGGATTCCAGCCCCCACCCCATGGCTCCCCACAGCCACGCCACTGCACCAGGGAGTTTTCTAGCTACAGGTTGGTGAAGGTTTTCAGGGCAGGATGTTTACAACCCCTAGAGGAATGGGCAAGGAACCAAGCAGCCCTGCTTGGCAACCCTTGGCTGTTCTCTGCAGCCCAAGGCACCCTGCCAAGCCAGCTCGGGAAGGGAAAACACAGCAAGTGCTGATGTGCCTCCATTTTACATGGAATGTAATACAAGTTTGCAGGGTGATTTATTTTTCTAAACAAGAAAATACAATGGACCCCATCCATTACCCACATGCTGCTGATAACCTCTGCTGTCTGGTCCAGGATGATCCAAGGTGTTCAGCAGAAGCATGAAGAGCCAGGGAACACACACATTCATGGATCCACAACACCGTGGTGATGGAAAGTAACTCACCAGGCCAGAAGATTCAAAACTTAGGAAAGATGTTACTACCCATACAACTGTCCAAGGACATTCAGACAGGGACGGCTTTAATTTTAGGCAGTTGACTGGAAAACAAACCTCATAGGAAGCGACTCTCCATACCCATGGGTTGCTTTATTATAATTATTATTTTATTTTGTATATTATGGGTATGTATGTGTGTGTATTTGCACGTGGGTGTGTACATGTGTGTTCAAGTATGCTTAGAGACCAAAGGCCAACCTTGGTGTCTTTCCTCAGGAGCTCGCTACTTTGATTTTTGAGGCAGGGTCTCTCAGTGGGACCTGGAGCTCACTGATTTGGGGAGGCTGGCTGGCCCTCTATTCCCAGTGAACCTCCTGTCTCTGCCTCCCCAGTGCTGGCACTGTAAACCACACCTAGCCTTTTAAGTGGCTTCTGTCCCTCAGGTTTGTGAGGCAAGCGCTTTACTAACGGAGCTGTAAGTTTTACAAAATGTATCCCTTTCAACTGTCATTACTAGAAGCATATGGAGCAGACAGAATGGAAATAAGCTCTGTACCTGTCCCGGTGAACATAGGCACGTACATGTCTGGGAAACCCGGGGTACCCCAGAAACCAGTGCTCTCTTTTCCTTTTTCACCTGGGAAACTGTCTGAGTGCTTAGAATTACAGCTAACCAGGAAATGGAAGCGCTTCTGTTTTGATTCTAAGTATGCTTGATAGAATAGCAAAAATCCGTACTTTCTCGTTTCTAGGTGGAGAATAAATGTTACTAATTTCCCAGTTGGTTAGTGATACCATGTGTGTTCAAATGGATATTAATTTTTAAACAGCAATGCAAATAGCTTATTTTAGAGCCAGCCATATAACTCAGATATTGATGTTACTAAATACAAATTCTTCTTAAAATGTTCCAGGCTGGGGATAGAGTTCAGTGGTAAAGCTGTTGCCTAGCATGTATGAGAGCAGAACACATGAACAGAACATGTCCTTCCATCCTAAGGTGTTTGGGTAGCTGTGGACCAAATGAGTGCGTTCAGGTGGAAGAGAGCTCCAGCGAGGCCGTCTGACCCTTGTCCATGTCTAGGAGAGTCTGTGTGTTAAAAGAAGGAAAAAAAAAATGAAAGTATTTTTGGACTCTACCAAATGGTTTTTTTGGCTATGAAAATGTAAGCATCGCTGAGAACGATTTTCATGGCTGCGGCCCTTCTCCAAATATTTCTTCCATCTTGAGGTTTAGATTGAAGAGGGACTTCAGAAGGAGCGGTTCTCAGCTCTGACACAGCAGAATCGTCAGTAATGGGAGCTGCTGGGGCGTGGGTTGTGACGGTCTCCTTTGGGTGACCTGAGACAAGCCGGCTAACCGCTCAGCTGGCCTGCCATTCTTCAGTAAAATGTAAAAGACATCGCTGGTGTAGAGGAGGTTTAGATGAGGCAGTACGGATGGAATGCTGAGCCTGGTAGGTAGCAGAAGAGATTTTGTGAGAACTCTTACACTCCCCTCTTTACTCCAGCCCCTGCCAACCCAAAGAAACAAACAAACAGAAAAAATCAAAATACATGTCAATGTTAAAAAAACAGGATGGGGAAGTTAAACACACACACACACACACACACACACACACACACACACACACACACACACCCCTTCCTTCAGCAACCCCCAGCCTGTATTGAGTACTAATAACAGAAAGTCTTTTGAAAATTCTCTCATCCTTTGCATACATGTTGAGTGTCTCTCATCGCTAAGGCACCAGCAACAATTTCCTTCCACTCCGAAGCTGGCAACACTCGCTTTGCAAGCAGTCATGTTGAGTTTTTAAAGGTCTTTCTAGCCAGAAAATTAAAGAAAAAAGTCTAAAGGAAACATGACTAAAACCAATAGGACATAAAATTGAACCCCAGGGTCTCCTTCTAGAGAATTCTAAAAGGTAGTTCAAAAATTCTGCTGTTCTCTTCGAAGGGGCTCCTAAAATTCTTTAGGCTTAATTCCACCATTCCCTACTTGCAATATCATGTTGAGGATTATTCTAAATGATTCTGAGACTTTCCACAACTATGCCTATTTCAAGTCTGTTCTCGGAAGATGGGACTCCACAGAAGGCGGTTCACATGATTTTTAGTCCGAATCTATAAATAATTGGTGTATCCATTTTAGCCCCCAAAACTCCCATCTGGTTCTCTGTTCACACAAGACACTGGGCCGAAAGCTTGGAAGGATAGTAAATCCTGAGAAACAGGAACATCGTGGGGTAATTGTGATCATAGTAGACACTGCCGGCTTCTGGCTTTCTGAGAGCTTCCACTTGGCTTTCCCACGGTGGTTTGTACCTATGGGCAGACACGAGGGGGAGAAGAAACGTCCCTTCTCGAAGGGTGTGTCTATTAAGTCTTCCCTGTCCGGCTTCTCTCTGTGCTTCTAGGCATTAAAACTCCGATAGCTCAGACCCGGGTAGGTCTGACCTCCTTCCCATTGAACTGGAGACTTTTTGTAATTTCTGTCTGCAAGAGAGGCAGAAAGCACACAGCTTGTTTGGGGGATCCCAGATGGAATCTGCAGGATGGATATTAGAAAAACCAGCTCTTTGGGGTGGCAAACGGAGACATTGAAATCAGAGCGGCAATGAAACCCCATCCATGTTGGGAGGTGGGGTGGGGGTGAGGCAACCCATAATGTTCCTTCTGCATTGGTAAACAGTCACTTTGAGGACTCCGTCTGCACTTGAAGAATTCCTAATGGGTACAGTCAGTTCAGACAGCGCTGTGCTGTGTTGGGAGTCTCTGATCCCATTCTTCTTGTTAAAGAGGGGTGAGGGGGGGGGCAAATAACAGACACACAAACATATACTCAGCAAAAGATGGTGGGAATATGGGCACTAGGCACGCCCCTGTGCATGTAGCGGGGGACGGTTGAAGAAACAACATTCTCAGTGCAGGGACGGCAGGCAGCGGGATCAGCCTCCCAAAAAGGAGGGCCAAGGTCAGCAAAGGTAAGTCTCTAAGCAAAACAGAGTTGGGGTGGGGAGTGTGGGAGAGGTGGGGCTAAAATGGGGACTAAACAAAGGTTAGAGCAGCGAGGAAACAAAACCCACCATGGTTTATTGGGCATGTTTAATTTGAAATTGTGATCCCTACAATTACTGAAAGTGGAGCACTTAAAAAAGAAAACACTTCTATTGTGACAGGGCAGGAAGAGCTAGAGAAATATTTGACATTTGGATGCCTTTTTATAAACTGCCTTTGTTCCGTGCTTCTTTTGCATTTAGTAAAATGCATATTAATTTTTTTTTTCTTCATAATGAATCACCGTTGTATTCTGGGTCTTCTCTGCAGAGAGGAAAGGACTGGAGGCTTCAGTCCTTGCTTTCCTTGGTGGCTCAGAGTTTTAAGCTTGATCCCTGTAGGAGTGGCGAGGTGCTAAAGGGGCCGACATGAGAAGAGATGGATGGCATGGGCAAGAAAGCCTTCTCGGCTATGGGGATTGGAAGCTGGTCCCTTGCTCTGCTCGGCTTGGGGCACTTTGCTACCCCACAGGATGGGGAATGACTTTAGTAGAACCTTTGCTAATACCACAGCTTTCCAGATCAATTCCATTTACCCAGAGCCCCCTAGGCAGACCTACAATTGGAGGCCTCTCTTTCTCCCTGTGTGTTCCTGAGAGTGACTGGCTGGTGGCGTAGCCACAGAACTGGCAAGTTCGGGGGAAGGAATTAAATTCAGGCCCCTTCACAATTTGACTTGTGGGTGGAGGAGGGAGAGGAAATAAGCCTTAAAGCCTCCCAAAATTGGCAGGCAGACTTCCGGAAGGAGGCTTCTCCAAGGAGGCTTGTCTTAGAATTAAGCTGGGAGTGAAATACATGTATAAATGGTGGGGCTGAAAAGTGGGCTGGCTGGCCTTGTCATGCTGCTACAGGACCAGGGAGTTCTGTGGGTTGGTTTTTCTTTCTTTTTTCCTAAGACGAGAAAGGAGAAATGTTGTGTAACGCGAACTCAGAGCCAAACATTCCAGGCCGAAAATCACTGACTTATGGCAGATATTTTTTTTCTCTCTGATATTCTTCCCAAATACATCATGGAATTCACAAAGAAGGCTGCTTCTAAATGTCGGCGTGTGCAGTGATAGTCTGTGAGCGAGGACATAAATGCCTCTGAAGAGATTCTCTAGCTGTCTTTAAGGTTGGTATGGCTGCTCCATCCTTTCTGCGGAGTTTGGCCTTTGGCCTGCCACACTGCAAAAGCTTTCTTGCTTATAGATCACCATTTTGACATGTGTATCTAGTGTGATTAATTAAAGATGGTTTTTAAACCCTTAGATTTCTTCAAAACACAGAGCTGAGACAGCCCCGAGTTTTTCCTTCCATAAATTGTAGTTCTAAACCACCATAAGATGGCAGTGTAGCATAAATTATGGGAAAAGGTGGCTCTCTGGTATAAGGACCGTGGGTGTGAACAGTGTACACCCCAGCTTGGCAGGTGGGCATGGGACTTCTTCCCACAGAGGTCTATTCACGAGGACACACGTTAAGAACTCACAGTATGTTTGCCACGAGCTTGAACTGGTAAGACACTAGCCAACATGGATGGCCCTTTCAGAATTTCTGAGGAAATGAATTGGAATATAAAAATATAAGAAAAAGAGAAAGCAGACCTCAAGTGCCAAATTGGAAAGGGCTTTTTTTTTTTTTTTTCACTCGGTGTTCTAGCTGAGATACAGAATAACCAGGGGCAAAGGGAAAGCCTGTCATGTGTCCTCTTCCCCCATTCTGCCTCACGTCCCGTCCTGTCCTGTCCTTACAGGACGCGTGGTAAATACTCTCAACAATATCACCGGGCCCGCAGTGCCGGGCTGCGGAGTCTGAACGTCGGCGCCAGCACGTTCGTCCCCTCGTTTGTCACAGCTATCGCCTTTCACAGATAGATATCGAAGAATAAAAGGTATTCTGGGATGTGAGGCAGCAGGCATCTTTTTTTTTTTTAATCTTTCCTTCTTCTCATATTCCAAGAAGGGCTGGGTCACAGCTGCCTCTGTCAGTGTGGTCCTGGGTTAGTGGCAATTCCTTGGAGATTAAAGAGGAAAAGGGGAAGAAAAACCTCATCCCAGGCCCTTTGTCTGGGCTCCTTAGCTTCAGATACAGTTGAATATAGCAGCCTTGCCAACATGTTCTCTGGCTTTGTAGAAAAGCTTTAAAAAAAAAATCACAGTTTCTTGGAGATCTTTGGCCATTGTGACAGCAAGTGAGTACTCTCAGGCTTGGCAGAGGCCCAGAGGCAAGCTTTGCTCTGCTTAGCAAGCAGGTATCCGGGCCTGCTCAATCCCTGTGCTCTGAGGAGCGGGCCAGGATGCCACTGGAGCATCCACGAGGCAGGCATCTGAGTGCTTACCGCACCACAAACACAGGACTGTGCTCACTGCAAGGCCTTCATGAGGCCTGGTGTTGTGTGGTAGCAGGGGGCTCTTAGTAGAATTACCTCCTCTCTGCCCAGAGGGGATGTCAATTCAAAACCCATGGGTAAAAGTGTCCAGGGTTGGTGGGATGGTTCAGCAGGTAAAACCAATTACTGTGCCATCCTATGTAAATTCAAGCCTTAGAACCCATGTAAAGTGAGCTGACTTCTCAAGGGGGTCCTCTGACCTCCTCGTGTGCTCTGTCACATGTGGACACAGTGTTCCCACAGTGACACATACATCAAATACACAGCATACACACTAATGTTACACATATATACACACACACCAAATACGCAGCACACACACTAATGTTACATGTATACATACACACACACACATACACACACACACACCAAATACACAGCACACACACTAATAATGATACACGTGTATACACGCACGTGTACACACACACACACACACACACACACACACACACACACACACGTACGTACATTTTAAAAGCCTGGGGTGTGATAGTCTATGAAGGCAAACGTGGCAGTCTGGTCTCAGGAGCCCATAGAGCCTGACTTCTAACAGACACCAAAACTGGTGTCTTCTCCCTGGGAGCATGGAGCTGCCGTTTTGGAGAGAACAGACTTATCCAGCCACATGCTCAAGTACATGAAAACCAGAAATGACCATTTTGATTATAGGTGTAGACAGGAGGACAATGCCAGAGTCTCGTGTGCCCTCTGAGATCAGCATGCCCTGAAGACAGCTGTTCCCCAGCCTGTCAGGACCACTGTGGCAGGTCTGTATGGGGCCAGCGAACAGAAATGACTTGCTTCTTAATAAGCTCGTGCCCCCAGCTCTCTGTAGGCAAAAATCTGCTGTGGGACCACACACCCTTCCTTCCCTCAACTCCTTGCTTCTTGGAGGACATGGAACGATCCTAATTGTCTTCATAAATGCTACTTTAAAACTCTCTCCTTCTCCCCAATGGGCAACAGCTTTTTTTCTAAATGAAGATAATTATGTTCTAGCTCATTAGTTTGTGAAAGTCCATATCTAAGGATCCTAAGCCCTTGGGGCTAGATTTTAAGACTTGGTAGCATTAGGGGTTGGGGTTTCTATGAATCTGTAATATGTTTGCCATGTTCATATGCCGTGTAGCTGATGTGGTATTACTTCTGCCGTGAAACCTGTGACTTGTTAGGTTAGGTGACCCAGGAGCCTTGCTCTCCAGAAAGAACAAACACCACGTCAACTCCAGGCTTTTTTTTTTTTTTTTTTTTTTTTTTGAGACAGGGTTTCTCTGTGTAACAGTCTTGGATGACCTGGATCTCACTCTGTAGACCAGGCTGGCCTCCAACTCACTGAGATCCACCTGCCTCTGCCTCCTGAGTGCTGGAATTAAAGGTGTGAGCCGCCACCACCCATCTTAGGCTGTGAATTCTAATCCCTGCCACCCATGTAAAAAGGTAGACATAACCACGTGCACCCATAACCCAAGCACTGTGTGGGGCAAAGATTGGAGGGTAGCGGGGCCTTGCTGGCTGACAGTCCAGCTTTCGGTTCCATGAGAGACCCTGTCTCAAGGGAATAACATGGAGGGTGATAGAGCAGGCCACCTAACAGTCTCCCGTGGCCTTTGCACATGGATAAACATGTATACCTGCACAGACACATGCACTTGCACAATAATAATGGGGCATTGTGCCCTAGATAGCCTGGCAGTTTCATAATTATGATTAAGAGAAGGTGGATGTCTATTTAAAGTGGATGTGCATGTTTACATTTTAGAGAAAATTTGATGTAGATGTTATACTCACAATCTATGGATTGTTTTTTTCAAAAACAGAAGGACTTTCCAAGATATGACATTGAAATTGCTTGTAATCACAGCCCCTTGTATGTCCATTGCTTTCGATGTTTTCTTTCTCATTAATGGAACCCTCCCCCCCACCTCTAAACCAGGGTTTCCAACCCCTGGGTTCTGTGTAAGCAGCCAAGGCGATCACATGATCGGAATGAGTAGGAGTTTAAAAATAGAGAATGGGAAGGACCAGGGCACAGGAAAATGCCTGTACCATCCAAAGGAGATGCAGATTTCTGCTAAGTGGGCAAGTTCCCTGGGCACACTACTTACCAAGAAATATTAGAGAAAAGGTTGAATGTGCTGTTTTCAAAGTCAGTGTTGACAGACTTCTGTGCAAAGAATGTCACTTACATCTTCTCATTAGTTACTCAAAACCTTATACAGTTTTAATATATAGATTATGAAAACAAATCCACATGTTACCATAGCCAGAAGTTTATCTGGTTCTGCCCAGGCTTGCGGTCAGGATGAATCTCTCCCACCCACGTCCTGCTGTCTCTTGGACACAAGTAAACCCACAGAGGCTTATATTATTTACAAACTGTATGGCCTATGGATCAGCTTATATTAGCTAGCTCTTACAACTTAACTCAACCCATTTCTATTAATCTCTATGTTGCCACGTGGCTATGGCATTACCGGTCTGCTGGCATCTTGTTGCTCTTTGGGTGGCAGGCTGGCATCTCTCTGAACTCTGCCCTTGTCTCTGTATCTCTGCCTGCATTACCCGCCTGGCTGTAAGCTTTCTTGCCATTGACCAAAATAGCTTTTTTGTTTTTTTTTTTTTTGTTTTTTGTTTTTTGTTTTTCAAAACAGGGTTTCTCTGTGTAGATTTTGGAGTCTGTCCTGGAACTCACTTTGTAGAGCAGACTGGCCTCGAACTCACAGAGATTCATCTGCCTCTGCCTCCTGAGTGCTGGGATTAAAGGTGTGCACCACCACCGACCAGCCTGGCCAAAATAGCTTTATTTATTATCCAATGAGAGCCACACATATTCACAGCGTACAGAAAGATATCCCACAGCAGGTTACCTTATACTCCTCACCGACTGCCAATGCACTTTTCCTCTGGTCTCTAAAAAGTTCTGTCATTTCTATTCTTGTACCTACTATTGACATCCATGGTCTAGTTTTCAGCTGTGTACTGGATGTAGTAAAGCTACCCACTTCCTCTCAGCCTTGACCCCACACTGTTCTTGTCTTCTGGCTCTTTACCTGTTGACAGTGGCAGACTCAGGATGATTTCATGGTTCCTAGCTGTCTTCAGCCCGCTTTCACCTGCCATATCCCCACAGAGTTCTAACTAGTGATGCCTCTGCATGCTCTCCCCTCTCTGGGTTCACTTTTAGTCTGACCCACCAGAAACAAACTGAGCCCCTAACTAACAATCCTAATGAGATCTTTCTCACCCTTGAATTAATTTGCGTCATTTAACATGTACTGTCCCTACACCCTACATCCATGTCCATTCAACCAATTCTCTGGGCACCCTCCCTTCATCTCCAACATTCCAGGGACCACACTCCATTTTCCTCTGCTGGATTCTGCCCTCAGCTTGCTTGTTCTTTATATCCCACTCCTGTGATGTCTCTCAAATCTAAAGAGTCTCTCCATCTTCAAAGGTAGACATTTTGATGTCTCTTCTTCCTGGAGACAAGCCCTAAAGGCTCCTAAAGCTCAGCTTCCCTGAATCCGAACCCCAAACACCTCTGCCATCAACTCTGGCTCTTTCCCCTGTCCCCTTTGCCTGCTGGTGAACTGCAGCAGGTATCAGTGACCCAACGCTTTTGACATCCTACGGTCATGAGACCATCCATGATTCTTTTGTCTCCGCTGGCTTCACTTCCCTCCCTCTACCACACCATCCCCACTCTCTCTCATGATTTCCTTGCTCTCTTATGGATCCAATATTTCCCAAACCCAGTAAGAGCCAGGTTGGTCACCTGTTGTCCAAATGGCTCCACGTTACTGTCCAAGTTAAACTCACTCTTACTAAGCTTGGGAAGCTGCCATTTACCCGCATCCACTGTATTTTCACGGTTATTGACCATAACTCCCATTTATGTGAACACTATAGGTTTGTTCATCTGAGCAGCTTATGGACCCATCTCCTATCTTCTGGTAAGAAACGTGTTTTTCCTTTTTACCTAAAGTGGAGGCTCACTTGAAGACCCAGAGGCTAAGATGTCATTGGTAAAGTTAGATCATTGCATGGATAACAAAACCCATGGAGTGTTATTTTTAATATCCCCTCCATTTGTACTTCCTATAACACATTATGTCTTCTCTGGACTCTCTTGCCAAGACAGGGTTTGTCTTGTATCTGTTGATGTGCTACGTACTCTAGCTAGCTGGTCCCAGAGCTTCTAGATCATTCTTCTGTCTCTTCCTTCCATCTTGCCACCAGAGTGCTAGGATTGCAGACGTGCACATCACATCTGACTTTTTTTTTTTTTTTAAGGTCAGTTCTGGAAATCAAACTCGGGTCCTCGGGCTTGTGTGGTAGGCCTGTCCAGACTGAGCTATCTCCCCTCCCCAACCCCCTTTTAAAGCTCCTTGTATTATTTCCTTAGAAGCTGTGTGATTGGGCTAAATAAAAATAACTGGCGTTGCCTTGAGTTGCCCCCTTGATGATGGATTATGATGTAGTCCAAGCCATGATCACAGGAAACACCAAGATTCAATTCTCCACTAATCATGGCCATCAGCAATGTTTAATCAGGTCCTGATAACGTAAGCATGGTTTCAAACATTGGACACATTGCTGAAATATGGTTTTACATCAAATAGATGGTTCGTTCAGAAACCTCAGGGCAAGAGGAATTATTGTATCTGTTGGAAAAAGATTTCTGGCTTTGAATTTACAGTAGGATTGTTAGAAAATGCTATTGGTACATCACCAGGGACATGATAGTTGTCTTCATTGACTGTCATTAGAAGTAAAAATTCCATGTGTTTTGCCAGCACTCAGAAACAAGAATTTCATCATTTATTTCATCTGTCTTTTCATGATACAATAGCAATAAAGATGATTCTTTTCTTACCCTCACTGGAGACAGGTGGAGGCCCACGTTCTCCAAGAAATCTGTATCTGGAGGTGGATGATGACTCAACGTAGCATCAGGTTAGGAAAGGATTTGGGGAATTCATTCTGGCTGCAGTCTTTTCCACCATTGTTTGACAGAACAGAATGTGGGGCTGGAGAGATGGGCCGGTTGTTTAGAATGCTTGCTATACAATCAGAGGCCAGGAGTTGAGATGTCAGTACTCATGTAATCCACATATGGTCTCATGTCAGCCTACAGGTCCAGTGCCGAGGGGCCTGGGGACAGAAGGGTCATTTGGATTTGCTGGCACCAGCTTCGCTGAAAAGCACAAATTCTAGATTTAGGGAGAGACTTTGCCTCTACAGATGCACATAGGCACACGCACCTGCACATGCGCGTGTTCATACACTATATACATGTTATTCAGTCATGCATATTGCACACATATAAACCACACATCACACACACATACATATACCACATGTCACACATACATGTACACTCCATACACACAAACACCACATACAGCACACAAACTACCTGCTCACACCTCACACACACACACACACACACACACACACACATATATATATGCATTACAAACACTACACACATATACCACATACCACACACACATATGCCACACACACTCACATCCTGCACACTACATACACAAACACATGAACATACACCACACATGTATGCACATATCACACTATGTACACAGAACACGCTCTATACTCACACACACACAACACACACACACCCCATATGCATACTGCACTTCCATCATAGACACACACCACACATATACACACATTGCATATACCATCACACACATATACATACATACACAAGCACACGCACACACGTGCACGCACACACACACACACACAAAAGTACACACTGCACACACACAGAGGAATATGATCCCTTCCTCCTCTGACTTTAAAAGAAAGTTTCTAACCCAATGATGAAATTCTGAGGAGATAAATTAAATCTTGTACAGTTTGACTGGAATTCCCAGCTTTTAAAACTCAATAGTTTTTTTTTTTTTCCCCCAAGTAGGCAACCACATCCTAGCTTTCAAAGTTCAATTTCCAGCCTAAGAAACTGGAAATTCTCGTGCCTTTCAGAGACGGCTCAGTTCTTTGACGTACTGTTAATGCCACATTCGGCTAAGTTAGCAGCTTCCAGCTCAGCCAGTGGGACTGAAGAGATGGGATGAGTGAGAACAGACTGTGCTTCTCGTGAAACGTGGACATTGGAGTATACGAAGACCTGCCCATCTTGTTCCTCTCAGTTCTGAATTTCGTGGCCTCCGTGAATGCTGAAGAGGCCATTTCCATTCAAGCTCAAAGTGGCAATCATAGCTGTAGAGGATTAAGACCGGTAGATAGTCACAGAGAGCTGTTGGGGGGGTAGACAACCAAAGAATGCAATATATAGCTGCGACTCCTGTATGTGTCGTGTGTCGTGTGTGTGTGTGTGTGTGTGTGTGTGTGTGTGTGTGTGTGTGTGGTGTAGTGTACACAGGTGTGCATCTGTGTACACCTGTGTTTGCACTACGGAGGTCAGTTGTCATCTTCTGTCACATCCCACCTTACTTTTGAGACAAGGTCTCTCATTGAACCTGGCCTAGCTCACTGGCTGGTCACTGAGAATTCTCCTGTCCCTGCCTCCCGCACTAGAATTACAGGCACACACTGCCACACCTAGCTCCCACATGGAGCTGGGGATCTGGACATACGTAGTTTATTAATTGAGCCATCATCCCAGTACACCAAATTTCCTACTAAGGTCATGCCCCCAAATTCTATCCTTGTAGCTGCGTGGCCAGGGAAGAACTCTCATCTCCCACACCCCTGTTTTGCATAACTGTTCTATAGGTCGACTAGCAGTTCCCAAAGACGTGCACGCAGCTGAGATTATCAAGATCTGGCACCTGAAGATGATTGTGTGTGGGAAAACATTTGTAGGCTGAAGATGAATTGCTGTCAGAATCTCATCTCAGTAGCCATAATTCTCCCTCCTTGTAGGACCCCATTTTTCTTCCAGTGCCGCCAGAGTTGTTTGAATTGAGGTTGGTGATTCCGAAGCCTGGCTGGAATGCCTGGATTTAGACAGAAGCACTTTTCCCGGTCTTTCAGGCTGATTGATCCTCACTATGACATGCCACATCTGGTCATGTCACTTCGGTTCTGTTTATGTGACATGGCATAATGTCGAGCCGTGCTGAATTTTGGCGTTCTTGTCCTCTGAAGAGATCACAGAAGTCGGGCATTATTTCTGCAGACTGCTGGCATGTTTCAAAATGTGTTCAGACTTACCTACAAAAAATGAAAGTATTCATTAAAAAGACATGTCTTCTTGAAAAGTCTTGTTCAACGAATGGATACTTCCACAGATGAGAGGGCAAAGAGATTGGTAACTCCATTGAACGAGGACTGATTGAGGCATTACTGTGGCCAAGTACTGTGTCTGGTACTATGTTTTAGGGTATGAGTAGGAACGAGGGGTTCAGAGGCAAGCATGCTGCCCATCAAAGGGGATCGTGTGCATGTGGTACCATCTGCACATTTGTGTCTCCGGTCTCCATCTCTCTCTTCAACCCAGAGCGCGCAGCTCTAGCTGCCTATCGGTGTCTTCACTCAGGTGCCCAGGTGCAGTTTGGCACAGATGCCCTCTAGACACAGAGAGTAAAACAGGGCTTGCCAGGAGCAGGGAGAGGGGAAGAGACGAATGCAGAGTTGCCGTTTGACGATAGGATGGAGTTTTCTGTTTGTGACGATGGGAAAGTTCTGGAAGTGGATGCTAATTATGGCTACACTGTGTGTGACTTGTGTGCTTTACACTGTATATTTTATATAAGTTTTACCACAAGCTTGAAAAAACTACATGTCCAAAGCCCTTCACTTCCACACCCATGAGATGAATGTTCTATTTATTTCACTTTCCATTCTCACGTGTACGTGGTAGGCACATGTTTTTGCATGTGTGTTGGTGCCTGTGCATAGGGAAGCCTGAGGTTGATATTGGCAGTCATCCTTGGGTCTCTTAATCAAACTCATAGCTAGCCGACGTGGCCAATCTTGCCAGCTAGTTTATTCTGAGGATTCAGGGGCTGGAATTATAGGCAGCTACCATGGCAAACCATCTTCCTAGCCCAAGGCTTCAGTTTTTTATACAAGGCAAGGTTCTCCTTCATCAGCAGCTCCTTTGAACCAAGCAGTGCACAGTGACTCCACTGGGCTTCTGTCCCTATGGGTCAGAACAGGTTTGCTCTCACAACCCTTAGCCTCCACTGAGTTCTTCTTTATCCTCTGGCCCAACACCTCACACTTGACCTTATCAGCGCCACTGGTGAGGCAAGCCCCCAGTTGCTCCAAGACTGCGGGATATAATGGTAAGAGCCCTTGCTTTTGCCTCTGGGTGATGTTGCTTGTGATCCTGTGTATGCCACCTGTTGTTTGTGCATTCATGGGAAAGTTGCTTAACCTACATGGCTTAGTTTCTCTTCGGCAAAGTGGGCACAATGATGCCAGCGTTGTTGGATTGAAAAGGACCCAAGGACGCATCCTACCAGTCAGAGCTAATGGACATCCCCAGTAAATGGTGTATGTTGAGTAAGGAAGTGCTCCATGCCAGTGGTTCTGCCATAGTTTAGGCTCTGGGCCTCAATGTTGTCCCGTACGTGGGTCTGGGCATGAGGTAAATGGCTCAGTTATAGTGAAGTATGATGTGATCCCAAGCACCAGAAATCAATTCTGGCACAGTTAAGTTACAAGGGAGTTTTTAGGTGTGGGCTAAAGGGCACTTGGGCAAACTTAAGGAAGAGCTGGACATCTGGACCTGGAATGTACAAGAGCCAGGGGGAAGGATAGGGATGACAACCTGTCTTGGGCACTGTGGTGAGGATGCATCAACTACAGAAAGCTTCTAGCCCTGTTGCTTCATACAGTTCCCAGGGCAGCTTCTGGTCGGCCTAGGGTAACACACATGGAACCCATACTCAGCCGTTCTGGGCAGCATTGCATCAACATATTACACCTGGGTGCCTTGGACCATTGCTTGTCTTCCAGTATTTACTAAGCACTTGACATGTGCCTTGTATTAGGCTCTTGGTGTAAAGGATCACTATTTGCAGCCAGGAGCTCACAGCTGAATGTGACTGGATCAAATAGGTCCTTTTCATCATGAGGTCTGTGTCCCATCCTAATGGTGCAGAGGACAAGGGTGGCTTCCCAAAGGAAACTCAAGCCACTCTTTGAAAGAAAGACTCAGTGAGATGTATTCTAATGCCCCAGTTAATGTTAGTTCTTCCTCCCAGGCTAAGATGTCCTCAGCTATAAAATGGGTGTGATAATGACACATGTATCATGAAATTTGTTTGCAGATGAAATGAGTGCATAGATGTAAGGCTCAGAGAATATTCTAGAAGGTAGACTCCCCTGTCCATGCTGGCTGTCCAGCATGCCCAGTTCCTTATAGTTTTGTCCTGTTTATGTGCTATTTTCCTAATGGGAACCCAACAATCAGTATGCTCTTGGCCTAGCCACAACCCTGGAAGCAACTGACTTTTGGGCAAGAGCAGTAAAGGGAAACATTGACCTTTTCTTATAATCATGGAGCATACCTTTCTCAGGTAGGCTGGCTAGTTTTTTGTCAACTTGACGCAAGCTCGGGTCATGTGGGAAGAGGCAACCTTGGCTGAGAAAATGCTTCCATCAGATTGGCCTGTAGACAAGTCTGTGGAGCATTTTCTTGATTAATGATGGGTATGGGATGGCCTAGCCCACTGTGGGTGTTACCACCCCTAGGCAGGTGGCCTTGGGCTATATAAGAAAGCGGGTTGAGGAACAAGCCAGTTAGCAATGTTTCTCCATGGCCTCTGCTTCAGTTCCTGCCTCTGAGTTCCTGCCCTACTTGAGTCCTGCCCTGACTTCCCTCAATAATGGACTGTGATTGGACATTTAAGTCAAGTAAACCCTTTCCTCCCCAAGTTGTTTTTGATCAGAATATTTTATCACAGTAATAGAAAGAAAACTGGGTTATCAGGTTTCTCCTTGCACATGGGTCTGTGAAGTGAATGCTTTAAATGGCAAGTTGAGCTGGTGCTTTGGGCTGGGACCAGACCCTTCTCTACAGAAGGTTCCAGGCCGGTGGCTTTGATCCAGCCTTATCCCCGAACATACTCACCACACAAGACTGACTGGGAGTGATTGAAATGTAAGTGTCTGCTGGGCTGAGATGCTAAATTCAGGAGAGGGAGCATATGGATGGCTCCATATTTGTTTTCTGCATATCTGATGTTAGCAGTTCGGAGCATCAGTGGGACGCTCCCTGGAGAATTTCAGTTCTGTAAATGAAACAATTATTTTGGCAGTTTGGGAGAGATATATTCATAACTTTCATGGTATTTAAAGGGGAAATGCACCTTCTCCGAGTCCCTGCTTCCCTTGCCAGATACAAAGAATGAAATAAGAGTGCCGAGGGAATAGATGGCATAAAATAGGAAAATGGAGAGTCAAAGTGTTGTGCTGGAATTTCCAGGACCGAGAACACGATGGGGCAAAAAGAAGGTTCTCCAAATCCAGGCAAAGAAAAGTTGCAGAGTGCTCCATGCCTGGGCAGTCTGTTCATTCAGTCATCAGCTAAATAAGCAGCATCTTGGATAGCTTCCTGTCAAAGGGTGTCACGCAAAGGCGCCATGCTTGTCCTCAATAACTGTTCATAGTTGAGACTACAGAGTTAGGACTGTTTGGTTGCAAGTTGCAGAAAGCAATGAACACCAAATCTGGGCAAAATAGAGAAAATTCTTATGATGTAGTGTGGCTCCTGGAACCAAAAATGATGAGAATCCATCCAAACTCCGGACCCGGAAATGAAAAGCTGTAGAGCCCTGGTTGGGGAGATGACTCAGTCATCTAGGACTTACCATGAAAGTATGAGATTTCAGTGCCAACTTAAAAAGTCAGGCATGGTAACATGCGCCTGGAATGCCAGTGCTGGGGAGGCCGAGACAGGCAGATCCCTGGATCTTGCTGGCCAGCCAGCCTAGCTGAATCGGTCCTAGTTGGAGAGCCTATCTCAGAAAATACAGTAGAGAATGATTGAGAAAGACAGCTGATGTTGACCTCTGGTCTCCAGATGCATGCGCACCTGCACACACATGAACCCAGGCAGGCCCTCTGAGTGGCTGTCTCAGGTACCCTGCTCATCTCTCCTTTCCATTCTGGTTTTCACGTTTCCCAAAGCACAAAACAGTGACTCTCCATCCATCACCCTTTACCCCATGTCTGAGTTTGTAGCTCTCTTTACATCTGTGTGGTCAAATTCGAGAGGGGGTCTGTCAGCTCTTCTGTTGGACATCACTGCTAAGTGTGGTTAGGTGTAGACCTAGGTACAGCCTTGTCATGCAGACTGGTCCCTGGAACAGCAGCAGCAAATCTCACCTGGAAGCTTATTTGAAAAATGACTCTTAGGCTTCCCTAGAAATGCTCAGGCTCCACTGTATCAGACCACATTTTCACAGGCTCCCCAGGCACTGGGTGCAGGCTAAAGCTGTAGAAGCAATATGGCTGCCCCTGTGTGGATGACATTGGGTGTGAAGGAAGTGGGTGTGACTGGAGCAGGTATCCAGAGTGCTTCTGCACCTCTTCCAGAGAGAAACAGTGACTCTTAAGGGCATCTCTAGAGGATGTTTGTCATGATACGATGTTTCACATCTGTGGGATGCTTCTCTGTGATCGCTCTGTTGTCCCCCTCCACAATAGGCCTAAAATAAGACTCCTCTGATTTTGCCTGAGTCTAGGGTCTCGGGAGATGGCTCAGTGAGTAAAGGGCTTGCTGTGCAAGCCTGGGGATCTGAGTTCCATTCCCAGAGCCCATATGAGAAAAGCCAGGAGTGGTGGCCCATGCTTGTAATCCCAGTGTTGGGGATATGGAGACAGGGATCATTAGCCTGCCATATTGTCAAGTTTACTGCAGTGGGAAACCCTCTCAAAAGACAGAGGGCAGAGGAAGGACACCCAAGGTTAACTTCTGGCCACTATGTCTCTTCACATACGTATGCATGCACTCATGCACACAGGAACACACACCCTTGAGCACCCACTAACCCTCACTCATATACAAGTCTAGAGAGTTCAGTCCCCCACAGACTGGCTGCAGAGGATTAGCAGACCTCCAGTGACAAGAAAGTCCACATATGGGGACCAGTGACTGGTCTATATCAATACTGTGGAATCAGAACTAGCTGTCAGTGCCCTGACACAGGCCCTGATACCTGGACCTTTGGCCTGAGTTGTCACAGGTTGCTTTGAGCCCTAGAGATCTAAATACAGGCACTGACTTCATGCTTAGGGATACCAGGAGCATGGCACCTTGGAGGGAAACGCAGCTAGACCAGGGTTTCCTTGTCAGGGCTTCTTCACGTTCTAGTTACTCTCAACCAGCGCTTGCCCAGCTGAGGCCTGAGAGAAATGGCGGTTGACAAGCACCTGAGGCCAGCCAGACCCAAGAGAAGAAAGCTATGAGGGTCTAACCTCATTGTTTTCCACTTCCCCACTTCACGTGCATATAGCCTTGTCTGCATGCCTTAAATCTCAAAATGCACTAGAACAGTAGTAGATGTCTGCATGCAAGTGTGCGCCCACAGCCACTGCATGTTCACAATTTGTCTGGTTGGGCTATAAGGTCACAAAGGTTTGGAGACCCCCCCCCCCCCCAGTTTACAATCTGTCTGTTTAAGGTAGCGTAGGACATTGTTTATTTAACAGACATTTTCCCCAGCACTTGCTCCATGCCCAGTGGACTGCAAGTGCACACTGTGTCTTTATATGTTTAGTCTTTATAGCTTCTCATTAGAGTGGGTTCCATCAGGCTCTCATCTGAGGAAACTGAAGCACAGAGAAGTTAGGTAATTTGCCTAAGGTTGCCCAGCTCGGCAGAAGAAGCTGGAATCACACCCAGTCAGTCTGGCTCCAGCCTTCAGATTCTTAGGCACTAATTAGGCCGCCCCATAGCAAAGTCTTCCATAAAGCCAAATATTCTAAACAAAAATCAACAGAGATGCTTTTGTTTGCAAAGGGTGAGGAACATCTTATCCTTCCCCCACTCCCTCCTTCCTTTCCAATCCCTCTTTTTCTCCCTCCCTCTGTTCCCTATCTCCTCAACCCCTCTCCCCTGTCCTTTCTCTAAGTGCTGAGTACCCCAGGGAACCCAGTTTGCCAATCATCACATTGTTGCTCACCTCACGTTGGCCCACTTTGCCTTGCAAGGTGGTAATGTGGTTGCCCTGGGTCTAGGTCTCCTCCATCACAGTGCAGGGGTCTTTCTGCAAGCCCCAGGAAGGCAGGCATGGAGTGAGCCCTGTGAGTCTTTCTCTAGCATTTGCCCCTCTGGGAAAGCATCCGCCCCCTGCTTCCTTGAAAGCACACCAGAATGTAGGAAGTCTTCCCTTTTATATTGTCTGAGTTTCTCGATTCACCTTCTCGTTCCTTCCTTTGACTCAGCTCACTAGTTTTGCCAACTTTATAACTAAGACAATTTCAGATGCTAAAATCTGAAGATGATAGACCAGGCGTCTGAGGATACCGATGTTGAGCCTCCGCTTGGGCCGAAGTAGTCACTTACAGTATGTACCAGGGTCCCCATGGTCACATGAGTGAGGTTTCATAGCCACTTGGGGCCTGCTAGAGCCGCCGTACACACTGTGACAGCCCACTTACAAACATTATTTGTGATTTGCACCCTGCTATCAATCGAGATTGAGAATATTGATCGTAACTGATTGCTGAGGACCAAAATAAAGTGAAAGGGTAATTGGCTGCCATGTCCCCCATCGATCGGATGCCACAGTTCATCGCCACGGAAATTATTTTCAAGTGCTTTGGTTTATCATTCCTAATAAATATAGAAATTGAGTAATCAAAATGACTTACATTCGCATCGAACCAAAAGCTTTTAAGGAAGTGTCTATGTTTAAGTGAGTCTGTGGTCATCTCTGGATTTCCAGTTGAGCCCCAGGGTGCTTTTCTCAGAGCTGGGAGGAAGCCTGACTCCAGGAAGAAATATAGTGTCCTTGTCCTCCAGCCCTGGTGCAGGGATTCCCCTGCAGCTGTGGCCCATGGGCCTGGAAGGAAGATCTCTTCTAGCTAGTCACCCTGTCCATCTTTGCTATAAATTAAACACAGTTTCCTAAAGGAGCCAGCTCCTTACTTAGCTCTTACCCCTGGCTTTGATCATGTATGTTCTCAGGCTTGTAGCCATGTGTGAAGTGCCCTTATTAAGCATTGGTGCTGTTCATGTAGATCCTGTGGCATGCAGTCCATACATCATGGTTCTCCTTGAAAGATAATTGTGGGGTTTTGTTCGTTTTGTTGTTTTTTGGAAACAGGGTCTTACTACATATATTGCCTTGGCTGGATTGGAATTCATTACATAGACCAGGCTGGCCTCAAACTCAGACATTTGCCTATCTCTGCTTCTGGAGTGCTAGGGTTAAAGACCACACCCAGCCTCAACAGACTTTTAATTTAGATTTTATTTTTATTTTATATGTAAGGGTGCTCTGCCTGTATATGTCTGTGCACCATATGTGTGCAGTGCTTGCAGAGGCCAGAAGAGGGCATCAGACTCCCTGGGACTGTAGTTAGAGAGATTGTGAGCTGCCATGTGGGTGCTAGGAGCCAAACCAGGGTCCTCTGGAAGAGCAGCCAGTCCTTCTAACCACTGAGCCATCTCTCCAGCCCTGATAGGATTGTGGGTGTGTAGCTTGAGTTTTCCTGCCTGGCCCACAGTCAGGGCAAATCTCTCTCACCTGCCAGTCCCACAGCCACTCAGACCCGACCAAGTAAACACAGAGACTTATATTGGTTACAAACTGTATGGCCGTGGCAGGCTTCTTGCTAACTGTTCTTACAGCTTAAATTAATTCATTTCCATAAACCTATCCCTTGCCACATGGCTCGTGGCTTACCAGGATCTTCACATGCAGCTTGTCATGGTGGCGGCTGGCAGTGTCTCTCTGACTCAGCCTTCTACTTCCCAGCTTTATTCTCCTCCTTGCCCCGCCTATACTTCCTGCCTAGCCAACGGCCAATCAGTGTTTTATTGATTAATCAGCAACACATTTGCCATACATCCCACAGCACTTCCCCCTTTTTTTTTTTTCAAAAAGGAAGGTTTTAACCTTAACAAAGTAAAATTACATATCATTTGGGAATTTGGGCGTAGCTTCTCTTACTACTTCCTGCTGGAAGGGGGCACTGTATCTTATGGGGAAACAAAGAAAATTTTAGAATTATGGAGTAGTCCATGAGGCTGTATCGTCTGAGCCAGTCGCCTTGAAACCATTCTGGATGTTGGATCATCTGGGCCATGGTGTCATTGGAGACCTTCAGGGGGTCTTGGCTGGTCAAACCTGATGTATCTTAATCTTGAACAAATCCATAGCCTCTGGCTTTCTGTGGAAACAAAAGAGACTCTTTTCCAAAGCAACATATCCTTATATCCAAATTTTGAAGTCAAGATATCTTTAAAATATACATTTTGGCATAACTCAACAGCTTTTACAATCAAATGTTTTTCTGCAGTTAAAAATCCCAAAGACAACACAATCCAGATTCTCTGTGTAATATCCGTTTTTACGTGGCTTATTTTTTATACTACCTTTACTGTCTCTTTAATGACTTTATTTTTTTAAAACTATGTATTTGTTTCTATAACTCTATATATCACCTTTTTTGTCTCTTTCAAGCCTACGTATCTTTTACACACATTGTGAACTATTACATCTGAATCTGTCTTATTGTGAATCTCTTGCCTTAAACTGCAGCAGCTGTGGCTGCTGGCTCCGCCCACCTCAGCTTCCCAACATGGCTATGTTTACCGCCAGCTCTGGGAGCTATCGTGGGTCTATGCTTTTATCCAAGCAGCGTGTAGCCCAAAAACCTCTTTTTTTGTTTTGTACCTGCAAAGGCTAAATTCACCATGCAGCTTAATGTGCCACTTGCAGAGTCCTCATTCCCGCCATAAGCTCAAACTGGCAGCTGCCGCTCATTTGAGAGAGACAATTAGGAAGCTGTTTTTAGCTCCGTTTTAGAATCTTTTTTCAGGTTTTAGGTGGAAACTCTTGCCACCACGTTGGACGCCATTTGTAGCTTGAGTTTTCCTGCCTGGCCCACAGTCAGGGCAAATCTCTCTCACCTGCCAGTCCCACAGCCACTCAGACCCGACCAAGTAAACACAGAGACTTATATTGGTTACAAACTGTATGGCCGTGGCAGGCTTCTTGCTAACTGTTCTTACAGCTTAAATTAATTCATTTCCATAAACCTATCCCTTGCCACGTGGCTCGTGGCTTACCAGGATCTTCACATGCAGCTTGTCATGGTGGCGGCTGGCAGTGTCTCTCTGACTCAGCCTTCCACTTCCCAGCTTTATTCTCCTCCTTGCCCCGCCTATACTTCCTGCCTAGCCAACGGCCAATCAGTGTTTTATTGATTAATCAGCAACACATTTGCCATACATCCCACAGCATGGGTGCTTTGTTGTTTCGTTTTTGTT